>NW_027137442.1:1279115-1750937 GCF_001889945.1 Aspergillus brasiliensis CBS 101740
CCGCTAATATCCATTCGGAATGATGCGGTTTCAACGAAGCTTTCCACGTAAGGCCCGGGACTGGCTCACTTTCACCCTCTTTATACACTAGAAAGTCTCTTGCGGTCTCGCGTAGAAGGTATATTCTTGAGTCGATAATAGTGGCAAGAAGGCCACATGTTTCTCGAATTGACCGGTGCATTCGATGTACTGGCTCAATATCGAGCCGGTCTTCAGGGGAGACCTTGTCCAGAACGGCCATCGCAGTAGCCATGTCCGCCACTGTCAGAGGCGTTTTTGCTGCAAGGACAATATGTAAAAGCCTCTTTGCCCGATCCGGATCTGGAGTGCGGCATAATATTTTGTCGTAAGCTTCGTCAAGTGTTCGCGGTAATCTTCTTATCGCTGCGCGTATACTGGTAGGAGTGATTGTCAATATATCCTCCAAGGTATTCATGATGAGAGTGATCCACAAGTACGTTCGATTTCGGACGGCAGTCAGTCCCGACAGAAGAAGGTTCTGCTCCTCTGCCAGAAGTTGTAGCCTTTCTGTAAGCTCCCCTGCTCGGTGCTGTATGACCATACTAATTTCTCCCTCTATCTTTTGTACCTCATGCTCACCTTCCCCATGCAAGTGAATAGCCGGGGACGTGCTTTCAAGAGACTGGAACCTTCTTTGGATAGTGTTATGTGGTCGGCTAGTCAAGAGAAATCTCAATCTTAAAGAAGCCGTTGTGCCCTGGTAGAGGTTGGTCAAGCACTCAGCCAGCTGTGATTGCTCGTCGCACCCACATTCATCCAAGGCATCTAAGACACAAATCACTTGCCCAGCAGGGAGATCCTTCACCAGTTCGCAGAGAATACACCACAAGCTTCAGAATGATTGGTATATATGCCCACTGTCACTTGCAAACCTAGATCGGAGGCGGTTGGAGAGCAGATGCGGTCTTTGCTCGAAAACTTGATGAAGGATGCAGCACAGAGCGCTTACAAGGGGTGTTTGCTCCTCGGTATCATCCTTGAAGAAATAGTAGCAGACCACAATGGTCTCTGAACTCAGCAAAACCTCATCTACTAGGTACTTAGCCAAGACGGATTTTCCACTGCTAGGATCGGCTGAAACCCAGAGAAGGCCCGACCCATGGTCTTCCCTCCAACTTCTGAAGAGATGGTGGTTGGTGAGCCACTGACAAGTCCCCTCAACTCGTTGTGGGATTCTATCCTTAATGTCTCGATAATTGCAGGTGTGCAGCCGTTTGATTAGTTTTCCACACCGGAAAAGGTGCTTCGTGCTGTTGCGTATCTTGATAAAGTCAATGCTATATTTCATCTTCAATGACACCGCATGAACAATAGGTCGTGCACATACAGAGTGGCTCCATGTACATCAGCGCTTCCTTTGCTAAAGCTGCAGCCGCGCCTGCAGCATATGCAATACCAGTCATCATTCTGATGAGTGTCACAGTAATGTGAGATTCCACGAATGACAACGCACGGAAACTGGTTCATTAGCCCGGCAGCCCCAATGTCACAGCATATCGCACCTCCATATTCAGCGGCCAATATGTCCCGCTTTTGGCCATCGTTCATCATGCCGTTAGCCGACGCCATAATACCATAGAAGACGCATGACTCATCGGATGGTACTCTTGGAAGTCTTTGCATGGCTTTGGCTTTGTCACAGGAAGCACAGCTGTCTTCACCTTGTACGTGGATGTAATCCGCTGGAAACAAGATATCTGTTTCCGACAATGGCCTCTAGTATTCTCTCAATGCGGGATACTTGCGCAACATGTCCGACAGAAATTCTGCGATACGATTTGGCCGGATGCGGTGGTCCGACTGCATCATGGTCATCATCCCTCTCCACTCAGTAGGAGGAGGACAAGATATTCCCTTCCTTCTGAACCCGCTTGTGGTTTCCTTCCCCAAATCATATTCAACAACTCCCCCTAGAATACCATCTGGGGCACTCACAGCCACATCCCCAAGACGAATATCGTTGGTCTTACTGGGTATCCCCCCACCGATGCCCACCAACAAACGAAGCTCAATTGCTGGGAAGGTTCGGATTAGGTGGATGGCGATAGCTGCTTCGGACGCCGTTCCTGGTGATCCCTTCGGAAGTGACGCTAGCACCACGTTGTGCCCACTCAAGGATCCCAGTACATATGTATTCGGGTCAAATTCGTCTCTTGGAAGACCTGCATGCTCGTCGTCAAGCATATATCATGCCGCACTTAGTTCGACCTCGAGGGGACATATTAATGCGACCGTGTACGCTTCGTGATAAAGACGAAGCTTTGACTTGTCAGACACCAGATCTCTTTCTGCAATCAAACAGTAGGGAATGCTCGAGCTTCTCGGCGGCTACGAAGCTCTGCGAGGTCTGAATGTCCTTGCGAAGTGCGGGGAGGAGAGATGGTCCAGTTCAGCCTCGCAATGGTGGTTTGCGGGCGCTTCTAGGCACCAATAAAAGCCGAAGCTCATACAATCAACTAAACTAACAGTACACAAATTATTCGAATTATTAATGTCTTCGACGTGGAGCTGACCTCGACGCTTTAGCGAGCGAGCGAGGAGGTCAAGCATGGCCGGATCTCCGCCAGATGGCTTTCCAGGAGTCACGGGCATTTTCAAAGTAGTAGTGAGCCATCGAAGCTGAAGAATAGCGAGCGACTCTTATTGGCTTTTTAGGTCAGCACTAAAGTGATTCGAAACCGTGGTTAGTCTTGACTCTGCTCTTAACAGCGAGTCCCAGGCTGTCCTGGGACTAAATATGTATCCGACCATCATTACTTATCGTGAATGATGCATATGCAGCACTCTGTGACTTATCTGGATCCCACCTTCTCATGGTATCCAAATTGAATATCTCATTGTTGCCAAACCTAGTCACAGTACATGAAAGGTCGACTGGTTGGCGGAGGGTTGAGAGGAATAAAGTTCTGGCCGTGGCAGCCTCGTGAAGATGGATTCACCAACCACAACATCCGGCGGCTGGTTGATCCCCCGCGACTTGTCCCTTTTTCTGCACGATGATGCCACTCCTTATCTCGTACCATTTCTCAAGAGACTCAAATGATATGGCTTGCTGGGTAAGCACACTCTATCTAGAGAGCCCTTTCAACAACGCCGTCTCGCCCTATCGTTTCCACCTCGAGTAAGCAACTAACCCCAGTTTGACAAAGCGGACGGGCTGTTGACCGCTAGACGCAAATTCTTTCACGCCCTGTACAAAGACCACCTCCTCTATTTCTGTACTCTCCTGCCCTAGACAGATTGAATTGGAGGCAAAGATGCGATTGAATTTCAGTCAGCCCCCGACACCGGCGTTAAGTCGGCAGAACACCACCTTCCTCAACAATGCGCATCACTATCGCGCAGGGACGCATCCGCATCTCCTGACGAGCCGAAGCAAGCCTCGGAGGTAAACAATATTATCACTCACCAAATTAAAACTTGCTATAGCATCATGCTAAATACGCGCCATATCAGGTGGCCTTTGGTATTCCGATTCATCAAAGGCGCTATCCATGCGGCCATTCTGCTGCCCGTCTTCCTGCACGCCGCGTTCACAGCCTTTGTGGTCTATCTCGATATCTATGTCTTTGATACGGTTGGACTACCAAGCAGTATTGTAGGTCTCACTCACATGGCATGCCATTGTGCCCTCAATCTGATCATGCAACCGTAGATCCCATCTCTATCTATTGTCGTGGGTTTGATGCTCGTTTTCCGGAACCAGACCTCCTACAACCGGTTCTGGGATGGGCGCAACGGAATGAACACGATCTATACGTGCATCCGCAACCTGGTTAGGACTATTGTTACCAATGGCTACAGCACTGCGGGTCCCCCCACTGCCGCAGAGAAGGAGGATATCGAGCGGACGATACGAATCCTCATGTCGATTCCCTTTGCCGTCAAGAATCATCTTCGCGCTGAATGGGGAGCGGCATGGGCTCTGGGAAACGATGTAGCCGAGAACGGTGTTGCAGCATTCAACCCCGATTATGCAAGTCTCCTTCCAGCTGGACTGGTGGGCCACGAAGATGAGGGGCTGGGATTACCATTCCAACTAACCTTCTTCGTGGATGGGTTTATCAAGAGGGGAGTGGAGCGCGGCTGGTTCAACGCTCCTGGAGCAAGTCAAATGCAGGCGCAGTTGAATTCATTGATGGATGCCTATGGCAAAATGGAGACCATCAAGCTGACTCCTATTCCGGTTGCGCACTTGTAAGTTCCCTGCTCTTGAAACACCCCCTTGACTCTCCATGCCAGCTCACATGTGAAAGGATCCACCAAAAGCAAGTTCTCGCTCTCTTTGGCTGCGTATTACCGTTCGGTATGGTCGACGATATGGGGTGGTGGACCGTTCCCATGGTCAGCCTGGTCATCTTCACCTTGTACGGTATCGAAGGCATCGGCTCGCAGTTAGAAGACCCCTTCGGGTACGACCGCAATGACATCAAGATGGATGCCATAGTCGGCGACGCCAAGACCGAAATTGAAGTCGTACTGGCCGAATGGCGCAGATTGATGGCGTCGCTCGAGTCCGGCTCGGCGACCGATAATGGCGATCAGCATCTCGGCAACGGTCTGATTGTGGAGGAGGTTAAGGAGCAGAAATTCATGCCGCCTGATATGTTCCTCAAGCATCGTGCGAGACCATCAGAGCGATAAGTCGCTAGCCACACAGTCTATTTCAGATTGTGATGGTTCTCAGAAACTGGGCGTTGTGGAGATGTAGCAGATCTAGCGTCGCTAACAGGGAACTATCACCTTAGACCATCTCGGTTACAAGAGATCGACACCCTATCAGCCTGTCAAGTGTCAAGCATGCGAGTGATTATCTAGGAGGATATTACCCTCGTTGCGATCGTCAGGGGATGACTCTATCGGGCAATTCGGATCATTGCTGGACCAATCCGAAGTCGTCGAGATATCAAGTCTATAGTTTCTTTTTTTGTATTCCGAATAGCTCCACTTCCTTTGCATACCCTCAATATCATGAACATGAGTATAACCATATAAAAGCCACCACGGAACCCCTCAAATATCAACCATCAAGTCTTCAATCAAAGCATCCAATTCCACCTCCAACTACCAGACATTATCACCACACTTCTGATTTAGAGAATACCAACCATCAAAATGAACCTCCTCCCCCTCCTCACCCTCACCACCTTCCTCCTCCCCCTCGCAACAGCCTTCACCTCCACCTTCGACAACTGCCAAAATCTCAACCGCCTCAACCAAACCGTCCACCGCGTCCACCCTCTCCTCGAAAAATTCTCCTCCATCCACTCCTCCCAGTCCCAATCATCCTCCACCACAACCACCACCCTCGCCAACGGAACCACCATCACCGTCACCAACACCGCCTCCTCCGCCGCAATCGAAAGAGTCGAGGGCGTCAGGGCCCTCCTGCTCTCCTCCCAGGAGAAGATCTACGGCCGGTTGGCTAACTGTTCGAGTGATGCGGTGTCGCCGCGGAATGTGCTGGAGAAGGGCGTGAAGAGAGATGATGATGATGATGATGATGATGATGATGATGATGATGATGATGATGAATCCTGCACTCTGACTGATGTTTTGGATCAGTTGGTGGATACGCTTGAGTGTCTGCTTAGCTTTGCTACGGGATTGTTGGGTTCGATTCTCGATGGGATTTTCGATATTTTGAAGGATGTTATTGAGGGGGTGGAAAAGTTGTTGTAGGGGGTTTCTTATTTTTATTCTTGTTCTTACAAAAAAGGACGTACTAGAAGAGGTGGTGGATGGTTTGGTTGTTTGTGTACTTAATTTGTGATATCCTAGACATTGCTTTCAATTCATGCCATGGCAGTATTTCATGTAAATACCGTGAAATTCGCAATACTTCACCTGATTCATCAAGTAAACACAACGAAACTCGAACATATACATAGTATCACCCTGGTTTCACTAACAAATACCTTGGCATGTAACACAACCCGCGAATTATAATCCGTAAGTAAAGGTACTTGGGTGCAGCTTTTCTGTGTGTAGCTCGTTTACGAGGGGGTTGTTGTTTTTATGACTAAAGTATGGATTCGCGGATGGAGGTGATGGTGGTCACGGTTCTGGGGCATTGATATGAGTCTGGGGGTTAGGTTAAGTTGATAAGTTTGTATGGAATTATACAGATACATATACATATTTGCAGCGTGGATATCACAATGGCGCTTCTAATGTAAGTACCCCGTCCAATATCGAATCCGGATTCGCATACTCTAGCACTTGTGACACAGCGTGCAGGTCACTTCCGTATTGTAAGCTTCTATCCTCTTCAGGCTTGGCCACGATGATCCGATGCCGGAAGACCTTCCTTGCTGCTAGTGCTACAATTGAAGGCGTGAGGAAGTCGATGCCGTGTAATACGGCGAGGAGCCTTTATCGTTAATCAGTGGCCTGATTTGACATAAAGAGAATGAATCGGATAGACTTACTTTGAAAATGACTTGAAATGGAGGTTTGACCGCGTCGATATCCCTCCAGCTACTGCACGACTGAGTCGAAGGAACACTACTATGTCTTGTTGGTACCGGGCTATATCGGCGCCCATGCTAACCGTGGTGCTTAGTTGTTGTAGTTGTTCAATAACCTAATTGTTTTTTGCTATTAGTGCGGATTGGGTTCGAGATGAAAGGGCAGTCTTACTGCGCTTTCCACATGAGGATGGCCCTTCTTCGTTTGAGCTTCTGGCTTACGGATAACGGATGATGCGGACATTTGGCCATCTGATAGCCAGTCGTTGGTTTCTTCTAGATAGACGTAGCCGTCTTCTGTGTCGTGAAAATGAGAGATAAATAGGTAGTCGTTCTAGACTAGGTTAGTTCCCCTGAGCGATAGGAAGATATTGGCGGACGACATACTAGGTGAGCGTTTAATGGTTGGGCTTCGCCGCGCACTATAAGAGGGAGGAACAGAAAATTGGTTGGGGCTTCCAAGAGTCCTGCTGGTGTGGTGAGTTTCTTCGAGTGCATTAACTGTATGAACTCGTCAATATAGCATTCATTATATACATTTGAACGTGCTTACCTCAAGAGCTTCGCGCTGGATATTGTCGTTCACATGGCTGAAGTTCTTGGCTATCACAACATTGACGACTTCCTGCTTGTGCTCAAGAGGGACTGACTTGAGTCGTCCTTTAGGATCTCGTATGTCATGATAAGAGGATATCATGCCCGCCTTATCATATTAGTATAGGTATACAGGAAACAAATAGAGATCAATGAATTGACATACAGACTCGGTGGTCATGCGTGAGCGCGAAGGTCGAGCATAACTGCTCCTGTAAAGTCCGGGAGGGAGTAACTCAGCGTGAAAGTCTTCTAAAGTTGTAGCGCTAGAGCAATCCAGAATGCTATAAGAGAGACCAAATGTATTTGCGCATATCTAAATTCATGAGGCGTTAGTAAACTTGTAGACGATATCACGGATTCTGCATTACCAGGGCGAGCTCCTTTGCGACGTCATGGATGTTGGCGGCGGTTGTGTCAATTCGGCAGTGTTGGTGGGCCGCAAGACAGAGAAAGAGTGCTACTTCGAGATCGGACAATTCCAAGGCAAGTCTCGAGATCTCTGAGCCATCCTCCATGATAGCAGTCTCCTGCATTTGATTGTCATGGTGGCAGCTGGGATAGTCCATGAATAATTACCCGCGCGATACATGGGCGGGCCACCTCAGGCACTAATACCCCAATGCGGTTAGTGCCGGAGACCCGTCCGCATGTTGAGCTCCAGGAGCTTCCCGATAGACAACAACATCCGGCTGGAGTCTTGTCTCAGCACTATCTCCATCGGATCTGTACCGCTTCCCATCTATACATGTCATTGCCCGGTGTCAATGGCGCCGTCAAATCCTCTGGCCAATTGGGAGAGACTGGGAGATAGCTTCTACCGGAAAGTTCCCATATATGATGCCATCTTCGATGATGATGTTGAATTAGAGAACTACATCATCGCCGGCGCTCCATACGGAGGGGCTATTGGTATGTGTAATGCTGCAATAATTACCTGGTCCTACACATGCTGATGTATCCGCCAGCGCTGCACCGGGATGAGAGCAAACCATATAGATTCCGCGATGCTCAGACCGCCAAGTCGAGCATTGACATTTACTCATGCTCGGGGAAACACATCAATCGAATCAATGTCAGTCAGTTATTGACTTCACGCAGGCACTTGCTAACATTCGGTAGTGGGAGTACGGCACGATTCGTGGTCTCGGCTGGTCCGACAAGGAAGAACTCCTAGTGATCACGGAAGACGGCACTGTCAGACGCTATTTCGGCCTCCACGGCGACTTCACCTCCTTTTCTCTAGGAAATGTAATCTTATCACCCAGATGTTGCTCAGCTAAAACTGACATCCGCTTAGGGAGCTGAAGACTACGGTGTGAGAGCTTGCCGATTCTGGACCTCGGGCTTTGTTGCCCTGCTTTCAAACAACCAACTGGTTGCAGTGTCGAATTACGACGAGCCGCGACCTAGGCTTCTAGCTCCTTGTCCAGAAGGGGAAGTCTCGTCGTGGTCACTAATACCTCCGGCTTATACGCTGTCTCGCTCAGTTGAAGTTCTGCTGGCCGTTGACAAGACAGTCTACTTGGTCGACCCCACGGAAGCCGAAGACAAAGTTCTCCAGAACGGACCATTCAAACATGCAAGCGTGTCGCCCACTGGACGATTCGTTGCACTAATCACCGCTGAGGGGAAGGTATGGGTAGTCAGCAGTGACTTCCAAAGCAAGTACAGCGAATATGACCCAGAATCGCGAGTCACTCCTCGGACAGTCGACTGGTGCGGAGATGATGCCGTTGTCATCGCATGGGAAGACGAGGTACATCTCATAGGGCCTAATGGTGTCGCGGCGAGATATTACTATGACGGTACTGTCCACGTCGTGCCTGAGTTTGACGGTGTGCGTCTGATCACCAACGATACCTGCGAATTCTTGCACAAAGTTGTTGGTAAGTAATCCGCGTGTGGTCTAGGAGCAAATCTCTGACAGTCTGCGAGATGTTACCGAGGCGATCTTTCGGCTTGGATCTACGTCACCTGCATCAGTCCTCCTGGACTCTATAGATCTCCTGGAGAAGAAGTCACCCAAAGCCGACGAGAACATTCAACGTATCCGGCCAAGCTTGCCCGAGGCGGTTGACACTTGTGTCAAAGCTGCTGGTCATGAATTTGACACATATTGGCAGAAGCGCTTGCTAAAGGCAGCCTCATTCGGAAAGTCTGTCCTCGACCTGTACAACAGCGATGAATTTGTTGAAATGACCGAGAAACTCCGGGTACTGAAAGCAGTTAGAGACTACCAGATAGGACTGCCGCTTTCCTACGAGCAATATATGCGCCTTACTCCTGAAAGGCTCATTGAGCGATTGGTAAACCGACATGAATACCTCCTTGCGATCCGGATTTCCGAATACCTTGAGCTCCCTGCTGATAGGATATACGTTCATTGGGCAAGCCAAAAGGTCAAGGTCTCCACAGTGGACGATGATGCCGTTTGCAAGCTCATTGTCCAGCGATTGGAAGGCAAACCAGGCATATCCTTTGAATTGATCGCGCAAACAGCTTACGACGAAGGACGTGCTCACTTGGCGACTCAGCTTCTGAATCACGAACCACGAGCTGGGAAGCAAGTGCCCTTGCTCTTGGAAATGGAAGAAGATGAGATTGCCTTGGATAAGGCCATCGAAAGTGGAGACATTGACCTAGTGAACTACGTCCTTCTGCACCTCAAGACTAAACTACCCCTCGCCAGTTTCTTCAGGACGATAAATACACGTCCTATGGCGTCCGCTCTTGTGGAGACGACTGCCCGAGGACAGGACACTGAGTTGTTGAAAGACCTCTTCTACCAAGATGACCGGCCTATTGATGGCTCGAATGTCCTTCTCTCTGAGGCGTTGGACGCCACAGACCTACCGCGCAAGACTGAAAAGCTCCAGCTCGCATCACGTCTACTGTCAGACTCAAAGGATCCTTCGGTGGTGTTGCAGCAAAAACTACTAAACGAAGCATCCCAGCTGCTGAAGGTCCAGGAGGCTCTCGACAAGGACCTCGCAGATCGGTCGGAGTTTCTTGGCTTGAGCTTGAACGAGACAATCTACAGACTGATAAGATCAGGCTACGGCAAAAGAGCACAGAAGATACAGAGCGAATTCAGGATGCCAGAGAAAACTTTCTGGTGGTTGAGATTGAGGGCCTTGGTAGCTAAGCGCGACTGGGGCGAGCTGGAAGAAATCGGGAAAAATAAAAAGTCCCCGATAGGATGGGAGGTAAGCCGGCAATCGACCCCAGCATATGCGCCCGCATGCTCACGGATATATAACAGCCATTCTATAACGAGATTTTGGGAGCCGGAAACACAAAGCTCGCTTCGTTATTTGTGCCCAAATGCACCAATCTGCCGGCGGAGGACAAGATGGAAATGTGGGTGAAATGCGGCATGATTGCGAAAGCCGGCGAAGAAGCCTTCAGGGCAAAGAATGTCAACGCCCTTGAGCTCCTCCAGGCGAGGGCTTCAGGACCAGCCGCCGTGGAGATCGAACGGATGATCAACCAGCTTAGACCGCGAAAGTAGAAAGCTGGCGCAACCATGGCGGTATTTCCTTTGCAAGGTAGACGTCCGCGCATCAGGTGATATCATCGTCCACGTCAATGCCTTCGTGTTCCTCCACGACGGGAGCCTGAGTGACAGGGGCCGGCTTCGACACTCGTTTTGCTGGCTTCGAAGCCGCAGCATCGTCCATCATGGCATCATCCATGTTATCGTCAGGCTCCTCGTTGAGGGCTTCGAACATTGACTTCGATTTACGGTTCAGATCCTCCCAGTCAGCCTAAACACTCAGTCCGTCAGCATTTTTTTTCAATCAATCAGGTTGAGAAGTCTGGCGTCCTTACCGCACGAGCCTTGACCGCTTTGGCGCGGCCCACGCTCTTAGTGACCTTCTTTTCCAGCTGGTCCATGACGGCCTCTGCTCTTTCAACACCCTTTTGTTGTCTCAAGCGCTGCGCTCTAGATTTAGCTTTGTTTTTTGACTGTTTCTTCGAGATGCCCGCATTTGCGCGTTCCGATAGGATCGAATCCCGCTGTACTGTAGTTTCTTCGGCCCGCGGAAGAGTTGTCAATGACTTGTCGACGTCGAGACTGGGGGAAGCTGCCCGCCTTGCAGCGCGGGAATGCTTTGACTGGGCTAGTCAGGGGCATAATGTTAGCATTGAGCGTGCATTTCAAAGCAGGTTCCACGTAAGAATAGCTGTACTCACGCCTAGATTTCGCCATGATTGATGCAGGAGAAATTTAATTTAGTGTTTTCCTGCATGCCCGCAGGTTGAATAATTTGTTGTGGAGCCGGGCATTATCGATAAAACCTTTCCGGGTGGCGGAAGACACCTGGAGCGCACTTGGCCGCTGCTTATTCTGCGGCGCAACACTGGCTCGTCGAATCGATCCAGTCGTCACTTCGCCGGGACGTGGTCGTCGCCTCTTAACTGCTCTGCTAAGTGATGTCAATGTCCTCGTCCCTATGCCGTGGACTTTGCCTCCTTTTCACCAGCCATGAATGCTCGCAGAGAGGGGGTTAACTTCCTCACTCCAAATCCCTTCAGCGTGCAGTACAGCAACTATGAAACAGTATTGCAGCAACTGCAGGGCAACCCATCCTTCGTTGCCTCTATACTTGTGACGGCTATCACTCTGTATTTTGCCATCAGCTATTTGGGCCCAGCTTCGTTGTCGGTGGCTCGGATAGCCTGGAATATACTGGTCCATTTGACGCCTTCGCGACTGATTGTCGCCCTGGATTCGAAGACACCAAAATCCGATACGACCGACGAGAACCCTCTTTCGCTGACCTTTGAGGCCAAGAGTGAAGCGATGCAACGGATACTTGGCCTGGACGATACCTCCTTCTCCTCCCTCTTTCCTCGCGCTCCGGCTTTCTCGAGCTTCGGGACATCCCTCTTGAGCAGCAAGAACCACATACCGCCAGGGCTTGGAAACTGGGATAATTCGTGCTACCAGAATAGCATCATACAAGGACTGGCGTCTCTCCAGTCTCTGGAGAGTTTTCTGGATCAGAACGTTGAGCAGCTAGGACAGAAGGCGCTTCTGTCTACGCATCAAGCTTTGAAGGATATCATAGAGCGACTCAACAGCGCAGACAGCAATGGTCAACGTCTGTGGACCCCGGCGGATCTCAAATCGATGAGCAGCTGGCAGCAGCAGGATGCGCAGGAATACTTCTCGAAGATTGTTGATCAGTTGGATCTGGAAGTTCAACAGGCGACTCGGCGACACACGCGCAACTTGGGCCTCAAGATGGCAGGACCGCAGGAACATGTGATTGGATCTGGTTTATCTCAGGAGCTACAGGAAAATGGTGCAGGGGAGTCACGGTCAACTGGAACTCAAGTTTTTCGGAATCCGTTGGAAGGTCTTCTTGCGCAGAGAGTGGGCTGCATTCAGTGTGGTTGGACCGAAGGACTCTCGCTCATTCCCTTCAACTGCTTGACTGTACCGCTCGGCCCGAAGGTTGAGTACGACATTCGAGAGTGTCTCCATCATTACATGCATCTGGAGCCCATTGAGGGTGTGGAATGTGCAAAATGCACTTTGTTACGTGTACAGTCTCAGCTATTGAACCTGCTGAAGCAAATCGGCGAGGATGAGGAAACTCCGAGTGCCACCCCGGAGTCACCTAAAATATCAGATGCGCTTCGAAACTCGGCACAGGAGCGCTTACAGGCCGTTGAGCAAGCGTTGGCAGAGGAGGATTTCGCAGAGAAAACGCTCTCACAGAAGTGCCATATTCCCGGAAAGAATCGAGTGTCGACGACTAAATCAAGACAGGCCGTGGTTGCCAGGCCTCCACAGTGCCTAGTCATACACGTCAATCGAAGCATGTTCGACGAAACTACAGGCATGCTCCGGAAGAATTACGCAGCCGTCAAGTTTCCAAACGCTCTCGACTTGAACCCATGGTGCTTAGGCGGCGTTTCTAAGGACCAAAGTGAACCAAGCCTAGAAGCTTGGGAGACTAATCCCAGTATATCAATGCTCTCACACGCAGGAAGAGGTGCGAATACAGGCGGTCGCTATCAATTACGTGCTGTGATTACCCATTACGGCCGTCATGAGAATGGCCATTACATATGTTACAGGAAATATCCAACAGATACTTTTCCAGCCCATGTCCCGGACGCAGTCATCGAGGCAGATGGCGACAAGGAGAGACCCGAGCGTTGGTACAGGCTAAGCGACGAAGACGTGCAGATGGTCAGCGAAGCGAACGTCATGTCTCAGGGTGGCGCCTTCATGCTTTTCTACGAGGCGGTCGAGGATTACTCCCCGGAGGCTGCAGAGGATCTGGATTCTGGTATGGCGGAAGGGGAGGGTTCGGCGCCTTCTTCTAGCTGCACGCCATCGGAGACCATGTCCACAACATCTGCTGCCACGGGAGACTCCACGTCCGATGTATCGCAAGCGACCAGTGTCTCAACGGCGTTAAATGTTGAACCTCGCGCTGAGAAATCTCTGCTTATGTCCGACGTTGACTGATGCGTCTTTGTCTCGATTGCCTATGCCGGCAAACCTTGCTCTGCCCGATTGTGTATATCAGCATTATATGATACCCCGAGTACGACCTATTAGAAAGTGCTCATCACATGTTTTTGCCTGTTTGCTCTACGTTTTACTCTGGAATTCTCGACGAGACGTTGAACACGGTTTTGTATAACACTGTATGTACTTTATATCATACTTCATATCTGGCTATCGCTTTCTAGCTAAAGTACACTATTTTTGGCACCCCATAACCGGGCATGTATAGTCCCAAGCATACTGTATGTCCCAACTCCATGTCCAGATAGTAACACCCAGTGACCAGCATAAATATGTACCCAACGCCCGCTGGAATAACAACCCAACCCGCACCATATCCCCTCAAACCAAACCAAGAACAAATGAGAAAACCGATCAAAACACCCCAGCCCTAGTCATAACATCATGAAACTGCTCCAACGTAACCCCGGCATGTACCCCAGCCCCACCGTTCGCCTCCAAAATCATATCCTTCAACAACTCATCCCCCAGCTCCTCCTCCTTCAACTCGCGCGCAATCCTCCTCAAATGATTCAACGTAATCAATCCCCCTGACCCTTTGGTAAACAACCGATACGCCGCATCCACCTCCGCCGCCATCGCATCATCAGATCTAGATCGTAGCTTCGCCGCCGCGACAGCCAGAAATGGCTCGTACAGCACGTACCCCGTATCCGTGGGGTCGACGGCCGCGATGATGGAGTGGAGTTCTTCGCTGTCGGTGGGGTCGAGGCCGAGGGCTCTGTATTTCCATTCAAACAATGTTTACGTCAGTTTGGATGCCGTTATTGTGAGACGAATGTTGAGGGAGGGGGAGGGCGGCCGTACACTAAGGCTTTGCGCACATCACCGCGGGGAATCACGCCTTGCTTTTGGTCTGCGAATTCCTCGACGGTCTCGGAGAAGAGTTGGAAGACTTCTTTGATTTCGTTTTCTTCTGATGCGCTGATGTCGTTCTCTTTGGCGAGTTTGGATTGGCGCGCGCGTTTGGGCGCGGGGGCGCTGCTTGGGGCGCTGCGCTTTTTGGGGGGCTGATTGCGGTGGTGGTGGTTAGCGCATTAATTGAGATAGAATTTATTCGGGTAGGTCGGTGGGTGTGAAGAAGGGGTAGATGACTTACCATGGCAGTGATTGGTTCGATATGCTCTTTGATACTTGTAGGTGATTGTAAGGCTCGTCGCAAACTGCGGATGATGTCAAGGGAAAGGGTGGTTGGAGATGAGGCGCGGGGGCGAACGAGCCATGGACATCTGGTAGGCTGGTAAGGATTCGGGATTCGCCGGTTCACATCGCACTGCGGTTAGGAGTCAGGGTCGGATCGCTAATGACTCCGGGGAAGATGAGGTGAGGAAGAAGATGGTTGCTTCCATCGACTTCGATTGAAGTGAATCTCGTGATGGCAGGCGGGCTGCTGACGTAACCCCGCGATGCCTGGAGGTTTCTCTTGTTCTTCTTCAGCTGCGTTTGCGCCGGCGAGGATTGCATCTCCCAGGCTTTTCGGAGTTGCAATCCAGTCTTCTTGCGTGGATTTTACTTCGGTGCTATTTCATACTCCGCAGCTTTAGTTCGAAGACGCCCCGTCTCAGCCAGCGTCATGGAGGTCGAGCTGTATGTCTATGACCTATCCAAGGTGAGTTCCATAGCTTCACGTGTACATGTTCAGCCAAGGAGTTCATAGGCTAATGCAGAACAGGGTCTTGCGCGAATGGTAAGGCACGCATTGAATGTGGCAGAGTCGCCTCGTGTTTAACTCTGTCTAGTATTCGCTGGCCCTGACGGGAACGCAAATCGATGCCATCTACCATACATCGCTGGTGCTGAACGGCGTCGAGTATTACTTTGGCCAAGGCATCCAGACGGCTATCCCCGGCAGTACGCATCATGGACAGCCCATGGAGAAGCTGCATCTTGGCAAGACCGAGCTTCCCATGGATGTGATCGAAGAATACATCCAGTCGCTGGCGGAAATCTACACCCCTGAGGTAGGAGCTCTGTCCTCTTACCTACCACGTACCCCCAGCCCGGTCTTCTCTCTAACCCGGCCGTCCAGTCCTACGATCTCTTCCTGCACAACTGCAACAATTTCACGCAGGATCTGGCCATGTTTGCTCTCGGCAAAGGCATCCCTGAGCATATTCAAAACCTGCCGCAGACCTTCCTGAGCACCCCTTTCGGGCAAATGATGAAGCCCCAGATCGAAATGGCCCTGCGCGGTGTAACCCAAGGCACTGGCGCTGGCACAGTCGGCACTCAAATGCCCACCACCAGCGCACCAACCGCCCCTGCGCAACCTGCCCCCGTTACTCAAGGCTCTGTGCGCATCGCAAGCAACCTCGCCCAGCTCGAGCACCACCTAGCTGCCGCCTCCGACTCATGCGCCGTCATCTTCTTCACCTCGGCCACCTGTCCGCCCTGCAAAGTGGTCTACCCGACGTACGACGAACTCGCCGAGGAAGCAGGCGCCAAAGCCACCCTCATCAAAGTCGACATCAGTACTGCCATGGACGTTAGCATGAAATACAACGTCCGGGCAACCCCAACCTTCATGACGTTCCTGAAGGGCCAGAAGCTCGACGAATGGTCCGGTGCCAACCCGGCTCAACTGCGAGGCAACGTCCGTCTCCTCCTGGAAATGGCCCATCCTCCCCATCGTCACCAGCAACTCCGTCTCCCCAGTCTCCAGCGCACCATCACCAACTATGTCACGTACAAGAAAGTGCCCCCTCTTGACAAGCTCGTCCAGAAACTCCACCCTCACCACGAAGACCCTCGCCTCCTCTCCATCCTCACCTACCTGAAACACCGCACCTCCTCTTCCACCCCAGCAGCAGACACCCCCTTACCCCAGGATCTCCCATCCTTCGCCACCTTCCTACAATCCACTGCCGGCTCTCTACCCCTAGAGAACCAATTCGCCCTCGTCGACCTCACCCGCCTCCTCTTCCTCGACCCCCGCGTATCCAGTTACTTCGCCGAAGAGCCCAACCACACAACCCTTCTCGCTCTCTTAGCCCCATCCCACTCCCTCTCCACCTGCCCCTACAACTTCCGCATCGTCATGCTCCAACTCTGCTGTACTCTCTTCGCCACCCCTCTATACCGCGACCAACTCACTACCTCTCCTCTCCTCCCAACCCTCCTCCACCTCACCACATCCTCCCTCCTCGACTCCCACACTAACCTCCGCGTCGTCGCCGCCTCCCTCGCCTACAACCTCTCCGCACACAACCACAACGCCCGCTTCGCCGGCCACGCCGAGCCCCTGTCAGAGGAAAACCAGGTCGAGCTGACGGCATCGCTCGTGGAAGCCATCACCCAGGAAGAAGAGAGCCAGGAGGCCTTGCACGGTCTTCTCTTTGCTCTGGGGTTGCTCATCTACCAAGCCAGTCCTGACAGCGCGGTCGTGGATCTCTGCAAGGCCATGGGGATTGCAGAGACGGTGGTGGCGAAGAAGGATGTGACGGGTGTAGCGAAGGAGACGTTGATCAAGGAGGTGGGGGAGGAGTTGTTGATGAGGGGGTTGTAGATTGTTGATTGCTTATTTTATACTACCTGCTTAGATGATTAATTAGATGATAGGGTTAGTTGGATGTTCAATTAATACACAATGACACACTGTTTTCCTTACACTACTACTTACAGTATTAGATGATTGATGTCTTCGTCTCCAATGATACCGCCGCCACTTAATTTACATATCAAGCACCATACCATACTACTACTGACAACCTCCATCACTAAACCTACTAGTAGGTAGGCACCTAACCAGTATCTTTACTTACCAATGTCTTAATAAAGTATACACTCCGAGACCACATATACGCATACACAGAAGTAAGTAAGGACTATATCCCTCCTCGCCATTCAAATCAATATCTAAACCTCTCACACCAACTTAGCCTCCAAGCCAGCCAGCCAGCCAAATGAAACGAACCCCCTCCTCACCTCAGTCAATCAATCAATGATTGCCTAACATAAGCAGAGCCACCGCCATCTCATCATCATCATCATCATTATTAGTATTTATCGAGGGGTATGAATCAATAGTTCCATCTCCATCTACTAACAGTTATATCTGATCACTTTAGTAAATCAAGTCTCGTCTCGTGATGATATGATTCAATAGATCAATAACCGATGACGGTCACGGTCATAAAGTACCCTACATAAGAAAAAAAAAACAATAATATGAATAGGCATGTGGTGGCTGGCTGGCTGACTGGCTGACTGACTGAATAGATACTAGTAGATAGTAGATAAGAAAAAGTAAGTAATTAGTATCCTGCTGTTGCATGTGCTTCGTGCCATTAATGCTCTATGGGGATATGTAAGTAGTAGGAAGTAGTCTGGGTACTGGGTAGGTGTTACAGGAGTCACCACTACTCACTACCTAGTTTTCTCTTTTAGTAGTTAGTTACTCAAGGGGATAGAATGGGGCTAACATGGGCATTTGCGTCGGGTACATCCATGCAGAGTAAATTAGTATACTTTAGTATACTTAAGTGGTGAGATTACATAGAATCATACAATAAGGATAGTATAGTATAGGATGTATAGTAGAATATTATTATGTTATTGACCACTTCATTATTTGGTGGCTATGCTTCATTCAGTCATATGATGGTAGTAGGTATTACCATACTAATTAGGAAAATCAAAAGGTATCAAGTGAAACAAAGCCATCGCTGCATGAATTAATGGGGTATGTCGCTGAGCTATGCAAAATGCAATCCATCTAAAGTAACGCGGGAGCTGTTCGGTGTAACAGGCTCGGGGTATGAGAATGAAGGGGACAAGAAAACAAGGAAGCGCCAGGAAACAACATGATGACATACAAGACGGGGTATCTGAACATCCGACGCTGAAAGACGAAAAGAAAAAAGAAAGTAACAAAAAAGAAAGGGGCAATAATTAGATCGGGAATCGCGAGTAAGAACGAAAAAAGAAAAATCCACTTGACGAAACCCAGCTGAAGGGGGGGGGAATCTGGGTCTGGTATCCCGAAATGTTGCTAAATCCATGACCACCAACACCGACGCGACAACGCATGAGACGGACAAAAAGAGACAGTGTCAGAAGCGGGACATAATTAGAGTAAAGAAACCCGGTTGACAAGAGGGGAAAGAAAAGAAACCGGAGAGACAAAGAACAACAAGCAAGGAAAGACACAGTGCGCACAACGTGAAGCGAGTATCCAAGCGCGTGCCATGACCCTTTGGGCCAGCATGATCGGAGTGAGTCAGAGTCACCAAATATGCGATCAGAGCGGTGCCTCGACAATGGCGGTGAGGTTGTGAAGAATGATAGGCAGCCCGAGAGAGGGAAGAGTCCCTGTCCAGCGTGCAGCAGCAGCAGCAGCCGCCAGAGAGGGGAATCTCCAATTTCCATCAAATGCGCCGGCTGCGACAGGGAAATTAGGTAATCAGGCAGCCAAAGCTCGGGCACCAAATCAGAGGCCGCGAAGACTGCAACGCCGGCCTGCCAATTCCGCCCGGCTAGGGCGCCTACCAAACTAACTCTCCTCGCTTCGTCTCCCACTCCTCTTCGCACGTGCACCCTCTGTCGTCATATTCCCCCGGTCCCATGCCCGATCATGGCTACTTCATGGCCTTGTTCTTGAAAAGTCCGAGCCTTGTGATGTCCCGGATTCCCCAAGCATCAAGTGCCAGAAGTGTGTCATCGTGGCGGCGACCTTGACTGATTGCTTTTGTTGGCGACCACTCAGATTGGGGGCTTCCCAAAAAGGGGATAAGAGGATATGATCGTAAAAAAAGAAAAAAAATGGGAGAAAAAGAAAGCAACCGGATAGTGTTGGCCGCATTTCAGGACAGCTGAGCTGGAAACAGATCGGCGTCGATCATTCGACAGCCCTAATCTCCGGCTAAATCGGACCAAATTGTTGGCGTGGGGTGACGAGGTCGTGGGGTATCATGGTTACAACGAGGAGAAGACTGGAAAAAGTAAAGAGGAAATGACACCCCTTTCGATGTCTCTTAGGCGCGGCAGACGGTGGCTTTGGAAGCTGATGCGGTCCGCCGCTTCCTCTCGGGGATGGCCTTGCGCTTCTTGCGCTTTGCGTTTTCGCGCTCTACCGCGGCCATCTGTGCCACCCGCATGGCCTGCTGTGCTCTCGCATGGGCCTGCACCTGAGCCAGGAAACGCGCGCGCTGTGCTTCTTCTTCCGCTGCGGCGCGAATCATCTGGATCTGCTGCTCGGTCGTCAGGTCAACATCGCCCATGGTCGGGTCCTGGGCGGCGGATTCTTCGTCGATGGCACTCTCGCAGGGGGAACCAGCACCGATGGGGAGGAGATCTTCATCGGAAAGGTAGGCGCTGGCAGTGGAACCGTCCGAGTCTGCACTCAGCAGAGAAGGGCGGTTGGGCCAAGATGGGAATGCGCACGAGTTGTTCATCTCATAGCCGCTGGAGAAGGAGCACTTGCGAGGGTTGATATCGAGCAAGGAATCAGTGGGAGAGGGTGGTGGGGGAGGCGGCATCGAAGTAGGTGAGCAAGAACTGCCGAAGCTGAAGCTGAAGGAGACATTCTGGGTGCTAGTGGTGGCCTCGCTCAGAGAGGAGCGAACACTAGACTGATTCTGACTCCAGGGAAGAAAGGGATACATTGTGAGAAGAGGTGTTATCAGTAGTAGTGGTAGGTGGTAGTAGTAGAAGGTAGTAATGGGAGTGAATCTCGGTGTTGTCCAGAGCAGCGCAGGATGTATTATTAGTAGTAGTAGTAGTAGTAGTAGTAGTAGTAGTATCAGACTACTAGCTCTGTGACAGTTGAATGATGAGTGGAGGTGAAGAAGATCGACACGGTCTGGGGAGGTTGAGACCCAAGAGATGAGAGGATGGAGGAGGGGGGAAGTTCAGATAAATAAATAAGCTTGGAGAGCTGTCTGGGGAATGACGCTGATCAAGGAACACTCCACCGGTAGATATCAAATGGCGGAGAGAGGAAAATGAGGTGAATGTATAAATGGAAGAAGGGCCAGATCGATCGGGGGAGGCGTCTGGACTCCCTTGCATCTCCCAACAGATAAGGCGTCGTGGAGACGAAGAAGGAGGTGTGGAGTTCCCAAAGAGGGATAAAATTGGGGGGGAGGTTGGCAGCAAATCCCGATTTTGATTTTTTATTTTTTGATGGGTGAATATTCGATTTTCTGATTTTCCTGAATTTCAGAAAATCGATTTTCTTTTTAATTCGAAAAAAGAAATTCCCTTGTTTGGGTGGATTTCCTTCAGGTGTGGGTGGGTGAGCGTCGCCCCACTGGGGAATTACCAGTCACCAGCCCGACAAAGCGGCCAGAATCACTTGGAATTTTCCGCAATGCTGGCCTGAAAGCAAAGCATCCACTGGTAACTCCTGCGTGTCAAGCGCGGCGATCAGGCGGAAGGGGCGTTCCGGTCGCTGTACGATGGATGAAGCAGCAATCAAGCTGGATGATGGACACGAGAAGACTGAGAGCCTGGCAGAGGTACCACTGAGGCGGTCCAACCACCGGGAGTATAGTAGGCAGGTAAGGTAAGTAAACAACTCGACGTGTATGTGGACACACTGTGTGGAGGTATGTTGATGATGTCGGTGATGTCGCGGCGGTATGTCAATCACAGTAAAAGTACCAAGTGGCTTGAGTAGTATTGTTTACTGTGATCAGTAAGTAGTAGATAGTACTATTGTCAAAAGTGATAGATGTTCGAGTTGATCAGTCCAGTGCGATGTAGCAACGAACTCCTGAAATTGAATCGGACCAGGGACCGAAGGTACATATTTATCTATTATTATGATTTATTCCCATCGGGTGGATTCGACCCTAATCTGACAGCCAGACTCCCGGTCCAGGGCGTGGATCTATCGGCTTTCTTTTGTTCTTCCATTTTAATTTAATTTCTGGGCGGATTTGTTCGCTCCTCCGGTCCGCGGCCCGGGGAGCTTCGGATTGGGGGGGGGCGAGCAGTGTGGGGATTCAAGTGTCAAAGAATGAGTCAAACTGCTCCCCTCCGTTTTCTCCCACATCTCCGAGCTTCCCATCAGTGGTACCTCCGTAACTGATTTTTTGGTTCGTCCGACCCCAGTGCAGAACACAAGTAGAGAAAACAACTGGGTGTGTACTGTAGTTGCTACATTGTAGATACTTGCAACAACACCATAGAGTAGTAATTAATTAGTTATTAGTACTGGCAATAGGCATACACAAAAGCTGACATGATACGGGTCCGGTAAATATTACTCCATACCCGACAGTCAGTCAGTTAGTGGGGGCTCATCATTCATCCTTTTTCGCGTTCTCCGGCGGCTGACGATATTAATCAGAAACATCACCTCTGGCGAATTACTCCGTCTGCCTTCCCCAAACACGCCCCCAATTTCTGATGATTATTTTTCGGGCGGATGTTTCATACATCCAACCTGGCAGGCAGGCTGTACACCGTAAGATAATCAACCAAATAATTATTTACAATCCCCGCCCTGTTGTCCCCTGCTGTTTTCCTCGCTACGTAAACACAAAAACGGTAGCCGACAAGAAAACACAAAACGCTTTGATCCGCGATATCCTCAGCACAAAGCGGCGGGCGGTGTTGGGTTCTCGTGCATCCCGCACAAACGGGTTCTTGCGGTCTAGTAGGTACTAGATAGTCTACCAGGTTATCATCCCATCTGTCGGTCAGTCCAACGATTCATTCAGGCCAATCTTTCCCACCCTCCCCTCACCTCCCTGCATACATGAACAGCATCATCAGCATCATCATCCCCTCCCCCCCTAATTCCGCGGTCAAATCAGCACGCTCTGACTTCACCGCTTCAGTCCGTTGTTTGGCATCTTCGCAGCAACTAACACCGCAGCTTGCTTCCGATGGATGTCGACATACATCCGCCCGTCAGTATGTATGCACGTATGTATATACATCTGGCGATAACGGTAGGCATGTACTACAGAGTAGTATGTGCAGTAAAGAAAAAGGAAAAGGAAATAAGTAAGACACTAAGACGGTTTCAAATGCGTTTAGGCTTTTTGCATCTCGCGTTGGTTTTACAACTCATCCCATCCCATCCCATCCCCTCCCCCTTCTCTGCTAACATGATGGGTTCTTGGGGGTGTGTGGTGGTCTGGCGGTCAGGCAGGCAAACACCCGGGCGGGCGCCTCAGAAATTGGCTGAGAACGGACATGGACATGGGACATGGGATTGTTGGCAGTGCTGAATCCTCGAGGCAAACAACATGATGGATTGGCTTTCCTTTTTCTTGTACGATCTGATTATTATTATCACCTCGTGCGGATACCAGACTATCTACTACCAGAGGATAAAAAAGGCAAAATAAGTAAGCACAGAAAAGGAAATAAAGTAATCAACTTACTTACGGAGTACGCTCCCTCCCAGCACTGCCAGTCAAGTTAAGTAATTTAGTCGGGTACCTAATCCATGCGCGGTATCCGCGGTGGATCCCGGGTATTCCCTTATGCCCTGCTACCTTACTTTCGGCAGTGTATGTCCACATAGTCCGATAGGAAAGCTGCTATACTCTTAAAAAGACAATAACTAACTGATACTCTAAGTAGCCTTCCAATAGAGCGCGTGGTGCTTCTTATTTCAACATTTCAACCATGGAACCTATCTTGCACACGGATCCGACCCCGGATCCGTTGCTTGTCAAGTTGTTTCGTGTCCGGGGGAAGGAGTTGTGTTGTTGTTTTCCTGGGACGACCCAGACTACATAGACGTGTGGTTCCCCGTCAACAATCGACCCACGCGTTCTACCAAGATAACTTATCACTTACTTTACCCCGGACGTTGTGTACCATTTGCCAGCTGCCAAGCCCTTTTATCCGTTCCGTAATCCTTACTCCTTCGGACGCGCGTAGGACTTGGTTACTTACAGGTCGTTAATATTTATTTACTCCGTACTACAAGTAAATAAAAAAGAGGCATTCAATAGAGTCAGAGTCAGATGTGTCTGCCCCCAATCTGATCTGACGGGCCGCACCACCCCCAGATTCCATCCACTGTTTGAAACTCTGCGTTGTCGCGGTCTGCCCTGTCCTGCCCTGTCCTGCCCCCATACGGAGTACAGCCAGTAAGTTGGGGGAGGCGAAGCAAGTAACGGCCCCCTTCCGTCTCTCTCATGATTCATCGGCAGTTGTCCGTTTCAGCCCGCGAACTACTAGTCACGTCCCGTAACTAGTAGTAGTTACCAGTCGTCTGGCCAGACCAGGCCAGGCAACTCTGTCCACTTGGTGAAAGAAATCACCAACGACGGGAATATACTTCTTTCGGGTAACTACATTTCCAACTAGGCAGGAAAAGAGTAAAATTACTCCTTGTGTGTCAAGTCTAGCCAGGCGGATGAAGATCGCTAACTACTCCGTACTTCTCCGACCCGACCGTCTCAAGAGGCAAAAATGGCGAAATGCACGGTTAATCTGGGCGGGTAGTTAGTATTAGCCTTGCCGGGCGGGATAGTGCCTCGGCATCTGGGGGGGCTGTTGATTTATCCATCCATCCCTTCCCTAGGTTCAGTTCCTTTGTCGGAAGGGAGACTACAGTAACTAGTTAGTTCTGACAAGGCTCACGCAGGGCTGGCTGGTAGGCTGTGATCATCTGAGTGTTTTGTTGTTGATGACTGACTGACTAGTTGTACAGCCTGGGACAGCGTGTTTCAGACTTGGGGCTGGATGGATGGCATTGTTGTATGCAGTGATTACTACAGTCGTACTATATTTATTCATGGACAACGAACAAATGAATGAATGACTCGATGTGATGCATTAGTTACATATGCTGGCATGCAGTATGTTTTTGAAACAAAAAGATATATATACAATCAAACAAATGAAGGTGCTTTATCAATTCCGGGTTGCGATCAATCAGTCAATGCAATGCATACTACTTCTCACAGTATACTTTGTACTCTAACTAGTATAGGTGGAACTAAACTGAACGAATGATCTAATTCTAGACTTCTTTGCATATGTACCCCTGGAGCTAGTCGCCCCAAAGAATCTGTAAGTGCTTCACTAAAGTCCCAACTAGTCACTAAGTCACTAATAACTTACCTTTGTGAAGTGTACATTAGATGGTCTCAGTTCAGCTCCACCACAGACATGATGCAGTGTGAACAACATCAAGCCGACTCTCATCATCCCACTAGACAAAGTACGAGTAGTATCATCACGAGTACACACACAACACACCAACACCATGCCCAGAACGCCCCAATGAATACTAATAATGAGGATGTGATTCAATTCTTTCTTTTAGAAATAAAACGCTTTGACCGACCGGGCAACAGCCATCACAAGCCATCACAAGCACACTAGCTATTTGACCGTCTTGAATGGCTTCATCTTGTGCTGCTGCTATTACTACAGGTGCTGATTGGCGCTATCAGGTGGACAATGAAACGGTCCAGTGGGACTGAACTGAATTGTGACAGTCAGTTGACGAGTAACATGGTCCCGACCGGGTGATTGGGAGCAAGCAAGCAACACACCCGAACCGCTCAGACCTCGGCTGAACAAGAAAGAGAGTATTTCCTTTGAACCTAACTGACGGGTAAATGATGAAAAGGTACTAGTCCCGTCGACAGCTCTAGACCGTCGGGCCTAATTTCCCCGGGGGAAGGGGAGCCAAAGGCAAATGATCAGATAGATAGACACTAAATGATAGTCCACGATCAGTCAGTCAGTCACTCAATAGTTTCGCTCATGCACAGGCTGCTTTTCTTTTCACCCGCGGGAGTGCGGAACCCGCCTCCGATGATCGAACCGCTGTGCTGGATTGGATTGATCCCCACCGCCCCAGCGATCGTCCGTTTTGGGACAAAGTAAAGAGTAATTCTGTTAATTTTAGTTTGATTTTGTGTTTCCCTTTTGAGATGAGGATCGTCTCTTCCCAATCCGGTAGCTTTCTGAGCTCCTCCCCCGCCTACGTCCAAAGTACTTCCGTGATTCCATCCCTCCCCTCGCGGCCATTTTCAGACTCATCAACTGCACTATTTTGGAGAACACGACGCGGGTAGACCCGCGGAACCGCGGTACGAGCTGCCGGACCAGGACTTGGAGATGATCATATTATCATGGGGAGGAACTTTTGCCCCCTTTTTGCTTTTTGGTGAAGTTTCGCAGGTTCTTCAGGGTGCACCGTGAGCCGGACAGCTTCCCCCGTCCCCGGTGGCTGCAGTAGTTCGCCGCAGGTAGAGAGTAGAGTAGAAAAGTACTGAGTACCTTCAGCTGGTCCTGAAGATACATCCACTCACTGTGAATGGATCATCATCTTGAATCAGAAAATGAAGGATGATGGAGGATGATGACGACAATGGACGACTATCTGTCCATAGCTCTTTACTACCTGTGCATTCCACTTCAGCTGCACAGTTCCTAGATTATGTACAGCTTACTTACGTATGCACTTACATACATAAGGACATTCCCGAATCCTTCCCAGCAATTGAGGAGACCAGAAGTACTCCGGATTCCACTCTGGGGTACACCTGTACTTAGTGGCTACATTACTTATTGACTTCATGACTTACTCCTCCGGGACTTACTCACATTTGCCAGTTCTCCACCCAGGCACATCCGCGTATGCAAGCCTAACATTCCAGACTGTCCCCGACTTTTTTTGGGTACCGCAGAATTGCAGAAATGCACATCCGATCGAGGCGATCGATCCCATTGATTGGTGCTGATCCCCTTGTCCATCGTCATCCCATGATCCCGGATACCCTCCTGCATTTTCCACCCACCCACAGCTCTTCATGCAAGGCATGCTTTCTAGCTTACGTGGTGATATGCCTCGGTGCTACCCCTCCATGAGCGGTCCTTCGCACCGCTCGCTCCCTCCCTGCTGGTGTCCTCCCACCACCTTGCCAATCTACGGTAATGCGTCTGCAGGGACTGTCAAAGCTCCAAAACAGCGGTGATTCACCGCTTCCCCCCGTTATTGGTTCTCATTATGCCATGCCATCGGTTTAGTTGGTCGGGCGAAACAATCGACTTTGTTGTGGGTGTTTGTTATCGATCGAGCGCAGTTGGGGTGGTACTACCTTAGGCATCATCTGAAAGATGATGCATCCATTCATGATAGTCTCATCTCATCCTAGCTGGGGGTCGGGACTTTTGCATCGCCGACCGGGGGAAGGGGTCGAGTTGCTCTCCCAATCCCTCAATTATGGATGAAACATTGGAAGGGCACTAGAAGCTAGGACTGAAGATCCAGGAGCGCGGTCCTGGACTCCTCACAACGCACACCCTGGCTTGCCCCCGGCCACGGCCTTGCGCGGAGTTTAAAGGTACGTACCACTTGCTTCCCCGGAGTATCTGGGGATGGAAGAAAGCACATACCACACTTGTCCGGGGAGGACCACATTTTGCTGCAACCCACATTCTGGGACGGGGAACGGGTCCCGGAGCACGGATTGAGAAATAAGGTGTACTCCTCGCAGCGGATGTAGCAGACGGATGCCTGGATGGTGGTTCCGTCTGCACTGGGTTCCCGGTTTGGCAATTAGAGCTACTACCCAGCTTGTTGGGGATCCACGACCCTGCGACGGGTCTTTCTGAGCAGTCCGGAAACAACTTCCCCGGTTGATCTTCGACCTGTGGCTCGCACGGGGGTGGGAGATGCATCATATGTGTGGCGTCGCATTTGGAATGTGTGGTATATTTATCTTGCTACTTTAACAGAGTGAGGCGAGGTATGTGGCGAGGGTGAGCGGGGACAGGTGGCTTGAATTGACACAGAGTAAGTACAGTGGCAGTAGGAACTGATCTCCGGATAGGGCCGTCTCTTCCAAGTCAACGGGAGGTACTATCGACATGACGGCGCACGGAGTCCATGCGCTCTTGACTCGTTTCGTCTCGATTCTCGCCACCTGCGACACAATCGGCAACTCCGCTGTAAACAGGTTTGGTGTTGGCGGGCGTCGTCATTCACTGCTGTCAATACTACAGTTATCCTTTTCTCTCATGTCCATCTGACCACGACTATCATGCTTACGGATAGTGTTCAATCAATATCGGCATGCGCTCCGTTTGTTCCATGCAGCGACCGACCGACCGACCGCTTAAGCTCATACATGAGTCGTCCTACGCGGGGTGTTCTGTAGACAAGGCCATTATACTCCGTCTGGGTTACGAAGGTTGAGGTTGGACGGTGTAACGTGCGGGCGGGCAGTGCTTGCGCTGGCGTTTCACTTCTTGATCACCTACACGGACACGCGGAGACGCCGCGGATTGCAGTCCCCAGATGGGGAAAGCCGTACGGGTCAGCAGGTAATCACTCGCGTGTTACACTGAGTATGGAGTAACATGAGTCGCAGTCGTATCATTGGAGCCTCATTACATCGGCAGAGCCGCGCTCGGCGGTTGTGGTTAATGCATCACCCAGTCATCTACTATTGGGGATCTCGTAACGCTTTTCAGCCTTGTTGAAATGATGCTAGGGTTCCATCGGGTATGATGGTAGTCGGGGATTATTTTGGATGACGATGTTGGTGATGCTGATGCTGATGCTGCTGATGCGAAGACGGACACGTTGACATGGATTCATCCACATTTTACCCCATATTTTGGCATGTCGCTTGACACCGATCATCTTTGACAGCTACTGATACTGATACTACCTCGGGGTGGCAAATACGTCGCCAAAGACGGATATACTTGTGACTGTAATCTTCTGTTCAAGTAGCTTGGTTATATTCGTACACCACTGGTCCGTGGGATAAAATTAGCTACTACTTACCACGTACATTCATAATATTCATCATCAGATTTAACAGCTACACCTTCCGTGAATATACGAAGCCACTCACTTCACCTCATTTGATTTCAAATACTCTTCCCTCGCACAAAATTAGTATCACCAACAAGCCACAGACGGTATACCCATCCTCCATCGGGCATGTAACTCAACCCACTGCAGTAGGAGAAGGAGGAGGTGACACAGCAGTTTGTACGTATTTCCTAGAATATTCTAATTATTTACATCGTTAATCAGTTTAGTAGTCATTCGAGTTCGAATATTGAATGAGTCAATCGTTGGATCAGTAGTTACTGGATAAGGATATACGCAGTACGGAGTATATACATCCATGAAGGCTTATCGTACACAACCGACCGGACATCCCCGCCATCATCATCATCATCCCACATTACACGGAGGGGATAGATACTCCATAGTTAGTAGAGTACTTACTCTGTGTAAGTCAGTCAGCAGTTCGTTCTAGAACATTTCCACCGATGTAGTGGTGGATTAGAAATACTATCTAGGGAATCTTACTTTTTTTTTTCCCTGTTGGGTCTTCTACCTTGAATATAATAATGATCGTTTATTATTATTATAATTATTATTATCTTTGAAATCATATTATTCGGCTTAATATTATATTATTTTTATTCAGAACGTCTCGGATATGACTCTGACTCTGACACCACTGCAACGCTGCAATCTTGGTGGTGGAATGGTGGATTGGTTGGTTAGTTAGTTGGTTGGGTACCCAAGTCATTCTGAAGGGAGTGGGTAGATAAGTAAACTAAGCGTGGCGCCTAACGAATATTCCATCGTTCCATCATCCCTCCATCCCACATCCGATTCATGATAAGCTAAGTGACTAATTAGTAGATACCTTGAAACGAGTGGGGTGTATGTGCCTGTCTGGCTGGCATTTGGCAGTTTCGCTGACCGGGTAGATCGGTTAACACGGAACTACTTGACTTCATGACATATGCTACTTAGGACGCCATGATCCTGATGGAATATTGGATATGATAATATAATCAAATGATAATATTCGGGAAGCGCTTGTCGCGCCGGTGTTTCGGAAAATTATATTCTCTAAGTTACTTAGTTGTTGGTATGCCCACGTGTAAGTGGGATAGGAATATATTTCATTCCTTCATTTACTACCCCGTACTACTAATTGACTATCCACCGTATGGATAATATCGGGAGATGTCGGTAATTACTAATTACTACTTACTACTAGGCAATGGATAAATAATGAAGGAAGAAGGAAGAGGAAGAGGCTGAGGAAGAAGGATGATACTAACTGACGGAGAATATCCGATGATAAGTAATCCCACCAATTGGAGGTAATCTTCTACCTTATCTAAGAAATAGTAGTTACTACTAATCTATACCACTCTCTAAAAGAGTAAGAATCAGACAAGGATCCCCTCGTTCCAGAAGCTTTCCTTTTCTCATTTCCCGCTTTCCGCTTCTTTTCCCATCTTTATCGGCTAATTGCATGTGAAAGCTAAGTCTGTGTGCGTGTGTGTGTCACGGCAACTGTTTACCGTTTATCCTTCCCTTCTATTCCCTGTTCTTTTTCCCTTTTTCCTTCCTTCCTTTCCGCTGCTAGTTTGACTAATACTACCGGGAGAGGGGCCGTGAACTGGCGGTGAGCAAATGATTCATGGTGTGGTTGTACTGGTGTGATCGGCACGAGGGGAGAGTGGGTTACTCGGTTGGTCACTGATAAAGTTTTTTATTTTATTATCTTGAAGAATGTTTCTCTTTTTTTCTGTAGTATGGTATGAGGTGGGGATATATTCCTAATTGAATATTAACAGGTTTTGGGGATAGAGTTACGTAGTAGCAACGGAGTAGGTAGGTAGGTAGGTAGGTAGGTAGGTATCTGTCTATCTTGCTTCTACGTTCCCCACGGCGGAGTAAATGTCCCCTCCCTACTTAAGCAGTAGATATCAATGATATCCTTATTGTAAACTTTCTGTTGCCGTTGAGAAACAGGGAAAAAAGAAAAGAGAGAATAACCGTTATCCCACGGGTCGGTCTGTAGCCGGTCAACGGCTGGCTACTTACGTAGGCTGAATTACTACAACGGGAATTGATATCCCCTACCTGCTACGGAGTATTTCTCTAACTACATCTGTATATTGTATCATCCTTGCTGAAGGGACGATGGCTTTGAGCGGTGAAAGAAGCTGTTGTGCTTCGTTTCTTGTTTGCTCATGGATGGTGGATGGTTGGTTGCATCACCTTATTGAACTCTTTCTTTCTTTCTTCCTTCCTTCTTTTTTGTTTTCATCTTTCTTCGTTCCCCATATTTCTTTATCGGGATGAATGTTGGCTGATGCGGTGGAAATGGGTCTAGAATCTAGACTCTGTGGAGATGGTGGGTGGGTTTCTTTTGTTCTTTTGCTCTTCGATGCTGGTGGCTGCGGAGCGGTGTGCGATTAGCGTAGTATATGCTGTTTTGTTCAACGGTGAAACTGATTTACTCTTTTGGGAAGGCTTTCTGTACTGGGGTATGATATTAATAGGACTTTGAGAAAGATATCGTGGGTGAAAGAGGACTCTTGCTTTCATACTATAATGAATTGGCTGTTTCAGCTAAGTTTGAGTACGTAGTCACTTGCTGGGAGATACAGTTGTACATGTATCAGTGGTGGATGGCATTTGAGGGTGCATAGTAGTATTTATCTAGTCTAAGATTAGTATGGCTTATGAATAGAGATAATTGGAATACAGTAGTTATAATCTGGCTCAAGTATTTGAACATAGTGGTATGATTGAAGTCTGATATAGTACTATATATTACTGGCGAAACCTCGTGTTTATCATGGAAGAAGGTTAGTATAGGGGATTAGTACCGGAACTCGGGTCAGTGAAACGAACTGCTGCATAGACACTGATCCAAGGGACATGAGAGCAGATTTAGCAATAATATACAATCTCTTTCTCAACTATGGAGTATAATATGGAGCACCAACGCGATATGCAGCTCCGTGCACATGTGGATCTGACCCGATATCTATCATCTACTCCGAGAATAGTAGCAATGCGCTAGAGTAGAGCCTCATGACATGACTAGTGCAGGCACTAGTTCGATCATATCTATAAGTGATCAAGTATACATTAGTGGATAATGTTTGGTCTATGCTCTTCCGATGCGTCTTCATAGAGGTGCTCATAAGGGGTCAGCGCTGTCATGGACATTGGTATTTATGATAGATATGTCCCATGTATCAGCTTGATACTGTCAACATGTTGGCTGCTGTATGACTGGCATGGCTGGAGCAAGCATATGCACTTCAATGCCAGGTACCTGGCTGTTATCGGGATGCAAGTCACATAGTAGGTTATTCACCTTCTTTCGTAGCCCATTGGTCTTGAAGATCTCCGGACTGCTGTAGACAGTGCCTGGCATGATTGGTTTAGCAGTTCCTGCTAAGGCAACTGTCTTGTCGCAGAGTGGTGACTATCAAGCATGGTGATCCATCTCATGGGATTTTCTCTAGTTGTCCCAAGGCAACACACCCCCCTTTCGTTACTGAGTGTCGATATTTTGAACAGCAGCTTTTCAGCCGTCCAGCGTATTCCAAATCCTCTATTGATCAACCGGTGTTACCGGAGTTATGGGCATGCCTGATGTGATCGGAGTTAAGGCTCGATATCTCCGAACGGACAGTATATAGCGATGAACATACAATAGTTGCAATCACTTGAGAATCCCTAAACTTGCAAGAAGCATCTTGTCTGCACCTAACCATGGCTACTGAGCAAAAGTTGGTCCTAATAACTGGTACTTCTCCCACCTCAATAATCAGCTTTATCTAACAACTCAGGGGCAAACCAGGGTATCGGCTTTGAGACAGCCAAGAATCTGCTTCTCTCTGACAACTACCATGTCATTCTGGGTTCGCGAGACCCAGTCAAAGGTGAAGAAGCTGTGAAGTCCTTGCAGGCTGTCCCCGGTATCAAGGGCAGCGTCTCGTCAGTTCAGATCGATGTGACGGACGATCAGTCTGTGGACAATGCAGCTGCCCAGATCAAAGCGGAGTATGGACGGCTGGATATCCTAGTCAACAATGCTGCCATGAACTCAATGAAGCATCCGCCAACTCGGGAGGCTATGCGCCAAATCCTGGATGTGAACGTGGTCGGAGCACTCAGCACAACAGAAGCATTCCTCGACCTGCTTCGAAATTCATCAGAGAAGCGTCTCATATTTGTCTCTTCGAGCACAGGCTCCATTACGCGTGCAGCAGACCCGTCATCTCCCTTCCACATAGCTGGAGCTACTGAGTATCGAGCCAGCAAGGCTGCACTGAATATGATGATGGTTTTGTACATGTGTCGTCTCGAGAACGAAGGCTTCAAAGTGCTTGGAGCTGATCCAGGATTGTGTGCCACCAATCTCACGGGGGATCCTGAATCACTGCGACGACGAAATGCTGCAGAGCCATCTGATGGAGGAGAGAGGGTGGCGACGGTGGTGAAAGGGGAGCGAGATGCAGATGTTGGGAAAGTGATAGGAGTATATGGGATATCTCCATTCTGAATTAATCCTGTATCACCAGTGCGTGTTTATCAGCCTGTATACCAGTGTGCAATTGGGTATGTGTATACGCTGTATAGTAGATTGCACGATAAGACAATAGAAGGCATCAAACTAAACTAATCATGGCATGTGCCTGAAATGAGTCATGGGCCAGTCATGAGACCCAGCCTATATACCAGTGTGCAATTGAGTATGTGTATACGCTGTATAGTAGATTACACGATAGGACAGTAGATGGCATCAAACCAAACCAATCATGGCATGTGCCTGAAATGAGTCATGGGCCAGTCACGAGACCCAGCCTAAAGCGGGGAGGACGGCGGTGAGGCCAATCGCTGGCAGACAATCAACGGATTCATATAATTTGCTGAAAAACTGGTGGGTAACCATCCAGACTTTATGCCACCACCACGATTACCCCTCGTTTACCGGTCGCTCTGCTTTTCACGCCGGTTCTCTCGCTCGGCCATCATGGAGAGTCGTCAACAGCCTCCCTGGCAGCAACCGCCTGCTCATCCCGACGCTCGTCTGCCGCCCCTCAAAGTGTGGAACTCCCTCACTAGATCTAAGACGCCCTTTGTGCCATTGGACCCCAAAGGCCGGAAAGTTACGTGGTACGCTTGCGGTCCGACTGTCTACGATGATGCGCATCTGGGCCATGCCAGGAACTATGTCAGTACCGATATCCTGCGTCGAATCTTGAGGGACTACTTCAAATTCGACGTGGAGTTTGTCATGAACATCACCGATGTCGATGACAAGGTATGTGCTATTACCCCGCCGATATACTTGCTTCTCAAGGATTGACTCTGGCTCCAAGATCATCCTGCGCGGTAGACAACAGCACCTGTTCAACAAGTACATTGCCGAACACCCCACCGTTACCCCCGAAGTCCTCGAAACCGCCCGCTCAGCATACAGCGCCTACATCAAGAAGAACCTCCCCCTCGTCGATCCCGATACCAAGCCGGAGAACTTTGTCGCAGAAGTCGAGAAGGTCTATGGGGTCGTGCTCCAGGGAGGAGCTTTGGAGGCCGACAAAAAGCCCGGTGATGCGGAGGCCAAGATTAAGATGCACATTAAGACCGTGACAACCACAGCGTCGGCGATTGCGGATGCCGCTCAAAAGCCCGACGCTGCATCCAGCAAGGCTTTCTACAATGCCGCCCAGGATGCCTTCTGCTTCTATCTTGATCTGACAGAGGGGTCTACAATTCCTGGCGATGCGCACGAGATCTTCACGAAACTGACGAAGAAGTACGAAGACCACTTCATGAGGGATATGCGGAATCTGAATGTCCTCGACCCTGATGCGGTGACCAGAGTCACAGAATATGGCCAGCAGATTGCCGACTTCGTTGAAAAGATTGTTGCAAACAAGTTTGGTTATGTTACCTCTGATGGCTCCGTCTACTTCGACATCAAGGCATTCGAAGAAGCTGGCAACCACTATGCACGACTAGAGCCTTGGAACCGCAACAACCAGCCTCTTCTGAGGGACGGTGAGGGCGCTCTGTCGCGAGCAACTGAGAAGAAGTCTTCAGATGATTTTGCCCTCTGGAAGGCATCCCGTCCGGGAGAGCCCAGCTGGTCAAGCAAGTGGGGTCCAGGACGGCCAGGCTGGCACATCGAGTGCTCGGCAATGGCATCGAGCTGCCTTGGCAGCCAGATTGATATCCACTCCGGTGGTATTGACCTTGCATTCCCTCACCACGACAACGAACTTGCGCAGAGTGAAGCCTACTGGTGCGAGCATAAGCAGCAGTGGGTCAACTACTTCCTGCACATGGGCCATCTGTCCATCCAGGGTTCCAAGATGTCGAAATCATTGAAGAACTTCACCACTGTCAAGGATGCCCTCGAGCGGGGTGACTACACTCCTCGTAGCTTGAGAATCGTCTTCTTGCTTGGTGGGTGGCGTGATGGTGTCGAGATAACCGATGATCTCATCAAGAATGCCTCTTCCTGGGAGGAGAAGCTCAACAACTTCTTCGTCAAAGCGAAGGATCCCTCTAGCTTCCGGTCCTCCGACGAGGCGCCTACTTCTTCATCCGAAACCTTGGCACAGGCCCTCAAATCCACACAAGAAAAGGTCCATGAATACTTCTGTGACTCCTTCGACACCCCCAAGGTCATGATCGCCATTTCCGAGTTGGTCACGACCTTCAACGCCCTCGACAGTCAGACCTTGGATCTCAAGGTGGTTGAGGCCATGGGTTCCTGGGTCACCCAGATTGTCACTATCTTTGGCTTGAATGGCGCTGCCTCTCCTGACAGCTGTGGCATCGGCTGGGAAGGCACTGACATCCCGGAAGCAGCCAAGCGCTTTCTATACCCACTGTCCGCCATGCGTGACTCTCTGCGCCAAGCTGCCATGTCTGGAACTGCCATCACCGCAGAGCAGGTGAAGGACATTGTCGACACCTCCGCTACAAAGGAAGCAACTGTGTCCGATTCTGACAAACCCTACTCCGAAGTCCTGGACAATTTCACTTCTCAATTAGCCTCATTAAGCTTGGAAGATTCCAAGCAGGCTTCCAAGGACATCCTCTCTCTCTGCGATCGCGTGCGTAATGTCGATCTCTTCAACCTGGGCATTTACCTGGAAGACCGCGAAAACAAGCCCGCCCTCGTCCGTCCTGTCACCAAGGACATGCTGCAGGCTCGCGAGGAACAGGCTCGTAAAGCCTTGCTGAAGCAGCAAGAAAAAGAGAAGCAAGAAAAGCTGGCCCAGGAAAGACTTGAGAAAGGAAAGCTTAATCCCGTGGAAATGTTCCGCACCAGCGAATACAGCGCCTGGGACGAAGACGGTATCCCCACGAAAGACGCTGCGGGAGAGCCTCTCGCCAAGAGTAAGAGCAAGAAGCTCCGGAAAGACTGGGAGCGCCAGAAGAAGGCCCACGAAGCCTGGCTTGCAAGCCAGAATGGAAAATGATAGATTATACGAATCAATGAATAATACACAATCCGTCTTGGTTGACCCAGAAGGATCATCGTTCTAAATCCGATGTGCATAATCATTCGACAGTCATCCGTTCGTCACCTTAAGGAACTCATCATGAGGTAACCATGCCAGTAGCACTACGCATCGCTTACGGAACAGTTATACCCCTCTTCTTCCTGTATCCTCTGAGACTATATCCAAGTACATTGCCGATTATCTGTCATTGTAACACCCCTTGGTGCTCCTGAAAACAGTCAACTCAATAGCAACATACTCTCCTTTGGGCTGGAAGGTTTACAAGCACACTCTTCATCGGACCAATCTATGATGGGTCCTAACATCCCTAGGCATGTCTATGGTGAGTACCACCCAATGCCATGTATCAACTACCGTTCTTACAATTGTTGGCGAGCAGTGACGATTAATAATGCAACCACTTTTTCAAATCTCCCATTCGAGATATATGATATGATCTTCCCATACCTTGATTTCTTTGATCTTCGCTTTTTGCGCTTTACCTGCCGAAAGTTTTACCAATTGTGTGCCAACCCGCTCAAGAAGATTGATCTTCATACACTTAGCACCGACCTTTCGAGACCCCATGTGCGGCAATTAATGGGGCTCACCACAAGGCAAGCTTCAGATATTAGAGAATTGTCAATCTGTAGTCCTTCTGGTAAACCTCTGGGCCTGGGCTATCGCGTTCTCCCGTCGTGGCTTATGAGATCCCGAGCCTCAAGACACTTGAAGGAAGCTCTCAAAAGACTCAAAGCATGTCGTACTCTCCGGATTTCTGCTATGAATATTGAGACTGTTGGCTATGGACCAGCCTGGATGGGTGCTATTGACGTGACTCTTCTAGTCTTGGCCGCGTTCCATGATAGTAAAATCCCAATAGAATCAGTTCACATGGATTTCAGGACGGATAATGCAGCCGCACTGCTACATGGTGGCCTCGAGCAACTTATGGCTTATCAAGACGCTCGTCCCTTGCCGTTCACATTCGGTGCCTCGGGATTAAACGATGTTTCTCTCAGTCTCAATGCTAATATAACGAAGGATCACTACCTGTCTGAAAGCACTTTCCCTCCGCTATGGGCCACTTATGGAGTAAAACAGATTTCACTCGACCTGGGGAATGGTCGCGGAGAACGTTGCGTTCAGAGCCTCCTTCGCCGTCCCTGTCGATATTATGAATCGTTTGATGTAATCAGACTACGCGGTATTACAGAGATATCCCTCGATAGTCTCATTCCAGATTTACAAAATCATCGGCCAACTCTGCGGATCCTGGACATGGTGAACATTCGCTGTTGGCATGGTTCCTGGTTTAGATTTATTGGTCAACTTAAAACCCACTTTTCTATGAAAGAGCTAAATCTTGCTTGGGACGTGGACGAAGTGAGTTTGCTGCTCCAACGTTCAGGACTCTTACTAACTGATGCTAGAGCTCCTTGTTCACCCACAAGTGGAGGTGGACGGATATTTGGGGCAACCCTCTCTTTGAGGTGACCTACACTGGGCCGAGACGCCATGAAGTCATTACTGCTCTTGAGATGATGACTCGTAGAGACCCTCTGTGTATCCACATGTGAGTCAAACGCGAATGCAAGGGTGAATTAGAGTCCCTTTGCAAATTGCCAATGTCGGGATTATTAGATTGTCACCTTGCGCCTTCGCCTCGCTCATAATCATGCGGAGTTGACACTATATGGAATGAATGACTGAAGTTACAAGGCTTTCAAGCCGAGTATGAAGCTTGGTTGAAACGTCTAAAGTAGTATCGCTACACTCTAAGCTGTTTATCAGATACCGACTAAACCTGTCGACATACTGACCATCGCACTTAACTCATGCGCTCCCTTATTGTTCCGACGGTGCAACGCTTTCTAATTTTGCTCCTGACGAACGAGAAAACGGTGCGTAGGCCGAGAGGTTCTACCGTAGAAGTACAGTGTTCTCACTGATAACGCCCTGTAAGCGTCGGTTGTAGATTATGAGCCGATACAGATGTAGTTTATAGGATTAGGGCACATATCATAAGAGTCAGTACTGAAACAAATCCTTCTGGCAATGCAGTAACACAATGTAGACTGAACTAGATCAACTAAAGGGGACACTTGACACTAAATCCTCGTCTGGAAGAGAGGTGTGGTGATGGTTCTACTCCGGTCACCTGCCGTTAAGGGAGAGACTTCCCCTGAATCTGCCCACCGAGCAGCTCTGCACTGATGCCGCATCACACAACCAGTCTAAGGCTTGCAGCTTTTCTAAGGGTGGAACCATATAGAATCAAGAGCCTGTCTATATACTCTTCTGTCTTTCTGATTACCGTTGTTCTTAATAGAATACCTATATACCAGCACTCCCGAGAGAGGACCGTTGCGGCTACGCAACTAATATCACACCACTCCCATCAGTCTCTACCAATGAGCTCATCCCCCATCATCTGTCAGCAACAAATCGAACTGAACACAACATGGTGTGCTGGTCGACATGACTGTTTCCAAATCCCACTCAGGGGAAGTTATGCTACTAGACCTTCACTACATCGTGCTGGCGATTCTTGTATCCCTAGCAAGCGAAGCTGTAGTAGAACCGGTATGACTCGAGGCCCATGGCTGTACCTTCAGCCTCAGAAGCACTGACATTGTGTTGATCGTAATAGTGGCGTAGTGTTAAGTTCACTATAAGACAACGGATATACATCATACAACTTGAATCGTGTACTTCAACTTTTACAACTCTCCAACTCATCATCCCATGCTCCACTATCCAAATTGTGAACACGCTATAACACTCAAATCGATTTATTCAACACTCAGAAATATGCATCAACGAAGCCGTTCTCCACTTGCAAGCATCAACCTTTCTCTCCACAAATTGTCTGGCGACAACAAGATGTCTGTATTCCGATTTCATCTCTCGCAAGAAGCCAAACGTCAGAACATACAAGACAAGATCATCGCAACCCATGCTGAGATCGAGAAATACTCAACTGAATATCTTAAGCCATGGCAACTTCTGAGACTGAAGATCGACGCGTTCGAAGTCACCATCAACAGAAAGGATATCATCAAATTTAGACCGTGCTTTTTCTCTCCTCTATCGACGGACACTATACGGACGAGCCTGTCGAAGAAGCAGCCCAACAAAATCAATATTTCAGACGGAAATATTTCAGAGTATGCAGAGCGTGGAAACCCATGCTCAGACACAGTCACTACTATGCAATGTCCACTCATCCTTGATCTCTTTCGAGACAAATACGCAACTTCCGTACGCAAAGGTTTCTGCTTGGATAGCCTGACCACTCTTCGAGAGTGTGGGTACGTATACAAGAAGATTCCACATGTCTATTTGCTAGCTAACACTAAGTATACAGAGCTACTAGCAAGGGCAAGTGGAAGCAGCAACCAGGCCTCGAATTAGTCGAAAAGCTTTCTACCGAGCGCTGGCAAATTCTGCGCATTTTAGAGGACTTGGAGCACGAAGTACCCCATGCTGTCTGCGATATCCGCCAGAACATTGAAGTCAACAAGAAGAAAGGGCTCACAGTGGCCGAAGTGAAGGCCATTATGAGAATTATGGCTGTGCGCATAGGGCTGGACTGCTACAGACGGCATTCGATAATGCCGGTAAGTGATTCACAACCCCTTTTCATATCACTCCGGTCACACGTCTGACAAAGATTCAGATCTTGGCTATATCATACTTGAATCCGAAGCAAGGAAGAATCTTGCAAGCACACTATACCGGACATCGGGTCGTCATCCAGTACACGAAAGTCCTAGAGCTTGATGGTCTCGAACACCACCCGATTGAGCTTTTCCTTCGCTATTACTGTAGCCAGCCAATCGGAAAGACCGCCAACAAAAGGCAGAAAGAATTATCGTTGGAATAGGGCTGGAATATCGGTTCCACTGACGCCCCACGGTGCAATGGAAGAGTATCACTCGAGGCCAAGAAAATTCTAAGCTCTAGATTGCCGGCCGTCTTGCATCCAACACTATCGCAGATTTGCCTCCGCCAGACTTGGCATCGCGTATGCGATAACGCTAACTATCGGCCTTCCTCCCAATCGGAAGCCATGCATGCCTTATCACACCCCATTGACTCTCAACTGTTTGAAACATGGCAAAGGAAAAGTTTTCTAAGTCGAAACAACTGATCGATATGACAAGACATATCACAATGGTCGACGCGCAAATTCAAGACGCCTCGGACCCCTTCAGAGGTCGTACTAGCCATGCAGCATTAAACCATTCACGAGGCCTGATTTCTGCGCATTCCGGGGGTTTGATTGCAGGGTTCCTCGGCCGTTATCAAGATAGGCTACGATAGGCCTGGCCGACATGCTTCTTATCGGCCTTGTTACAGCTGCCCAGACGCTAGTCGACGCTCAGGTGTTACGACTCACCACGCGTGGCGATAAGGACTCAAGCTTTTCTCTTGATCGGCCTGCTCTTAAAAGGAGGGGTCATGTCCTCCCGCGATGTCGAGGGTATCCCGCCTTCTCCTACTGACTTCCATGGTCAGAGCGAGAATCAGATACCGTGGAGAAGATGGCTTCCAAAGAGCTGAATGAGAAATCATTCAAATCCCCGCAAGTCAGTGCGGATGTCGAGGTTCAACAGGGTGGCTTTGATGAAATTCAACCGGATTTTGACCTTTCAGAACAAGAGAAAGAGCAGAATGATTATGACTATGAATCAGAGCATTCGCCATTCCCTGAAGGTATGGATGGAACCTTTCTTATACACTCTCCGGCTCCTCTAATGAGCGACACGCCTAGTACGCGCCGTCGTCCCTGAGACCGATGACCCAGGCCTACCCGTCAACACATTTCGCATGTGGGTGCTTGGGTTTATCTTTACCATTGTTGGATCGGGGATCAATCAATTCTTCTCGCTTCGGTATCCCTCGGTTCATATCGTGTCGTTGGTAGCAGAGCTATTAGCCTATCCGTGTGGCGTCTTCCTGGCCAAAGTCTTGCCTCTATGGACTATAAGCCTTGGGCGGCTGGGATCGTTCACTCTCAACCCAGATCGCCATTTCAATATTAAAGAACATGCGCTCATCGTCATCATGAGCAACGTATCATTCGGTTATGGAAGCGCAGATTCCACCAATATCATTCAGGCTTCGAGCGCCAGGTTCTATAATTTTGGTCTCTCAGCTGGCTTCTCTGTCCTCGTGGTCCTCTGCGCACAGCTGTTGGGATTTGGGGTGGCTGGCCTGGCTGCACCGTGGCTAGTTGAGCCAGCAAGGATCATCTGGCCCCAAGTCCTTTCCAACTGTGCCATGCTGGAGACACTCCATTCGCGTGCAAACACCGTCGCCAATGGCTGGAAGATCTCCCGTCTGCGGTTCTTTCTCTACGTCACGGCAGGTGGTTTCGTGTGGTATTTCTTCCCAGGGCTGATGTTCACTGCTCTCTCATACTTTACATGGATCTGTTGGATCGCTCCTCGCAATGTGGTCGTGAACCAGTTGTTCGGAATGCAGACTGGCCTAGGACTAAGCCCGATTACATTCGATTGGAGTCAGGTTGCCTACAACACGAATCCCCTGCTGTCACCGTCCTGGGCAGCAATCAACGTCTTTGCCGGATTTGCCGTGTTCTTCTGGATTGTTGTTCCAGGGATCTACTACTCCAACACATGGTTCACGGCCTATCTTCCTCTGATGACCGCTGATGTCTACGACCGCACTGGCACTGTCTACGACACAACTCGTGTCATCAGCGCCGACAACACCCTAGACGTCGATGCCTACAGGCAATACTCACCCCCATACCTACCCGCAACGTACGCATTTGTCTACGGCCTATCATTTGCCTCAATTACCGCCGTCCTCACCCACATTGGCGTCTGGCACGGCAAAGAAGTCTGGGCCGCACTGAAAGGCAAGAACAAACTCGACGTCCACGCCCGTCTCATGAAATCCTACAAAAAGACCCCATGGTATTGGTACGCCGCCATCATCGCTGTCATCACCGCCATCGCCATCGTCATGGTCGAGGTCTACCACACCAAGCTCCCCGTCTACGGCGTCTTCCTCGGCCTGATCATCCCAGCCATCTACATGGTCCCCTGCGGCATCATCCAAGGCATCACCAACGTCGACGCCAACCAACTCAACGTCCTCGCCGAATTCATCGGCGGCTACATGTTCGAAGGCAAGCCCCTGGCCAACATGATCTTCAAGATCCTCAGCACCGACGTCGTCGGCCAAGGCGTCTACTTCGCCATGGACATGAAACTCGGCCACTACCTCAAAATCCCCCCTCGCACGCTCTTCATGGCCCAAGGCCTTGCCACCATCCTCGGCGCCCTCACCCAAGCCGGCGTGACCATCTGGATGCTCGGCCACATCAAGGACATCTGCTCCTCCGACCAATCCTCCGGCTTCACCTGTCCCAACGGCCGAACCGTCTACTCCTCCTCCGTGATCTGGGGTCTCGTAGGCCCCCGTCGCCTCTACTCCGTCGGCCGCATCTACTCCTCCCTCCTCCACTTCTTCTGGATCGGCGCCATCGCCCCTCTCATCACCTACCTCCTCTACAAATACACCCGCAAACAATTCTGGAAATACATCAACTGGCCGCTCATCTTCGTCGGAACATACAATGTCCCTCCCGCCACGGGCATCAATTACTCCAGCTGGGCCCTGGTGAACTTCGCCTTCAACCACTTCATCAAGAAGCGATTCTTCGCCTGGTGGAAGAAATACAACTACATTCTTGCTGCGGCGTTGGATACGGGTCTGGCGCTCAGTGGCATCGTCATCTTCTTTTGTATTTCGTACCCGGGTGCTGTGTTCCCCGATTGGTGGGGAAATACAGTCTACCTGAATACTGCGGATGGGGAGGGCGTGGCGTATAAGTCTATGCCTGAGGTTGGGTATTTTGGGCCTGCGAATGGGACATGGAGTTGATGTGATTGACGGTTATAGTTGTGTTTTGTTGTTGATGGGTGGGTTTTGTATGTATTCAAAATGAACGATCAATTGAAGTTTGCTGTGGTATTTTGCCATGGTATTATGGACACAAGCAATAGTTCTCGATGTTTTCAATTTTACGTATACGTATCAGGTGGGTGATACTAGAACTGTCCTGTTACTTAAGGTCAACGTATTTGTTACAGCTGGGATTTCCCGAAGTTCTTAGTAGTACTATGAGATTCGGAGACAATTTTGCATTTCGATTTGTTGATGTTACGCTGTAGCAAATTGACAGTGATCGATCTCGAATATGAAGCGCACATATTACAATATGCCAACAGGCTCGACAAAGACTGCAGCAAGTGATTTCCTACTACTACATCCTACTACTACAATGGACACAAGTGCTTGCTGATTTCCGATTGAGCAAGTATATTAGATACATGGCTTTCCCCATCCCACTTGACGATACCCGAGTAGCACTGACAACATTATGAAAAGGAAAGAAGAAAAAGGAACAGGGCACACTAGAAAGACATATCCGAAGAGCAATGATGGTGAAATAACGAAAGCTTGAAACTCGAATCCAACCGGCAGACCCAGAGTGCGTAAAGATTGGCCGAGTGGCCGGTCAAAAACCTGGCCCTTCGCAGTCGATACAATTGACTCACGTGGTCGTGTAGAGTCAAACGTAAGATGGGATATTTACTAGATAGTTTATTAGCTCTGGTTCGAACAACAAGTCGTTGACAAAACTTACAGAAATCTCCGCCATTCCGAGGTCTTCGCCGCCGTTAGCGGCAGGCTGCTGGGGAGCAGCACCGTTGGCTTGAGCATTGCCCTGCGCGGGACCGGCATTCTCGTTCGTGGTAGCGAAGTAGTCAACCATCTCAGCATCAAGCTCCTCCACAGTCTTGGGCTTAGGGCGGTTGGCACGGCCGTTAGGACGACGAGCAGCACGACCCTTACGGCCCTTGGCACCGGCAGCAGCCTTGGTAGCGGTAGCGGGCTTCGGTTGGGGCTTGGTTTGCCTTCATTGCGGTTAGTCATGATTTGCCAATATAAAACAACAGTAGACAATACTTACGCAACGCGCTCGCCCAGAGGCTTGGGTGCAGGGACCTCAGGAGCGTGAGAGGCGTCGACAACAACCTCAATCTAGTCGTCGTTAGCTTCCATTCGTAAAGAAAGTGATCGGGCTAGGAATCCCTGGCGAAGCTCACCTTCATGGGTCTGCCATCAACGAGGAGTCCATTCAAGTCCTTAGCAGCCTTGGCAGCTGTGTCGGGCTTGCTGAACACGATCGAGGCGATACCACGGCTTGTGCCGTTTTGGTTGTAAGTGAGCATGACTCGCTTGACAGGACCTGCGGACTTTGTGAAGTATTCCTATACCAGGAGACCAAATTAGTAAGTCGAGCCAACGGATTGTAGAAGACACAAGGAATTCCGCAGAGCCAAAACATCGAAGAACGCGTGACACCGGCTTCAAACGCGATACCAAAGAGCACCAGCGAGCACACAGCGGTGGTTAGTAGTAATCAGTGGACGGCCGTTCAATCCAAAATATCGCGACACTGTCATATCGAGAGCACGGAGCTGCTAACGAATATCCCACGAACCACAACGATGAATTCCCTCCAAAGCCTTCATTGTATGGTGTCCCCGTTCCAGACTAACCCACTCAGCAATCGTCATCGACCTTTTCACAACCAGCAAAGGGACTGGCCTCAAAAGCTACAGGCTGTATAAGCCAACAGGCTTTGCGCGGGGACAGACAACACGAAGACTACGTGTGCGGCAAATCCATGGTCCTGTTCTCCCAGAATTTCTCCAACAGCCCCGAATGGGGAGAACAAGACACGGTTTGTCTCAAGGAAGTGATATGGGAAGATGCGTCTTTCCTGCCCGATTTCGAAACATTTCCCATATCGACCACCGGTAGCATGATGCTTGACAGTTGATCTCTTGCCGAACTAGTCGGTCACTGCTGGTACGCTGATGCACTCGCTGATGCCCGACACCTCGAAGCGTGAGACTTGTACGGGTGTGGCCAACTGGATTGGTTTCATAAGATGGTATATTTCAACAACCATCTGTGGCACAGTCTGCTGCGTGGCTTCAAAGGCGGATGACCAAAGATCCGCCCGAGCTAACACGCCTTTCGCATGACTACGGCAGAACTCCAACTTCAGCGGACTCGCAGGGTGCCAGCATGCAATTACCGCGTGAGAAGTTTTCAGAGGAGTTTGCTGCCTATGCTGAAGACCAAGAATCCATGGCGGTGATAAGAATATATATATAGATAACGTGGCAAGGATCGAAACGCGTGTGGAAGCCGTTGCGCCTCGAAGGTTTCGAGAAGAAAACATGGCGATAGAAACCCAAGGCCAAGGCCTTTCGATCAACATACCTTGATATTGGCCTCGTTCACATCGGAAGGCTAGGAACGTTAGTAAAAGACCGTTGATTGAGAGGATGAATAACGGGTACTCACCAAGCCGCTGACCATGATTTTACTCTCCGTAGAGACGGGGTGTCCATTCTGGACAGCCTTTCCAGGCGCCTTGGCAGTCTTGGTGGTCTTCTTCACCCCTCCGACTGGAACAGGAGCGTTGGCAGCCTTGGGAGCCGAGCGACGAGCGCGACGGCGAGCGCCCTGGCGACGGCTGACGAGGATCTCGTCGAGAGACTTGTCCAACTTGGCAGACATAGTGAAAAGCGAAAGATGAAACTTCGAATAGGTGGGTGTCGGTGGGTGGTGAAGTTTCACGAGAGTGTTGAGTGTTACAGGTGTTGCGCCACGGGAGAATCGCGACGCTAGAACAGGGCTGTTTCTGGAGGTAACGGTGTCCAGAAGCTGGCAGATTGATCTGGACGACGGGCAGGAAGCGGATATGTCGCGACGAATGTTAAATGCAGCGTGTGGAGATAAAAGCTGCAGTGTGGGTTGATGGAGATGTTGGGTGGGAATGGAGAGGGTGGATGGATGGAGGATGAAAGGAAGGGAAACGGAGGAGGGATGGAGAAGATAAGCAAAAGGGAAAGGCGGGAGGTTCAGTTCCCTTCAGTTCAACTTCGTCCCAAAAAAGGCTGAGCCACCTGCCCACCGCGCTAGTCCCCATCGGGCCCATCGGGCCAACACTGCAAACAACACTGCCTCCCTCTTGCTTGCCTGTGCCCAAGCAGAGCATGGCTACATCTACAACTTAGAGTTAGTTAAAAATGTAAAAAACACTTTCTTGCGATGCCATCTAATCTCGTATATTCATCTCTTAATAGGAGCCTGGACTCATAAGCTCGCGGGTATCTGTAACCTTCCGCTGCGCCAAGAGCCCCTGCTGCCCAAAGACTCAAATGAAGCAATCAAGCCCAGTCCCAGCCCAAAATGCATGAAACAAAACGTGAACATATATATTTACGAGCAGGGATATAGTATCGGATAGAATTCTTCAAACCAACAGAAACAGCTCAGTCTGATGAAGCCTCCCAATGAGGGACCAGTCCCGTAATCATCATTAGGACAGAATTAGCTCAACCGGTACTTCAGATCAACGCCCTAAGACGCCCGCCATCCTGCCCAAACGCCGCTCACAATATGAAAAGAACAAAACGGATATTAAAAAGGCATCGTGTAAACCACTGTGAATTGTCACATAAGCCCGAAGATGCAGACGCAAGCATTTGTCTTCATTGTTCCTCAGCTCTTCAAGGCTTCGAGTCGTCCTCGCATCTGCTCTAGCGTCGCTTCTTGATCCGCGAACTCGTCCTCCGGTTCTGGTGCCTCTTCCAATGGCTTCTCGGGCTGGACCCCTTCGACCTGGGACAGCTTGCCGTGCAGGATCTCCTGCAGAACCTTGTCGACCTCTTCCTCTGCTTCATCCTCCTCTTCCTCGAGCAATTCGTTGTTCGGGATGGCATCATCCACCATCTCCTCGATGATTCCGGCCCGCACCAGTTCCGTCGAGAGCTGACGCATTGTGGCATTCAGCTCGGGCATCCGGACCAATGTGTTTACGTCCTTCATGATCCCCGTCGACTTCTTCAAGCTGCCCTGGATCTTCCGAACTGAAAAGGCCTCATTGACCTGCATTTGAACGCTCTGAAGTTGCGCGCGACTGGTATGTAACCGGGTGGACTGCTTGCGAATGCGAACAAGCTCTCGCGCAAATGTCTTGGCCTCCATATTGGCCTGCTTGGCCTGAGATGGATTGCGTTGGGCCCGCTTCGATGAGTTCATGATGTACTGTCGTGTCTTGCTTTCCAAAGTCTTCAGTTGTGCAATGTCCCGGTCTAATTGTCGGGTATTGGCGCGGATAAGCTGGTTACATTTTCTCATCTAGAGATAGCAATTATGGTCAGAAGTGCCAGGCATGTTGCTGGATAGGATAGGCACTTGCCTGTGTCTGAGGGTCCGGTCCAAAAAAAACCGCTTTGAGGGTCTCCATGCTGGATGGTGCGAGAAAGATACGGCTCCACGAATCAATATCTATAGCTGCAAAAGATCTACTTTGCCTTGAACGGATACAGTCGGGTGAGACGTTATCAGGGTGCTGGGTCGATCGAATCTGGAGACCTTGGCAATACGGTGGGGTTTGAATTCGAGATAATCAAGGGTCTTCTCCCACGCTTCTGCGTCGAGGATATGGTAGGTGGTCTTTCAAGAATGAAGCAAAACAACTAGTAATACCAGATGCCGGAGGAACGTATCGAAGAGGCGCACCGACCAGGATATGGACTATCGCATGGTTGCTGGCTGCTGCGGTGCCTGGGCTCCGAAATGGACGGATGGAGTGGATGTCTGGCTGTTCCACTCGGTGGCTGAGTCAGCCAGGCATGGATGGGGCAGTGACGTCGCTGGAGGGTGTTGAGCCTCAGGCACAAAGACACCGCAAACAGAACAAACGGGCGGCGGGAGAGTTCCAGTACTTTCTAGCATTCATTACTAGGAAGTCGCCGGCGATCAGCAGCTAAGAGCAACCGCCTGCTGCTGCAACTTCACTGTCCGTCTAGCCCCCCCCCCCGACATCATCCTCTCCCCTCATCACCTCCTTCTTTCGCTTCTGATAAAATCACTACCTTCTATCTTTTTTTTCTCAAACCCATACAATCCGCTATTTACCTTCACAATGCCCGAACTCCCTCAGGTCCACCCCGAAGGTGAGTTTACTCCCCCTCCCGTTCCTCATTTCCTTCCCCGCTCTGGGTTTTCGTGTTTGGCAGCTTTCGGCTGCTGGGAGTCATCATACCATACCACGGTCTCATTATTTCTCATATCATCGCCCTGCCTATATTTCCATGCACACATACCTCTCGACGAGCATGAAATACTGACAAGAGTATCGCACTAGTCACATGGGCTCAGCGCTCTTCGGACTCCGATGCCGAGCGCAACTATCTCTATGTTAACATCAAGGCTGCCGATGTTGCCCGTTCCGACGCAAAAATCGACATCAAGCCTACCAACGTCACTTTCACAGGCGACTCCAAGAAGGGTGTAAAATACCACGTCTCCCTTGATCTGTACGCCGAGATCGACCCCGAGAACAGCAAGGTCAACCACAGTGACCGTGAGGTTGAGCTGGTGCTGCGCAAGAAGGAGCTCAAGGAAGAATACTGGCCCCGTCTGCTGAACACCACCCAGAAGATTCACTTCTTGAAGACCGACTTTGACAAGGTATGATACTAGTTTCTATGTCGCATAGATACAGGAACAGAGAGAGCTGATATTGAGGCAGTGGGTTGATGAGGATGAGCAAGACGAGGTGAACGAGGACGACTACGCAAACAACTTTGGTGGTTTCGAAGGTCTTGGAGGCGAAGGTGGTGGTCTCTCCAACATTGACTTCTCCAAGCTTGGTGCCGGTCTCGGCGGTGATGCCGGTGCTGCTGGAGAGGAGGAAGAGGTAAGCAGGCCCCCAGCGTTAACCAACTGACAAAGAAAATCAGTCACTGACAAAACTATTAGGAAGAGGAAATGCCCGAGCTCGAGGAGGGCGAGGCTGAGGGTGCCAAGTCTTCCAAGATCCAGGAGGTTTCTTAAATGCTATGCCCCTCTACTAAGATAGGCAACGACTACTACGCAAGCAAGTAATCAAAAAAGCAAATAATGGCGAGCGATGAACCCTGTAATTTTGAGCTCTTCTTTGCTCTTCTTATTTTTCTTTCACCTACACTATACCGCTGATGACGACGGTTCATGGTTTGGAGCTACCTGGCGCACTTGGACAGGTTTGTGGCCTGCCTCGAGAGGCGGAGAAACGGAAATGGAATAATCTACTGTTTCCTTTTATCGGTACTGAAATGACGAAATGACTGGCAAGGAAATTGTCTTTCCTTAAATTCCCTATTTCTGGTCCGACCGAAAATAACGAGGTTTGCGACCGGACAGCGTAGACCGACACCACCATCTGTAAAGAGTAGTTTGCCGTGCGTTTGTCGCGTGATTGAAGTTCAGACATTAGGGCCAATCGAACCAGACAATCAAGTTCACCTCTGGCGAACAGAAAATGCCCAAGAGAACCTGTCTGGTGAGGAGTTTGGTCGGAACGGCGAGAGGAGAGGAAGAGAGGAGAATCCAACTCGATTGGCGGAGAGGCCGATTATGTGAAGTTGTTCCGCCACACTGGCAAACCCACACCGTGAAAAGTGTGGAGGAAACCTTGCACCTCCTCATGATTGATCTCTCTCTCCCTCCCTCTCTCCCCCATTCTCCTCATCTAGACAGTCTTTAATATCTCCCATCTTCTTTTCCCAATCAGAAAGACAACCGAGGTGTCGTCAGATTTCTTGACCTATCCCGCCGGCACGTCAGGTCGACCCCTCCTTTGGTGATTTTTCGTTGCGGTTTTCTTCCCTTTTGCGGCGCATCTTTTCTTCTTCCCTTTCTTTCCCCCCTCCCTCGACTTCGGGTTTCTCTGGGAGGCTTTCCCTCATCGTATCGGCGCGCAAAAGTTATATATCCGGCATAGAATCTTAGCCTTATCTTTTCTCTTTATTTCTTTTTGTTTATTAGAGGAGTGCAAATCCATATAAATCCGCCAAAATGCCTCCCAAGAAGCAGCAGAATGAGCCTAAGAAGAAGAAGGCCACGGTCGAGGATAAGGTTCGAATGCTCCTTTATTTCAATCGGTATCTCGAATAAATGCTAATTTGCGATTCTGTGCAGACCTTTGGCATGAAGAACGTACGTAACGAGCACTTCTAGACCCGCATACCACTCCCTCAAGCATCCATCATCGACTTTCGAGAAAAGTACATGCCCACTGACCGGTATTTCTCTGTACAGAAAAAGGGTGGCTCGGCCAAGAAACAGATTGCTCAGCTACAGGCCCAAGCGGCATCTAACAAGAATGCCGAGGCAAAGAAGAAGGAAGCCGAGAAGGCCCGCAGAGAGGCCGAGAAGAAGGCTTCCGAGCAGGCCAAGAAGGAGGCCTTGGAATTGTTCAAGCCTGTGCAGGTCCAGAAGGTTCCTTTTGGTGTGGATCCGAAGACTGTGCTCTGTGTTTTCTACAAGCAGGGTAACTGCGAGAAGGGTAAAAAGTGCAAGTTCAGTCACGACGCGAGTGTGGAGCGCAAGGCGGCTAAGAAGGATCTGTACACCGATTCCAGAGACGTGAAGGCAGCCGAGGAAGAGGCCAAGAAGAAGGATACGATTGACGACTGGGACGAGGAGAAGCTTCGCAAGGTTATTCTCAGCAAGCACGGCAACCCGCGCACGACTACGGACAAGGTGTGCAAGTACTTCATTGAGGCTGTCGAGAACCAGAAGTACGGTTGGTTCTGGACCTGTCCTAATGGAGGTGACAAGTGCATGTACAAGCACAGTCTGCCCCCTGGGTATGTTCTCTTGCTTGTTGAGCTTCTGGCTTATGTACAACTACAGTTTGCTGATACACTACAGATTCGTTTTGAAGACGAAGGAACAGAAGGCCGCCGAGAAGGCTCTCATGGACAAGTCGCCACTCAACACCTTGACCCTCGAAGACTGGCTTGAAAGTGAGCGACACAAGCTGAGTGGCAACCTGACGCCCGTCACGCCCGAGACGTTCGCCAAGTGGAAGAAGGAGCGTCTTGACAAGAAGGCTGCCGAAGAGCAGGCCCGCAAGGCCAAGGAAACCACTGGACGGACACTGTTCGAAAGTGGCAACTGGCGCGCTGACGACGAGAGCAGCGACGAGGAAGAGGACGATGGCGCATGGAACCTGGAGGCTTTGCGGCGCGAGACGGAGAAGATCCGCGAGAGAAAGGAAGAGGAACGTTTGGCAGCGCTGCATGGCACGCAGGTGCCGGTTTCGAACGGCGAGACGATTGCACAGGAAGGAGCCGACTGAGTTCTGTGTGATACTATCCCCAAGGACGCAAAAGGGTACTTGGGCGAATGGGGTTGCGGACCTCCCCCACACTGGGAACGGTGTCCCAAGCCGTTGTCCGAGCCTGGGATGCTAATCGTGTTGATGGATGGTAGATACAATGCTGAGTCTCTTTGGGTTCTCTGATTTGTGACGAGGATACACCAAACTAGATCGCTTGGTATCGATGTCCGCGACGGGGTTGGCTGGCTCTTGCGGTTAAACGTGAACGGTTGGTCATGTCGCCTGGATTCCTGGTTCAGCCACCGTTGATTCGGTGCGAGCTGAATCGAATCTAAAGAGGCATGGGTGTGGACGGGGTGATAAAACAACTGGTGAGAAGATACCAGATTGATTGATTGATGGAGAGACATCGACCGGTTCGTGACCCAGGGGATGAACTGATTCATGATATGATTTGCTATGCCCGATCTGTACGTAGAACGTTTGTTTTAGAACTTGGTTAAAATGAGCCAGCATTGCCCTGAATGTGCAAATGAGACGTGCAAATGATCCACACAATTCTGTAAAACATTGACGCTGGACCGACAGTCTGTCTGGCCCGTCTGTACCTTGCTGCTGCTGGAGATCCTCACGTCACATTCCACTTCTGGAGGGCTGGAAGCTGTGTGTCTCACCCATGAATGTCACTCTGCTGCAGCAGCACGATCTCCCCCAGCTGATGCTCACCGATCTCTCTCCGTCTCATCTCCACCATCCCTTTCTTCCCCATCGAACTATGGCCGATCGACGCCCCATCCTTCTTCCCTCCGTGGGATTTACTTTTCCCTCCTAAGCCACGGAATCTGTTCCCCTCCACCATGGCGCATCGCAGTCCCCCGGACTGACTGAATACATAAGGGTTGTGATCGATGACAGCTCGTTACTGCGCCAACCCCTCCTCCTACCTGAGATCTATACTAGCGGCATCATGACCCGAATCCTCCCCTTCTCCGTCATCCTATTGACGGGATTGCTGTCGCATTCCGAGCCTGTCGCTGCGGTGGGACGCAGTTGTGATCCAGACACCCGTCCATACTCGGCCTGGATGACGGACAGCGTCATTGCCCGGCGAGATGCCATTCTGGGTACATTTGCAGCAGGAGACGATATCTACCCCAATATTTCTCGTCTCGCACTATTCGAGTCGACCGTCACCCGCCTGAAGGAATACTACGATGCCGACTCTTGCGGCCAGGTGGATTGGCACAGCTATGCGCTGGAGGGCGCGGAAAGCCTCCTTCCTGCAGTGCAAAATGTCACGTTCGATGTGAATGCTCCACTGACTGTGTTTGCGTCAGGAGATGTTATGTATCACCAGTAAGGCATTCCACCCTACACTTCCTCATCTCAGAACCAACCAAAACCCACGTTCTGTATAGATACGACCGCGCCCCAAATGAGACCTACAAACAAGCCCTGGATACCCTTCACGATGCCTTTAATGCAAGAACCCGCGACTCAGAAGGTCAGCTTCGATATCCACGCAGGACTGAAAGCATACTAATACTATGGATATCTAGGCGCCTACTGGTACTTCAATCCCTACCCCAACGTGGGCGTCCTCGAAGGCCTCTACCCTCTCAGCTCCTTCATCTCGATGTGGAAAACCTACTTCGATCCCACCAACACCACCCTAACCGACTCCCTCATACTCAGCCTTGACCTATTCAAAGACCACTGCCACGACGACTCCAGTGGCCTCCTCTTCCACGGCTACGACTCCAGCAAGACCGCCTCCTGGGCGGACCCCACCACTGGCGCGAGTCCCTACGTCTGGAACCGCGCGCTTGGAGATTGGTTCATGACGCTGGTGGACCTGCTTGAACGATCCGACAAACACAGCGCCATCCTCAACGAGACACAGCGCGACGACGTCTACACGAAGTACTGGAACGTCGCTAATACAATCATCAACGATGCCGATGAGGAAACCGGATGCTGGTGGCAGGTTATGTTGCACGGCGGGGAGGAGGGCAACTATATCGAATCGAGCGGATCGGCTCAATTTGTCTACGGGTTGTTGAAAGGTGCGAGACTGGGCTATTTGCAAGGGGAGACCCCTACTGGGGTAGGATATACCGATGCGGCCGACAAGTGCTATAATTATCTGGTGAGCGAGTTCGTGAAGGAGGAGGCGGATGGGACGTTAGGGTACAATGGCACTGTTGCCGACTGTGGATTGTATAATCCGACTTTTGAGGTATGTACTTCTTGTCCTTCTTCTTCATCTTCTTATTCTTATTCTCCCTTGCTTCAATGGCTGTTAACTCTGCTCTCCTATTCTTGAAGTATTACACCACCAGACCCATCGAATACAACAATGTCTTCGGCACTGCCTCGTTCATCTTAGCCAGCTGGGAACACGAGATGTTTGAGACGGGCTACTATACTTAGCTAGCTAGCTAGCTAGCTGGGATGAATCCAAGCAGAAGCACATAGTTACCATTAGATCTGTTCCACGCCGAGTTTTATACGAAGATACAATACCATCTAACAGCAATATTAAGAACAAAGATATATTACTAATGATGATGAATATGATAGATTGAGACACACGGATTTATGACGCACTATGTAACATGTCTAAGTACACCCCTTTGATCAATGCGATGGTTCTCGCCCCAGACACTACTTACTAGTAGTAGTACTATCCAAGGGGATGAAGAGAGCCAGGAGAGAAGAGGGGCAGGCGGAGAAAGCCATCATTGAGTCATCATGAGATGTCTGAGCGTAAGTTAGTTAGAAATTAAAAGCATGAAGATATATAATATTTATCTGCAAGGGGGCTTACTGCCGGGGAGGGGGGAGGGGGGAGGGGTGGGAAAGAATTGAACCACAACTTTGAAAGTTTAATGAATCAGTAAGGAAATGAAGCTTTGCTTTAAGTCTGAGACAAATTGAATGGATGGTAAGCATATCTAAACTAAACTACCAAATAAACGACTACTACTACTACTACTACTACTACTACTCCAGATCTCCAGATCTCCAACGAGGTCTGACCATCACTCAGCTGACCCCTCTTCTAGTATGAAGTTTAATGGGCAAGCATATTGTACTAACTTCTCGTCGTGCTCAAGAGACTTCTTCTAATCTTGTTTACAGTTCGTATACGAGAAAGCGAAAAGTCAATTTGCCTGTGATATGTTGAATGATACACGAACAACTTGCGGTCAAGACAGTGGGATAATGCAGGCAGGAAGAAAGTCGGCCAGTCAGTCAGAAACTGGCTTTCGTACTAGAGTGACACGCGGAAAGATTGTGCAGACCAAGTAAGAGATACCCACATTCTCCATCACGTTGCAGTCATCACTTTCATTGTCGGTCGTTCACTTGAAGTTGGCCGTTCAAATATATATCTTTCAAGATATTTACGACGCATCGATACTAACCCTCCTGTGCTAGTTCTTGAGCGGCTCTTGGGGCGAGCGCAGAACATCCTCGAACCACTTGTACGACGGGACCAGACTGTGAGGGTATCCCATGTGAGGCAGTCCATGGAAGAACCTGAGGGAAATCATTGTTAGGTGCTAGGTGGAGACAGAGTTCGGGGGCGCTGACTGACCTTCCTTCTTTGGGGCTCCCGTGGTTGAACAGCATCAGGCAGTCTTCAATGGGGGTAACGCCATCATCAACACCCTGCAAAGCATGGGTCAGTCTTTGGATATGGAAGATCCGCGGGTGTATTGATCATACGTTAAGCAGCAAGAGTCTGCAGCTAGGCTGATCCAAAATGCCCGTCTCTAGAAGAGAGAACTTCTTCTGGCCATACTTCTTGAAATCCTCCGGGTTGGAGTAGCCGTACTTCTTGGCCCAGGCAGGAGTGAGCCTATCAAATGTGTCATTAGCATGTCTGGCCGTGACAGGTGCTGTCACAGTACTTACAGGAATGGGTACTCGTGGTCATCAACTCGGCTCAACCACTCAGGGTCCAAGAAGTAATGGCAGCCCGGTCCGTGGGCGAGGGTTCCCACGAAGCGCTCACGGTGGGTATGTGCAGCCCGAATGGCATAGAACCCACCGGCACTTAGACCCCAGGCAGCAACCCGGGACATGTCGAACTCCGGACGAGTAGCCATGTAGTCAAGAACGCTGGTCCATAGACGGTCCGCTGACTCGGGATCGCTAGGATCGGCAGGGGAGTCCGCCGTGCCGGGGATCTCACAGATAACAGTTGCCCAGCCCCGGTTGATAATCTCATGCGTACGCTGACTATTGTCGGGGCGGTATCCGTCCAGTCCAGTCATCAGCACTACAACTGGGACGGGGTTCTCTGCCGTCGCATGCTCTGGAACACGGACGAAGAGGGGAACATAGGCTCCATCGGTGGCCGACTTATGCTTGTGTGGGATGATGACCTCCTGGATGGCGGGCTTCCAAAAAGATGCTGCCTTTAGATAAACCTTCTTTTGGCGGTTGAAGGCCTCCTTTTTGATGTCCTCTCGAGTCGGATCGACATATGGAAACCGAGAGATACGGTAGACCACAGCAGCTCTTCGGAGAAGGTCAGATGCCATCTCCGTATTGTTGTTGTTCAAGGCAGCTGAGGCCTTGTTCTCCAGTGCCTCGGCAACCGGGAAGAAAGCCTGTGTATAGGCATCAGTGTAGGCATCGTTGATGTTTTCCTATCATACAGTAAGCATGTCACACTTGCAATCATCAGCGGCACATGGCAGGATCATGACAACTTACATCGATAAGCTTCTGGAAAATGGGCCGAAAGTCCTCAATGGCACCATCATGGAACGGGTAGACGGATTTCTCACACTGCATGCTACGTTAGATAATGGCTGGCTGGCGCTTGGCTACTCACTGAGCAAGGGGTGCTGATGCCGGCCACCAGGGAAAAAACTTACTGCAAACCTCCATTTTGTTTCCCAGAGAGCTTTGATGGAGCCCTTGTGAGGGTAAACAGTGTTGAACTTCTCGCCGAGGATCCAAGGAGCCATTGTGTTTACTCGCTCGCGTAGTCCAGTCTTATGGGTAGACAATGTGAAGATGTACAGCTCGTGCGGGAGACAGCACTGAAGAACCCCTTTTAAACCTAAACCATCCAATGTAAGGTGCTCACGAGTCTTGCCGACTGGGGTGCACATGAACTCTGCTTCAAATCTTGTGACATCGGAACCACCATCGAGGGTGCTTAAGGCTGTAGATGCAGGGGGCTGGCCAATCCACGCCTGCCTGGGGAACAAGGGGCGTCACCATCTGTCTCGGATCTCGGACGATCGGTAAGACTGACACGCCGCTCCGCTGGCAGTGGTTAGGGTGAGAATTTTGCTTTGGGTGGCCGTAGTTGAAACTCCCTTGCCTGGATTGTACCATATTAACAAGTTTACGCTGTGCCTGTTCGTGTTCTGGCTTCTAGGCATCCACTTTCGAGCCAAAACAAGAGTTTCCCCTTGGAAGGAAGGTGACCGCCAATTCAGGTGCCTGAACTCCTTGAAGTATGTGTGTTGCTGTGTGATTAAAGTACAACCAGGCTGTCTACCGCGGAGGATGAATGTGATTGGATGGCGTGCATATTGCGCCAATCGCAGCTTTACTAGAGTCGGAAAAAATTCAAGTTAGTGCTTGATGTCGAGAACATCGTGGTAGCCACCTGGTGGACCCAAATATGTACGGTACTGCCACTGAGTGAACCGGACATATCCAACAGGGTGATTTGCTCATTGGATTGATGCCTTGCATCCTCCCGATACCAAGGCGGAAGACGCATTCCAACGCCTGCTGCCGCGGTTTGGGTGAGGAGGAATTGTACTCAATATCTGATTCAAGGTCTCGGTTGCTGTGCTGTGCTATGATCAGTCTCAGCAAAGCAAGCATGCTTCCCCTCTAAGGGCCATGTCTTCCCAAGCCGGAGACTTATAGAATCGTATTCGCAGGAAACAAGGAACAAAAAGTAGGGAATCTCTAGGAAAGGAAGGCCATAAGGGATAGTGTAAGCATAACGAAATTGCAACGACCGCCCGTTGCATAGATGAGTGGACATCTTTCACACTGTGCGTTGAGACTTGGGCCCCTTCATAGCTGATGTGACCGCCACCAGGCGTCAGTATATTCAGCTGTCCACAAGTAGACAAGCGTGCCAATACCTCAGGAATTTTCTTGCTGGGGTATCCTACATCTCTGAACCAGGAAGGTATCTGCAGGTAGGAGAAGCTGGTCGACTCCCTACGTCTCCTTCCCTCATCCCTTGAAGCAAGGACCGGTTACATGGTCGCATTCTATGTCTATGCTGGAATGATTTCTCCCGGGCGGCGACTGAAAGCACGACTCGCAACCGATCGGCTCATTTGCAGGCTTGCTTTCTGGCCATGCGAGATATGTTTGTTTGGATTTAACGCCGAGGCGGCGACACCGGCGAGGCATCCTTATCGCCAAGTTGTTCCTGTCCTTATTGCTCCGCGGCTGAATTAACTTTTTGTCTATAATTTAGAAAAGCCCGAGCAGTTTTCTGTACATACTTAATTCCGACTTCCCTTCAGGAATTGCTTCGCAAGCTTGCAACCGGGTCCCGTGAATGCTATACTCGAAGTCGCGGAAATGATCCGAACCCTCATCACGCTCGGCCTGTACGGGTTCGTCCGACAGGCCTTGAGCAAAAATGTGTATCTGGATTGGAATATAACTTGGGTGACTGCAGCGCCGGATGGGTATGCGAGGCCTGTGATTGGCATCAACGGACACTGGCCTTGTCCCCAGATCGACGTCAATGTCGGCGATAACCTCATCGTCGACGTGTATAATGGGCTGGGTAATGAGTCCACCGGAATCCATTGGCATGGTCTCCATCAGAACTACAATGGGTACATGGACGGCGTTCCAGGAGTCACCCAATGCGAGCTCCACCCTCAGCAGCGAATGCGTTACATTGTCCCGGTAAGCTGAAACTGATCGCTGGATCAGTATATGAACCGTGCCTTCTGACCCATGGATCCAGATGAACCAAACAGGCACATATTGGTACCACTCCCACGAGCCTGGTCAGTATCCTGATGGGTTGCGTGGACCCATCATCGTACACGACAATGTTCCGGCGCCATACCACTATGACGAGGAAATGACCCTCACCTTATCCGACTGGTATCATGTACAGATACCCATCTTGCTTGATGAATTCATTGTTCCATCGGACCATGCCCCCTATGGGGGCCAAGAGCCATTGCCTGATGCGATTTTGTTCAATGATATGCATAACACCAAGATCAGCGTCAAGCCTGACACGACCTATCTTATACACGTCGTCTGCATGGGAAACTTCCCCGGCCATGCGCTCGTCATTGACGACCACGACATGACAATTGTTGGCATGGATGGCATTGCCATAGAGCCGCATTTCCTTCCACCGCAACTCCTGCGTATGGCCGTCGGCCAACGAGTCGACCTCCTCCTCACCACCAAGAATGATACTAGCAAGAACTATGCGATCTGGGACGGTCTCGACATCGACGAGATGTTCGTTCAGGAGGGGAGGAGCCCACCTGCAGGATATAACCCGAACGGTACCGCTTGGCTCATGTACAACGAGGACGCTCCTTTGCCTCCTCCACCAGTGATTCATGTTAACAATGCAAGTCTGGAGTTCCTCGACGATGTGACCTTAACACCGAGAGACCATCTTCCACTGATCGACCCCATACAACACCAATTCATCTTCGACGTCTACCCAACCACAGTGGATGGAAAGCCCGCCTACAGTATCAACAACATGACTTATAATGCGCCCGACTCACCCACTTTGTACACTGCCATTTACTCCGATCCCGAGGCCTGCATGGATCCGGATCTCTATGGAGATGTTAACCCTTTTGTGGTGAATTATGGTGATGTGGTGGAAATTGTTCTGAACAACCACCATGACAACCTCCATCCGTGGCATCTTCACGGTCATGATTTCCAGGTGCTCCAACGCACCTACCCGTATGGTGGCTTCTTCGATGGCTACCGCAATGTCTCCGCCACTCCCATGCGCCGAGATACGCTCATGGTGGAGCCCATGGGGCATTTTGTGATAAGATTCCGTGCAATGAATCCTGATAAGTACTTCCTCCCCGCAAATTGAAGTCTTCAGACTGACGTTGATCGTGTTATTACGCGTTTGGATGTTCCACTGTCACATTGAATGGCACGTCGAGGTCCGGCTCATGGCAATTATCATCGAAGCACCGGACCAGCTGCAGAACATGACTATACCGAATGATCATCTCCAGATGTGCGGGAATACTCAACCCAGCAACTGGGCCCCGTTGGCCCCTTCACCATAGACCAACTGGCCCGACAGTAGGTATGAATGCCGTCGATGTCCTCTGGAACTTACTGATTCGGCTCAGAATGAGCCTAATGGCCATGCACATGACATCTTTGTCCGCAGGCAATGCTGGTCTTGAAGCCATCATAACCCCTTTAAACGTGAGCCTTCTCAAGAGACTAAACACCTATACACGAGACCCGCTGGAGACCGGGAGCCTTGACCTGTGTTAAAGAACTCTTCCAATGCTTGGATATATTCAATGTCCGTGGCGACCATAATCCGTGATAAGTAATTTTACGAACAATTGACGAAAAGTTGTATCATCTTCCTTTTACCGAAATGGCAGCTGCCTTGCAGTTTTTCACCGATAGCTTCGTTTGTCGAATATGCTTGTTATAGCGCTATAGCATCGCCCAGCGAATTCGTAGTAAGGCGAACTTCGCAAGTGGACGGCTTTATAGCAATGCCTTGGCCTTTATCAGTCCGTTTTGTCTCATCAAGTCGTAAACGTCCTTCGCCACACCCCAGGATAACTCAAATCCACGCCCCCCAGCTCCATATGCATGAACGATCACTTCTTGACCTTGAATCACCTTCTCTACTTCGATTCTCATGCCCCCCTCTCGTGCTGGTCGACGACCAACAATATCGCGAATCACATCAAACTCTCCTTTACTTCCCTCCTCGAAGGGAAACCACTTGGCGGCACTCGCCAGTAGCTGGGTCCGCGTTTCCAAGGACGGATTAGGATCCCAATTATGCGGCTGCTTCGTGCCCCCAATAATTGTACCACCACCTAGCGGACGCGGAATACAGAAGGACCAGGAGCCATCGCTATTCTGTCGAGTAATAGTCGCCGAGCAAGGGTTCCTCACCAGACACGTTTGCCCTGAATAGTCAGTCAGTCAGTCAGTCAGCAACATCAACAGCAGCCCCGTCCTCCCAGACAGAATAACCACTCACTCACCCCGAATGATATAACTCTTCTCATCATTAAACCCCAACCCAGAACAATTAACCACAGCCCCCACTCTCTCTGCAAGATAGAACCCCTCCCTCAAATCCACAAACGTATACTCCTTCACCTCCCCACCCCTCAACACAAACTGCCGTAACAACCATGCACAATAAACCGGTGAATTCACCACAAAAGTCCTATACCTCACTCCCCACTTCACATCCCCCGGCACCTGCCCGGGCTGTAAGTACTCGAACTCATCCAAGTGCCCATACACATCCTGGATATTTTTCTCGTCGAGATACTCCGCCGACGGGCTCTCGAGGTGCTCAATCCCGGTTATGGACTGGACACCCGCGCCGGGTTCCCGAGCCGCGAGTGTTTTGAAGTGCGCGTAGGTACGGCGGGCTTGTGCTTCTTCGCGGGTGTGTTGGGCGTTGGAGCCGGGGACGGGGCGGTAGTGGGCGCCTGCCCAGGGTGAGGCGTAGTTTAGAGACGTGCTATGGGGGAAGTCGCGGGCTGCGAGGAGGACGCGTTGGGATGGGGGCAGATGTTGTTGGATGTAGAGGGCTGTGGAGAGGCCGATGATGCCGGCTCTGTTTAGGTGCTTAGTAGTGCTGTTGTTGAGGTTGAGGGGGTGATTGGGATTGCAATATGGATAGTACATACCCTATTACAACGATAGTTTCTTTTTCGGTCATGATGCTGTGGTGGTGGTTATCCTTGAAGGCTGATTGAATTGTGTGTACGTGGGCATGTAAGTTGGTTTGACGATGTTTGTTGGCGGGAATTGAGGGGATGATAAGGGAATGGTTCCCCGCACGCGGAGGAATTGAGTCACACTTCGGGGTAGCTGCGCGTTGTTTCTTATGTAGTGGCCATTAATCGTTATTTTTCTGGCTAAGAAGTTTATTACCCACTGTAGATGGTTACTTAATGGGCAGCTGGTGATGTGACCATGGCCTGATTGCGCACAGCATCACCCGGATAACTATCTATTGTTCGGGAATAGATACGAAATATAGCGAGTGGCACTGTATCGGAGTAAGCTTGGAGATTGAATAGCGTAACATTAAGCTGCTCTTCGATTCTAGCTGTAACCAGCAAGGCTAGAACCGCCGGCGCTGACCATCTATCTATCTGCTATCTAAGCTTTTCGAATATCGGCTTCCGCCTGTCTCGCTTGGTCACATCCACCGCGTGCATGAAATGATGGCGGTCGTCGGAACAATATGGTCGTTAGGTTGGACCAGCCGAGGCTCATGCACGTCGCAAGCTGATATGCAACCCGAGCCGGCATGCGACGTAGTGTTGCCCATCGCATTAACTTGCACTGCATCAGGCAGGACGACCGTGTTCGGACGCAGTGGGACCAGACGAGCTTCTCGTTTGTAGGCTGAAGACGAACTGAATCCTCATCCGCTAGCAAGCGGTGATTGGGGTATATCTTCGTGAAACGTCGTGCTGTAGCGGGGTATCAAACACACATCTTCTCTTTTGCCTTTCTTTTAAGCGATCCCAGATTACCAGACTTAATCCAAAGCATCGGGCAACTTCTCGATGGTGAATTTGCCCCTTGCGACCTTCATGATCGGAACACCAGGAATCTTGCGCAGGCGGCGACAGAGATCTTGATCGTTGGTCGCTACAATGTAGATTCTATGTTTTGTCACCTACAATAGCCGTTAGCGCGCTGTGCTACCCGAGAAGAATTTGGGTAACCACTCACCCGATCCACGATGCAGTCATCTGCATAGGTACCCTTGTGAGAGCACTTGACCCTAGCCCAGCGAGGGTCTTTGGCAACCCGAAGTGCGAGGCGGTACTTGTCACCCAGCTTTTCCAATTCCGCGATGGTGCAGTCCGAGAAAGTCGGAACACACTTCGCGTACAGCCTGCAGCCAGTCTTAGCACATATCCAAAGCCCAGAGAGTTGAGTCCAACTCACAAGTCCATCATCGACGTAAGTAGGTCCTGCTTCGCTCGGATAGCGTGGGAAACAAAGTTGGTATCGACCAGCACGTGGTAGGGAGGGCCAAGGGCAGTGTTTGCGGCAAAGAACATGTTCGAAGGGGCTTGGGTGACTTGTCGAGTCAGTTGATCCTCCTTGGGTGTCTCCTTCTTCGCTTCCGGCTTCTTCAGTCGCTCATCGCGGGCCTTGATGGCGCGCTTCATCTATAAATTCAGTAGGATCAGTTTCCGTCCCGTATCAACTGTAAAGCTTTGAGAGCATACCTGCGCGAACTTGCGAGTTTTCTTTTGCACACCCATTTTGTGACAATAGACCTTCTCGGTACAACAAGGAGAACAGAATAAAATAGCGGGAATTGGGATCGATTATCGTTGCTATCGGTATCGTTAAACGCAGAAGATTTTGGAGATGGCGGAAAATCAGATCACGGGCCGATGTTTTGCCGTGATAGCCAGAGCCACGCAGTTCCGTTATCATGTGATCTACCCGTGACCGCTTGCCGAGTTGCACGGCATCCCCGTCCGTCTAACTGGAAATGGCAGTTCCCTGTCGCTAGGTAAGTCTAGAGCTTCTTATTCCCCGTTGGCATCACCGGAAAGCAACGTAAAGCAATGCAAAGCATCAAGTGTGCGGTTGAACTCAGGCTCTAAATGAAAATTATTTGATATAAAATTGAATGGTCACAATGCCATTGTTCCGAACGTGACACTGACTGAATCCTACCGTGCACAAGGCATCTTGTTGGGTGATGAATATCCGTGAGTCTCAGTCCGCCAGGATTACTCCCCGAACGCTTTCCTTATCACATCCAAGTAAGAGGTAAAATCTCATCACAGTCCGAGCTCCTCAACCACCCCCGCAATGCCTAAGCCCCGGGGCCTCCCACTAGTCCGAAGGACGCCAGTCACAGCGCAGCTTCTAGTTGATCACATCACATTGCATGCACAGGCCGTGTTCATCTGTGGAAGGGCTACTATTTTGGACTCCATATCCCGTATATTAGTCCAGCTATGTATGTCTTAGCCGGATGTGCGTAGAATTGTTGTCTCACCAGCTCCGACTGTGACCGACCGTTCAGATCGTTAGCTCCTGTAAGTGTCAGATAAAATCGCCGATGAAGGTCCTCCCTCCATACTGTGGCCATCTTAGGTTTACGGCCTCCCCGAGGAGCACGCTTCTGGTGGTGTAGACGGCCATGATGTTTGCACCCATGATAAATACCCGTGCTAGTACTCTGTAGTACTACTAGGACCGTGACCTGAGTGCCACTGGTTACTACACCGCCATAGTATGTACTATGTAGCGCCACTGTTTATTTCGAGAGATGTGAGCTCAACGCGACGGTGTCGAGAGTGATGACCGGCCTTAAAAGTGTTTGCCCTGGTGGCTCTTTCGGTTTTTATTCCAACGTTCAAGGTCACCCACCACCTGGAATACGCCAACATATTTCCACATTCTCTCAGGCAAATTAGTAGTCTGCCTCCTGTTTATGTCGGTGCTTCTGCGCACTATTTCAGTGTTCCCATCCACGTAAGTATCCAAGTATATATCACGTACCTCAGTAGCTCCATCCCCAGCACGTCGAGGGATGTGATTCGAAGTCTCACAGCACATCACCCAAGATTAGCCACAATCCTGCTGGCCACACGGGTTGAGCAGTCGTGGGGAGACATTGGCCATACCAGTCAGAGCGCTCATTTACGCGCCGAGCAAGGTCACTTGAGGGCGACTCAGGGCGGTCACGGGCGCTGATTGGCACAACCGAGTGATGAGGCCTGCAGCGTGAAGAAACGCCCTCTGCAGTCCAGAAGCCAATCAGGCCCGAGGAGCTGGCGGGAAAGGTCCCTGACAGCAGCCGCTGGCCATGCAGAACTACCTTTGGGCAAGGTACTGTATACCTCTGTCTCCCATATGTCCTCATAGCGGTAATTATGTCACTGGTACTACTCCAGCCCCGCCTGGGAAGAAAACGGACGCATGCAATACGTTTGCTCTAACCACCACCACCACAACTCCATACTAAGTACTCACCTCACTAGGATGGCCTCCGTCCGATTCCCTCTCTCTTTCCCTCACCCCCCATTTCCCGCCCATCATTGACCGGTGCAACAATTGGCGCTCGTCTCATCTCCTCCATTTTAGTCTCAAACTCTTTCCTTTCCACTAACTGCGCTTCACGTTGATTGTGGGCGGCTTCGTTCGATGATTAGCCTGCCTGATCTTCCTATAGCTCCTGGTTAGCCCGCCAACGGCGTAGCACGAAGTTAACTGAACTCCTCTCGCAACCCACCCCCTGGTCAGACGCGGCAGGATCGACTGGCAGTCTGCTTTGCACTCCGGCTTCCATGTCCCGCTGCTGCATGCTTGTTGGTGTGCCGCTGCTGGAGCCACCCACTGCTCCTCATGCCGCTCGACGGGTCTTATTTGCCTTCGTCCGCTAATTATGTTGTTGAACGCCCTGCTCATCCCATATCAATGACATCCTGGTCCATGGAAGCGCCGTCCACTCCCCTTGGCGCTAGCTCGTGTTGCTTGATGGCTGGAGATTTCGATCGACTCTCTCCGCTGCCTTCGGAGACGTCTCAGATTTCACACAAGTAATTCTCCTTGATGACCACACAACAGACTCTCAAGGCTGGCGCCATCTGAAGAATAATAAGGATTAAGAGTCCGACCATCAGTCCATGCTCAGTGTAAGTCCTGTCATCTGGGTTGGTGCAATTGTCTCTCATTTTACTTTCTGCTCCCCTCCCCACCTCTGCCCTGGTCTTCCTTATTATCTTCCCCCCCCTCCACAGCTTGTGCCAGCAACGTGGTAGCCTGCCTAGTGCGTTGTATCCCTGGTCGTTCCACTGCATCATTCTTTGTCTTTCATCTGCATTTTTGTGCGTCTGCCTTTTTCGTTCGGTTCGGATTTAGCGCGCTATCACCATCGTTTCTTTCGCTGCATCCTGCCACAACCTCGCTTCTTCCTCCCCACCCTATAGCCCCGAGCGTGTTAAGACGAAAGGCTGTCGTTCTGATCGTTCTTTCTAGTCGTGTGCCAATACTCTAACTGTGGTCCGCTCAATTCTCTAGTCAAATGTCTGTCGAGATCACGTTCAACATTGTGTTCTTGATTCGGTAGGCATTTGGAGCAGTGACGTTTCGTTGCCTGTCTTGGGCGGGACTGCACTTACATAGTGCTCAGTTTGTTCTCGTCTTGCTTTGCGTGCCAATGGGAGGTTTATAATTACCATTGCTCGTCTTGGCCGGATAGCGTCTGTTGCCCATCGTCAAGCTGTCATCGCCCCAATATAACCGTTCCAAAAGTGACCCATAGCTGGACCAAGCACTTGACACCTACTTGTCTTGAGACGGAGATTGTGATTGGGACAGGAACAGGATAACAGCAAGCAATACACTGTTTAGACACATCTGCGGCACAGTCGAAAGGATGGTCGAATTATCATGGAACAAAAATCCTGTACAAGTCCCAGATCCTCGACCTTCGAGAATGAAGCCTACCGAGCCCCCGGTATCGACGCAGTCACAGACGCCTCCTGCCCGGCTTGAGCCATGTGCGGCGACAGCGTCTTTACTCCTCTACGCTCAGGGTTCAGTAATTGTATGTCTTCACCATGACACTTTGGCGATAGAACGAAGATTCGAGAACCACCAGGACGATATCGGATTCATATATGTGGATAATGTCAGCGAGCGTGGTGCGGGAAGGCTGGTGGTCAGTTACGATGTCAGCCAGACAGCAATCGTATGGGACCTGTTCACGGGAAACGTACTTGCCAGGTTCGCCTCGTTCGAGCAGCTCAAGGTTGCCGCCTGGATGCGGAATGGAAATGTGGCCTTTGGTAATACCCCTCCTACTGAGTTGCGTTTTTTTTTTTTTCCCTTTCCCATGCAAAAGTGTGCTCACAACCACGTACAGGTAATGAAAAGGGAGACGTAATCATATTTGAGCCTTCTACCTCGGAGCATATGTCGTGCCGCACCATCTTCGATCCCATTACCGCCCTAGCCCCGGCGACGGATTGTCGAACATATGCCATTGGGTAGGTACATGGCGCCTAGTGATCACAACGGTTGAATGATCTAACTGGTTGGCTTAGTTACCAAAATGGTTCCATTATGCTCGCGACACTGCACCCAACATTCAGCATCTTACACACCATGTCCACTTCACGAGGACCGTCGGCGATAATCTCGTTAGCGTGGCATGCATCCTCATCTAAGCAAAAGTCAGACATGCTAGCCAGCTTGGCAGCCAATGGTGATCTGAGAGTCTGGAGTGTAGCAAAACCGCCGCAGAAAGAGGCCCCACGGGTTATCAGAGTGCTCAAGAGGTCTGATGGCTCCCCAGCCACTGAGCCAAAGTGGATGGCTTGGTCTAAGAATGGTAGGATCGTGCAGTTCCTTGAAGGGTAAGCAGGCGTCCGCCATCCCCCCCTCGATTATGAAGCTAAACACCGTTTCAACAGCGAGACGTGGGCTTGGGATGTCAGGACAAAGCATGTCACGTACGAGCCCGTCCCCACCATAGACAACCCTCGTGGCTTTGCCAACTATGGGCCAACCGCCACGCTATTTACCCTTGGTCCTCAATACACTGTTCAGCAATACGATATCGAGAGCCCTGCCATGGTCGCGAACGTGCAGCATGCCCCCGCTGGGGCTTTGCCGGCACCTATGGATCAACCCAGATTACGCACCTTGCAGGAACCACCAAACATGAGGGAATCAGGTGCGATGTATGGCTCTCGAAGAACTCCATTTGACACAAATGGAATTGAGTCTGTTCGGCAACAACGTGCCGATGTTGCGAGCCCTGTGAACAGGAGCCATGCCAATTCGGTCACGAATTCCGTTAGCTCGAAGGCTTCATCGGGGATGCACAAGGTGCCATTTTCACCACCCAGTAGGTCTGGCCAGACGACCACATCGTTCTCGTTAACTTCCGCATCTGGAAGAGAAACGCCCCAGCCATCCGGGGCTTCCTACGCCTATGCCTCATCTGTCTCAATGTCGTCAACGAAGAGCTCCCGAGCCGGGTCACGGCTGAGGAATGAGGTGCAGCTTAGTCCTGCCGAAAAGCCAGTTGATCTGTTCCCATTCACACGCGCACGCCTCAATGATGTGCCTTACGGACACCATCAACCCCTTGACGAGACTCGCCTCACGCCAGATGATCTACGCAAACAGATGCTGAGCGTTGTATTTGGCTTCGATGGAGATATTGAAGGATTGATTTTAGATGAACGTATGTTGAAAGTTTGTGCTTACTATATATGCTTCTACAATGCGCTGACTATGTGCGCAGTGAGCAATCATCCTGAAGCCAGCCAAAGCGCCATCCTGCTTGCTCAATGGATTGGTGGATCCGATACAGACAATATGCTTTCCATGATCAGTTCGGGGCCAGCCTCCATCACTGATTGGATGCTTCTAGCATTTAGCCAGATGTCCGGAGAATCGCAGTCGAACAAGGTTGGACAAGCTCTGGTCCAGAAGTTGCTGGAAATTGGAGATGTCCATACAGCAGCCACCATACTTCTAGGGCTGGGAGACCGAAACGATGCTATCGAAGTCTATGTCTCGCAGAACTTTTATATGGAAGCGATACTGATGACATGTCTTGTGATGCCTACGGACTGGCAGCGACAATCGTATTTGGTGCGTCGGTGGGGAGAACATGTCGTGTCTCACTCCCAGCAGCAACTTGCAATTAGGTGTTTTATGTGCACGGGAGTAGAGCCCTCCGAGCCATGGACGTCTCCCGCTGCGCAACAGGCTACATCCTTTGCGGAGGCTATCACAAGAAGATCTCCAATGACATCCCCGGAGCCTTATCCAAACCCAGCGAGTCTTATGGTTCCAAACTCTCACCCAAGACCAGCTGTCAATGGCAGACCGGTATCGAAGACGCCAGCGCTAAAGCTTATTACGTCGTTTGACTCTCAGCCGAACAATCGGTTCAAATTCCCCGGGTTAAAGTCAGATGACAGAACGCCAACCAACGCGCCTGGGGTCACACCAATCGCGGAATCCGCGGTCGTCGAATCTGCCTTGTCTCCGGGTGGTTTTGGATCGTATAAGCTGAACAACATTCAGAGCATAAACAATGCCATGAACACGCGCACAACAACGCCCGCCTTCAACAGACGGCGTCTTCCATCTATTGGGGAGACCCCGATTGACGTACACCCTCCAACATTTCCATCCACGACATACACTAAACAGGCACTAGACTATGGCTCGACATCAGAGAATGACGAGGGCCAGCCTCCAGAGCAGGAAGTGGAGGGGGAGGAGGCAGATGACGAGCAGCTTGGCTTACTACCATCTGCCCGTTATGACCCAGAAGAGTACAAGCCCAGTCCCCAGACCGCAGTCCAAGCGTCAGCAGATACCTTCGCCACCATCAAGGGTCTTCCTTCTCCGGCTGCTGGGGTCTTTGAGGCTCTGAAGGAGCGGTCAGATAGCCGAAACGGTACTAGAGAACGAAAGCCAGACGGCTTGCAGCTTAATCTTCATCACCGCAACGCCTCGGAGAATGACATGCACATGCAAGCCGAGATGCTGGCCAACTTCCGGAGTCCAGCATCAACGTTGAATAGCTTCAGTTCGGCAAGGAGCCCCAGTGTTAGTGGTCGCAGTATTGACCCATATATCAGTAGCTTGGGCGAGGCCAACTATCACGCAAAGAAGTATCAAGGCAGTCGCCCTAACGGTCGAGGAAGAAGGAATACGGATGAGTCGGCCAGTCAGACCTCGGCTCGGAGGTACCGCTCCAGAAACGCTTCACAGGAGACGCGCGGGCGAAATGAGAAAAGATACATTCCACCTGCCAAACGCTCCCCCTCTTCTCCTGTTCCAATGTCGCCAGAGGAACTGGCTCGGATCAACGCCAATGCTGCCAACAAGCCATCGTCGCGAACTCGCAGTGCCAGCAGAGTCCGCAAACCACGTTCACGCAACTCCTCTGAACGCCGTCAGAACCGTTCCGCCAGTCGAAACACAGCGAACCAGGTTGGTACTGAAAATCAAGGTCCTTCCAGTCGTGGGCGCAGCGTAGACCGTCAAGAATCAGGCACATCTCCCTCGCCTCCACTGCCGGGATCGAGTGCAGAAGATGCACTGAGACTCGTTGCGAGTGATAGAGAACGGTTGCGAACCCGCCAAAGGAGCAGCAGTCGTCGACCTGAAAAGGCTGCTGGTGGGAAGGGCGAGACAACATCTGAGTCAAAGTGGGCCAGAGCGAGGTCTCGTAGCCGTCACGATACCGAGGCGACAGAAAGCGCGCAACAAGCTGTACCCGAATCCTTCAATGGCAGTACTGCCCATGATGACATCTGTGTGGTTGATAACACTCATAGCGATAATAACATGCTGGCACAGGCATCTCACGAGGTGGAAACTGCTATCCTCCATGATAAAATTGTGGAACAGCGGAGAAAGGAGCTTGCCGCTGCAGAGCTTGAAGCTCGGCGCCTGTCGCTGGCACGCAATCCGTCAGCGCCTAATATTCCCTTCCCAGGGGAGTTGCAGCCGAGTCGTTCTGCTCTGGAAAGTGCGACATTTTCGATCAATGCTTTTGCGCCGCGTACTCCTGGCCGGAACCGGGCTGCTACCAACAAGGGCTCGCCAGAGTATCCCAGCAGCTCTGATTCAAACTCTTCGAGATCCGGTGTGCCCTTGGGACTGCCAGCAACGCCGAAAGCCATGAAGCACCCCAAATATAACGGGTATGAAGAAACCGCACCGACACCCCCACTGCCTTCCGACGCCGGCTTCCTCCTTAGTGATGCCAAGTACCAGGGTGATGCGGAGCGGATCGGTCGTTCGATGTCTGTTCCAGTCCCTGAAAGTCACCAGCCTGGCGTGGTACCAACGGATCTTCCGATGCATCCGAGATACAACCCTCACCTCCCGAGAAGTCGGTCCACCAGCCGGACGCGAAGTATGGCTCCTCGTCGAGACAGTGGTGGGCATAGCTACGGCGGCTCTCCGGTAACAGTTAGTATAGAGGAGACCATTGAAAACGCAATGGCAACCCAGCAGACCGAGAACCCTCCCATTTTGCCGGAGCTCCAACATCTGAGCCCCCCACCACCGCCACCTCCCCCAGCGGCCCCTTTGGCTTCGCCTCGCGAGTCTTCAGGGACGATAGACATCGCCATCGACAACGAAGACTTCGGTCGACTGCTGCCTCGCGCGATGACCACGGGACCCACGCTCCACATGGATAGCCGTCCAGGTCTGGAACAACGCCGTTTGTCTTTTGAGCACCGCCGGGGCCGCAGTGTCAACGAGAGCCTGAGCAGCAAGATCCGCAACTTGGCTCGGATGGGCAGCACCAAGAGCACAGACTCGTGGGTTGCTACCGACATCTCGATCCCGTACGAGAGCGTGATCGTCGACGGACGCATATAAGCATACCTTTGATGCATTGCATCTAATCTGTCAACACTTTCAGTTGGACACTTATGATTGATGACATTCTGCTTCTTTTCATTCTTTCGAGAACAGTTATATTTGCACATTTCCCCTTTTCCCGTTTAGCCAAGGCATATCTCGAATATTGGTCATTGTGATAGTTGGAATTGTATACCCTGGCAATATCTTCCCAGATAATGATGGACAAGCAAGGAATACGCAGTTACCAGAAGATGCATTATAATGGGCTTTCTTTTTATTCTTTTTATTCTGATTCTACTTCGCCTCTAAACATGGCCCTCGGGGGCACGAGAAAAGTCGCTCCTTAACCTATTTACCTAAGCCTTGCCCTACTAAATATGCAAGACATTTAGTGATTAATCGAGCCATTTCTGACAGTACCGTTCCTTTACCGTAAAACAATAGGCCTTAGAGCGAAGGAATTACTGGTAGGAAACATACGAAGCAATCGTATCTGACTGCTGCCGGACAAGTATAGGTCGAAGACAAGAGATCAGCTGGCAGAGGGGAAAGTCGTAATCAGAGTTTACCTGTCCATGCTGTGGACGATAAGTTGGCGCTATAATGTACAAGACTCTATACACAGAATCAGTCCCATTTCCCCCACCACCCAGCACGGTTCTGCTGCGGAGTGTTCAGACTATCTGTCGACATCTTCCGCTCCGCCTCCAACATTCTGTCAAACTCCGCCTGCGCCAACTCACGCTCATTCGGTTTATCGTTGGCCGAAGCTGGAGTAGACGAGGCCGTCGAGCTCGACGCAGGCTTATACACTGTCGCTCGAGGCTCGCGCTGGGCTGCAACATTATTCTGCCTCCGAATGCGCTCCCAGGCACTTTCCCCAGGTACCGACTGGCCCTGGCCCCGGTACTCGCTAGCCACCGGACTAGCATCATCCCAGAAGTCATCACTCTTATCCCTCGACGGACTCGGTGTCTCATAAGCCGGCATAGCCACCTTTTTCGTCGTCTCGCTTCCCCACGACGTCGTACTCGTCCCGAACCTCGCCGCCTCCTCATCCGACCCCGACTGCATTCCTCCAGACACCATCCCATACCCATCACTCTGTGGCTGTTGATTCTGCTCCTCACTCTTCGGCACCTCCTCCCTCGTCGGCGTCGTCGTCGTCGGCGGCGGCACCGGCGGCATTTTCCCCGTCTTCACATGTCCTCTCATCTCATCCCTCCTCTTCCTCGCCTCCGCCCACAGCCCCTTCAACCTCGAATCATTCATCATCTGACTGATATCACTCGCCCCAGCAATCCCATCTCCCAGCATCAGTCCCACAAACGCGAACACCGCCGTCTTCAACCCGGCCCGTCCAGCCTCCTTCTTCCACGTATCCGGATTCGCCCTCGCCCAGCTCTGAATCCCCTCAATCAGCAAATCGACCCGCCGGACGCCCGCCTCCGAAGAGAAATGCTTCTTCCACGCCTCCGTATTCTGCGCCCCCTTGTAGGTCATAATCGCGCCCGCGAGCACACCAACCGGCTGTCCGATTCGGCTGTGGTAAAGCCGCGCCGTGCAGTGCTCGATTGTGGCGTCCGCTTCGGATTGTGTTAAGGGGCGGTTCGCGATGCGTTGGTGTTGCTCGAGTGTGCGAATCACGTTCATTGTTGCGACGGTGCTCCACACGCTTTGGCCGCCGAATCCCATGTACAGGGTTATCGGGTCGGGGCGTTTGAAGAGCTCCGGGTTGACTTTTAGTGGGTGGAAGCGGGAGAATGGGTCGTTCGGGTCTTTCGGGATAGGGGAGATGTCCCCTGTTGGTGGGGGGTCGGAGGTAAATGACATTGTGTGGGAGGTGGACACCTGTGGTGTGGTGTGTTGTTTGGGGTGATTGGTGTTTGTGGTGGTGGTGATGTTGATGGGGAGCTTGGATGATGATGGAATTGATGATGCGGAGGTGGTTTGTGCTGCTTAGTCAGTTGCATAAAGGGTTTGTGCGGGTTTGTGCTTGATGTTGAGATATCTATATCTGCTGTTGAATTAAAACATAGTATTTAGGTCTCTACTTGTGAGCTTCCTTCCGCTTATTACAATGCTATCATAAATGCCGAAACTGCCATTTGAAATTCCCTATGTTGGTACTACTATGTACTACCTCATCCTCAAATATTAGAGACTGGGTTTCTCTCTCGAAGAATCATACTCTTCATATCCCATGTCATTCAATTACCATCTCTCCACATACGGCCTCAAATCCAACTCAAACCCAAATGTCGTCCTGGGCTGCGTATGTAAATGCCAATACGAGTCGGCAATCTATCCACATTAGCATATCGTCCCATAACCCCAACCATCAACCAAAGAGAAATAAATAATAGCGAGGAACTTACAGCCTCAGGATCCAGCTTTGCATCCTCCTTCTCAAACACCCACCCCTTGGTTCTCGGGATATCAATGACCCCATCAATGATAACATGCGAGACATGAATGCCCTTAGGCCCGAACTCTCTCGCCAACGACTGTGCCAATGCTCTCAGGGCGAACTTGCCCGCCGCAAAGGAAGCGAATTGCGCCGAGCCCTTCAGGCTAGCGGTCGCGCCGGTGAAAATGAGAGTGGGTGGGTATTCCAAGCCTCCCTGAGACTCAGCAGGGAACAGAGGCAGGACGCTCTGTGCAAAGTTGAATGCTCCCTTTCTATATTATCACGTTAGCAGATTATATCCTAGAATTAATCGGAAGACATACCCCTGCGACTCAAACCCCGAACTAAACTCCGTCTCGGTCAACTCAAGGAACGGCTTCCGGACGAATCCACCGCCCGAGTTGAACACCGCTGCTGCTAGCGATGAACCCTGGAACTGCGACTTGATCTGCTCAAAGGCGGCGCGGATACCCGTGGTGTCGGACAGATCGGCGCTGATGCCGGTTGCTTGGCCGCCGGAAGAGTTGATTTCGTCCACGACGGGCTGGTAGTTTGCTGGGTTGCGGGCTAGGACTACGACAGGGTAGGATTTGGCGAAGCGGCGGGCGATAGAGGCGCCCTATCACATTATTAGTATTATTATGAGGGGATAGTTATGGAGGTAGATATAGTTGATATAGTATGGAAAGTGGAGGTGAGAATGGGGAGAGGATGTACGTACAGTTCCTGGGCCGACGCCGGCGATGATAGCGAAGGGTTTGGTGGCCATTTCGATAGTTGTATTCCTTTTTCTTTCTCTGATGAAAAAGAGAAATAGTTCTGGGTTGTTAATGGAAAATGAGGGGGTAACAATGGACTATATACGAAGATGAGGAGATTCGCATGTCGTCATTTCAGTCGGGGTTCTTGTCATGCCGAAGATTAGAAATCCGCGATGCGATCAGTAATCAATCAAGGGAGAGTGTAGCCATGGTTTGTATGGGGTGCAGATGGAGTCTAGATTTCAAAACACGAAGTACATAGTCTGTGAAGTCATAAAAAGAGATTAAGATTGCTAAATTGGTTACTATGTACCAATATCATGGCGATGTGGAGATGGTTTAAGTCTGACAGGTCGGAAGTAGCACTTGGGACACTAACAACTCCATACTCCGGGTAGCCACTACCATCTATATACTTCTCCCCGAATTAGCCATAACAAACAGGCATCTGGTCTCTCTCAGTCAACATGCCATATCATCACTATCCATATTCTTCGCTTGTGTTGAGTATTCACTCAGCCATGTACACACAGTTAATCCTCGTGAATGGCAAAGCAACGCTAACCCCAGTTTGTCCTATGGAGAACATCACGTGCATGTATACAGAGTGACTGCGATGTATACAACAAGTTCTGTTTATCTCAGGAATATAACGCTGCTTTATCATGTGTCTCATTGCAAGCCAGTGGATGATAGAGCCAAGAATTATCCCAAGTTAATACACCATGCCAATGGTTGAGTGTATGTGACTGTCCGGGATTGCACAGTATCAACATCCTCCAGAGTGACGAGCGTTCAACATGGAACCAGACAAAGCAGAAGAAACAACGCGTCTTCACGAAGAGACTAACGGTCCGTTCGCCAAGGACATCATCCGCGTCACTTCATACCACCGACATGACTACGACCTAGCAGTCATCAGAACAGACCCTAAGATCCACGATCCAATCCGTGAAGTGCTGACCCAAACAACCAATATCATCATCTTGGATTCAAGCCTAGGAAGCCTGGATGTCTTCCCAGTGGAGATAGTCTACGAGATATGTCTTTACCTTGACATCCAATCCCTCTTCCGCTTCCACCGAGTCAACCGTCGTGCTCGACAACTCGCCAGTGCTAGTCGATACTACAAAGCGGTAGTCACCCATGCTGTCGAGGCCGTGTACATCACCCTCCGAACCGGCATTGCATCTTGGTACACCATATCAGACTTGTATGCCGTCCTCTGCATCAAGAATTGTGAAAGCTGCGATGCCTTTGGCGGCTTCATCTTCCTTCCGTTGTTCATAAGATGCTGCTTCACCTGCATCGCGGACGAAGCCCTTCCTTACGTTTTGCCTGCTTCGAATGTCCGACCCTACTTGAAGCGGCGTGCAGGTCCTATATCCCGACTGGTCCCCACGGTAAAGTCGCTGCCTGGGCTTTACTCATTGGAGGAAACACAGCGAAAGAGACGGTTTGAACTGATACTGGAAAACTCAATCAGCACGATCTTTCCGTCTGCCGAGGTTGAGAAAAGTCCGGGAAAGGTTTCGAGGGACACCGAGCTACAGCCTTATATGGTTACTACGGCACTGCCTTACTTGGACAATGAATCCGATGTCATTGAGAAGGGTGTCTCCTGCAGTGGATGCCAGATTGCTCTAGAGAAGGATCTGTGGTCGTCGAGGGTCAAATCGAATGTCTGCGATAAACGGGATAGGGTGTATTCGCATGAGGGATTCATGGAACACTTCAGATCTTGTCAAGAGGCTCGCAAGCTATGGGGCTTGAGCGAGGGAGGCACCATCGAGCCCGATGTCCCGCAGTTTGTCAAAAAGGGAGGCTCCGCGAAGAAGAGAGACGTTGTCATGTCATTCAGAGGTAAATAGCATGTACGGGGGGGCTTGTCTATTAGTCGAAGTGGCTTTTGTGTATCTCGGAGGCTGTACCTAGATTAGTCACTCAATGGAAATATGTCTTGTCAAGTGCGATGCCCGATCAGACATGCATGATAGGCGCGTATGCGGATGATCATAGCGGCACCCCTCTCACTTTGCTACCGTTGTCTCAATCTCTAGACCACGCTAGAAGCTATTATATCCCCCCATTAAAGAGAGTATCTCAATTACCCCTTTCATAAAAGCCAAGAGCTTCTTAAAGCCTACACCACTACCACCACGAAGCCTCTCCGCACCCACACAAATGAGCTCACCACATCCCTCCCCCACGATCCTCTCCACGGACGTATCAAGCAGAGACGACAGCGACTACCGAATACTACTACAAACCCAGGTCCGATACCTAACAATCCGCCCCGGTACATTCGACCGCACAACTCTCTCCATGCCTCTCAGCTCACTACCCAACCTCCCTGACGAACCCACCTGGAATACCGCATATATCAGCCGAGATCCAGTCAGCGGCGAACTCACCGTCGATTTACAAAACCGAGACCTCATTGGCATAACAGATATCTGGCATCCTTCGCAGATTGACTGTCTCGATCTAAAAAGGACAAGGCAGCTTACAGCTACTACATTCGAAGCAACCTACCGCAGTACTGAGCCACTAAGCGCTGCTACTTCAGAAAGTTCCACAACAGTCATCGCCAAAGTCGCCCGTTTCGAGTGGGAGATACCCCGGTTATCGCGAGAGACATCTATATACAAGATACTACAGGATACAAGTCTTGCTCCGCGCTTCCTAGGTCATGTCCATGAGCATGGACGGGTGATTGGATTTATACTGGAAAAGATTGAAGGGCGTGCAGCAGGGGTTGAGGATCTTCCGGGGTGTCAAGAAGTGCTGGGACGTCTACATGGTCTTGGTATCCTTCACGGCGATGTGAATAGATATAATTTTGTTGTTCGAGATGATGGTAATACGGTTCACTTGATTGATTTTGAGAATAGTCGCCAAGCTAAAGGTGCGACTGCGCTTATGCGTGCTGAGATGGACAGTCTGGGTGAGCAGTTGGTGGAGGAGACGGGACGTGGTGCGGGGTTTGTTCGGTTGAAATAGTTGGTCGAGTAGTAGGTATACTACTCTCATTGAATTTTAATGAAAAAAAGTCAGCCATTTATCAAGCACCGCCTGTTGATTGACTAGTCCAGACTATCTTGGTCTTGTTGTAAACAACTGACGGAACCTCCTTTCTGCCCTAGGCACCAAACCATCAATTCAAGCTCCTTATCGATAAGCCACCACCGACCACTGCTTATCTCCGATACGGAAATCCCATGCTATCATTTTTTTTCTCCGCATGCGCCAATCCTCCACCACCTATTTTACTTCCCTCTCTAACTATTCAACACAACCCTACTCTACAAATATATATAATAAGAAGAACAATGTCCTCCTCAACCCCCGACTCGCCCCTCTCCGACCTCTGCTCAATCTGGTACGCCTATCCTATCCTATCCTATCCTCTCCTCTCCTACCCTTCCCATTCCATCCATCCCCATCTCCATAAACCACCACTAACCACACCCCCCTGTGCAAAAACTATAGCCACCTCCAACCCCCCAAATATCGCTGTCCGCGATGCTCCACTCGCACGTGCTCCCTACCCTGCACACGCCGCCACAAACTCTGGTCCCAATGTTCTGGGATCCGCGACCCAGCAGCCTACCTGCGCCGATCCGAACTAGCAACGGAATCCGCCTTCGATCGCGACTTTAATTTTATTACGGGGATTGAGCGCTCGATTGAGCGGGCGGGACGGGATGCGGAGAATAGGGGGATTGATGTTACTGCTGCTGGGGGTATGAGGGATTTGGAGGCTGTGGGGTTGGATCATGTTTCTGAGGGGGGGAAGGATGGGGCTGCTACTGCTGCTGCTGGGGGAAAGAGGAAGAGGGGAGATGGTAGTAGCAGTGGTGGTGGGATGACGAGGGCTGAGATGGAGTTTATGAGACGCGCGGAGGAGAGAGGGGTGAGGGTTGTTAGGGCGCCCAAGGGGATGAGTAGGAATAAGGGGAATGGGAGTCGGTGGTTGGCTAGGTATGTCTATCTCTTTCTCTTCCTCTCTTTCTCTTGTTGTTTGTTTGGGGTAAGGGGGTGGGGAGTGGGAATGAGAATGAGAGCTAACTGGGTGGTACGTTTGATAGGAATCAGTGTTTGATTTGGACGGTCGAGTGGATTCTAGCTGATGGGGAGAAGAAGATGAGGAATTGCTCCGAGATGGCCCCTATCGCGGACTCGTATGATCGCGTGGTTCCTCTCCCTAAGGAGGAGGGCGATGAGCAGAACCAGAAACAGGCCGGAGATGAGAAGCCAGAGGAGACGCCAGAGTCGAAGACGGAGGAGCAAAAACAACAACAACCGCAGGATGCCTCCTCGACTACAGCCCCCAAGCTAGCCCCGACTACAGAACCTACACAGCCGACAGACACATCAAACGCTCAACTGGAAGCTTCTGAGGCGACACCAACTACATCAGACTCGCTACCACTGACCCCCCACCGCGATCTCTACTTCTACCTTCATCGGCCGCGGACAGCTACGAAACAGCCGGTGTTGGCCCCCCTGCCTCCGGCGATCTCCATTGCTGCCGCTCTACGTGGTCACACCGTCTTGGAGTTCCCTACCATCTACGTGCTGCCAGACTCACCTGATACTATACGAGCCCAGGAATATGCTAAGTACATCCTGGAGGAAGAGTACCTTCGCACGCATGAGTCCCCGGAGGAGAGCAGCGAGGATACGGGGGATGCAGACGACGCTCAATTGCCTCCGGGTGCCATTGACCTCCAAGGTGTCGACGAATCCAAGGTTCTGGAAGTGCTCCAGAAGGATCTGTTCGAGCCTTCGGCAGCAGCGTAGGGACCATCTAGACTTGGCTGGAGCATCATGACAGAAGAAAGGGGGGCATTTAGTTTACCTTAATACTTGTTCATATCATAGCGACAACTGAAAAACCGGGTGGACCGGTGCTTTACTTTGGCATCTGTACGAGGAAGAAATCATCTAAGATCGGCTGTTGCACTCCGAAGCAGTCTGAAGCGACGAAGGCAGCGAACTCGATGCGCATACGTAGTTACTCGAAATCCCGACCCAATCGTCTCGGATCGAGCTATGCTTGGTCAATAATCACTGGTTAATTGTCCACTCAAAAATCAGATATATACGCTAAACAATGTCCAAACACGGGGTATCATATGAACCAAAATAATCCAAATCGGGACGCCATTGATGCTTTGTCGGGTATCAACGTCCGTAACGGCTTTAGATAGCCATGATATATTATAAACCGTCGGTATATGTCAAATGCTCACTTTGGCGAGCAAGTGTCGTTCCTGCCCTTCAGGTACTTCGTTGGAGGTTCTAGCACGGCTCCGCAGCCTCGATTAATCGATGGCGCGACATGAGCCTGGAGCGGAACGGCGATCCACGAGTACTCGAGCGTCTGCTTTGCAGCGGCGAGGTGGCGACGTAACCACGGTATCGACGGGTTGAGTAGAGATATCACAACTGCAGTGCGTATCCCATGGGCTCAAGTCAGTGGACTTGAAGCATCAGACGCGGTATCTGGAAGTTCGTGATCGCCGATCTTCTCGGCATGATCAGAGGAGATAGACAATACTTCAGTAGGAATCGTATTCGGCAGAGTTGGCTCATCCTCTGGCGCAATCTTGCTGTTGCGAGAGCCAGCTTTAGACTCGGCGGCTCTAGACTCAGTAGGCGACATGTTCGTCCGCTCCGATCGGTTGGATCGAAGTCGAATTCGGCCTTTCTCCAAGGCTCGAAGCAATGTGCCAACCTCGTCCGAAACGATCCCACGAAGCTTGCTCATTGTGTCATCGGAGACATCCGAGTGAGCGTTCCAACCGAGCTTGTCAGACTCTTCAGAGGTCAAAGACTTGGACTCCAAAGAGGGTCCAGTGATGAGGCGTTTAAGAGTCGTAGGCGACACGGTTGGCCGGCGTGCTATTTTGACCGGCTTCTCCTTGCTCGAAGCAGCCGAAATAGCCTCTTCCTGCTGACGTTTAGGTGGGCGAGTTATAGCAGCATTCGGGCCTTCGCCCACTTCGTTGCGAATCTTATAATATACCAACCCCAAGGTCGCAGCCAGGGCCTGGTGTGCGGCCTCGGGGTACAGGCGTACAGCTTCTGCGCGACTGAGGTTGGACGGATAGTCGCTGGAATCACTGGAGTCGCTATCACTGGCAAACAAAATCTGCTCTTGATGCATGCGGCCCCAATACTCGTATCCTCCAAGCTGATAGAAGTCGGCCAGTTGGGCCAGTCGGTTTACTGAATAGTGTTAGATGTTTCTGCTTGGGATGTTTATTCTTCCTGCACTTACTCCTGCTTCTCTTCTTCAAACACCAGAATCTCCATACAGTGCGAGGGAAATATTCAGGCCATTGCAACGTCCCGTCTTCTTCAACCACAGGAACAGGCGTAATCGGGGCGTGTGTCGTATGAGCCAGCGAGTTAAACCGGACTCTTTCAGAATGCTTCATCCGAGCTTCGATGAGAGAGAACCGGTTGAACACGGAAGTCAAATGCCGCGATGTCTCATGTTGCAGAGTGATCAGATCAGTTCGGAGTTGGCTGATGGTCGCGTGTAGTTTGCTAATCTCCACGCGACATCCGCATACATCGGTCTGCAGGTGCTCAACATCTGACTGGATCTGCTCCACATTTTTCGACAGGCGATCGACATCACTGCGAAGAAAGACGGTCTCGTTGCCACTTTGGCCGATACTGGACTTGAGCTGGGATATCCCTGACTTCAACTGGTCGACGTCTGTCTTCAACGCAACAACGTTCAGATCGATCCGACTGGAAATTGACCGATGGGCTTCGAATTCTCGGCGAATGTGTTCATCTTCGCGGTTTCGTCGGTCAACGTAGCCATCTTTCGTGAGAACGCTGGAGCGTAGCTCAAGTAGGCGGGAATCCAGAAGGGTCAGGCGGTCATGGATGTGTGATAGGGACGGGTCTGCTAGGGCTGGGGGCGTATTTTCGTGGATGAGAGATAGTCTAGGGCTTGAAACGGGGATGGACATGCTCGATGTGCGAGAGAGGCTGCGTTCGAGTGTTGTGGTCATGATGGGCGAAAGGGGAGAGACAGTGAAATCGGTATAACTGCGTGGTTTGATGTACACAAGCACACATAGATCGGTTTAGACATGTATCAGCAACATTTTGCCTGAGTTTTGAGATGGGAGCGAGATGGTTGTGGTGGAGTTCGATGACGGTTGTTGCTGGTCGAAAAGCGATGGCTGGGGCGTTGCAAGAGGGAAAAGAGACGAGCGACCGGCGACGAAGGGGATCCAGGCAGATCCCGCCCCCCTCGCTGGCTGCCTTCAAGTTCCTTCGTGGCACCCGCCTTACCCAACCGAATTCACTCCAGCGCCTGACCAACATGCCTACTGTCGCACACAAGGGAATTGCCATCATAGCATCACTTCTTTTCTGGTATTTCCCCAAATATACAGGTAAAATCAAGGCATACTTTTCCACTCCAAGCATCATCTCCTTCATAGTATAGATAATCGCAGAGGATGTTATCGCGAGCCAGCTATGACAATACATGATACACCCCGTGACAATACGGATCACAACATATCGGCGGCTTGGCAGAAACACTGCATTCAGCTGACCCAAGGCAGCCAATCACCATTGCTTCTGCTCATCTCGCCACCCGAATGGAGAGTAGCATCACCCGTTGATTGGACAACGCAAATAACCACGAGCAGTGCTACAGCGTCATGGCCCTCAGCGTCGTATCAATAACCGTATTGGTCATATTGTGTACACGATGAAAACGGTTTCCACAAGGCCTCATTCTCCAGACTGACGGGCGGGGTTCGCTTACATAGACTGACTGCATTGCTGAGTTGAGATTCGGCAACAATGCAGAAGCAGCAATCTCAGAGCTCCCAATATCGAGCTTAGTCGACAGTCTTCCAGGGAAGAATCTCTCATTCCTAACGGAACCTTGTCCGGTTAAAGCATCCCAGGCGTCTGAATGATAGATAGATACTACTTAGCGCCATTGTTTCGTAGGTGTTGATAAGGGACGCTGTCTGTACTAATGGATTTGGGATTTGGAAGGCCAGCTGCGATATAGCCTGCGTTCGATATCGAAGTGAGAGCCTCAACCAGGCTTTCTCTCTCCGATTTCAATGAGCAGACGACATGGAGAGAATGAGATGCGAAAGTGCTGGACATGATAGTATAAGTGCCTAAGTCTACTCCGTACAGCAGTGCAAAGTGGACTCTGTCACACTAGACTCTTTCCGCCATCCTTTTTGCAAGTCCAGAGTGGGTCTCCTATCCACTCGCAGCACAGTGTGTTGAAGTAGTCCCTCTTATGTGAAATTCAGGTACAAAAATAAAGCCTAGATAGAGAGATCATCGACGGGCACTGCCATTGCTATAATGTGCGACCATAGCAGAGAAAGCTCGCAGAGAACAACAGAGAGCAAAAGGTTTCCCAGAGCAATTTACTCTAAAGCCTATAGTCGGGAGAACAGACCGGACGCATATTGCTGCAGATCTGGTAGTTTCGATATCAAGTTAAGGCTTGTCAGAGACGACAGTCCGATCACAGCTCCAGCAACAATGACAATCTTCGCAGCGGAAGCAACCGAGAGCGGGATGTGCGAATACACTGCAATCTCCTGAGGGGCTCCTCTAGGTGCCTGTGAATAAACAAAGTCCTGCCACTGTATGAAAATGCTGCGGAGATGAAACTTGGACTGCCAGTCTGGGAACATTATAGTGTTTCGCCCGGTGCTGGGATCGATGAACCATGAGCTACAACCTGTCGCCCAGACGAGCTGCTGTGCTTTCTGATCTGTCAGAGCGATGTCTCGGCGCTCAGCCACGGAGGTGACGGCGACTGAATCAGGACACTGTTTCTTCGGCCAAGATGAATGTTTATACCGGCCCAAGATCGGGTTCAGAAGCCGTATGATGAAGTTAATTTGGCATTCTGTTGTGTAAAGTACGGAGAGGTGGCCGGAGAGTGTGTTCGGGCCCATCAGCAAAAAGAGGTTAGGAAACCCTGATAAGCAAGTGCCGAAGTAGGCCTCTGGGGAGCCCTCTGCAAACTCAGCCCACTGCTTGACGGATTAGTGCTGGCACACATGCCTTCTCTTGCGACTCCGCCGAGGGCAGTAGTAATAGTTGCTTACATGGTCGGCAATGCTTTGCCCATCCTGCCCTCGAATCTCCATCGGGAACAAGGGCTTCTGAGTCTCGAACCCATTTGCGAGGATAATGGCGTCCGCTTCAATTACTCTGCCAGACTGTGTCGCGACCCCGGATTTGGTGATCCGATCTATAGGATCGTTGTAGACAAGCTCTACGTTTTCACGGTGCAGGCAGGCAAGATAGTCCGTATCCATTACCTTGCGCTTGCATCCCATGACAGAGCTAGGGACCAGAAAGTTGCGATACTTGACCGGGGAGTTTTTTAAGATGTATTCGGTAGCAGCGGCGGTCCACTCATTGCGCAGACTTCTTCCACTTTCCAAACGGAAGCCTGCGAAGTCTTTTTCTAACTGGACGAAGAGTAAGAGGCGATAGAGCCGCTGGGCGCCAGGAACCCAACGCATCAAAAACCGGAATCCGCGCGAGTATTCGGGGTTTGGTCGCTCGGCGAGCCAGTGAGCCTGGCGGGAGAATTGGGTAATTCTCTTCACCTTGTTAGGGCCAGCACTCATTATTGGCACAAACTGGGTGGCGCTGCAGCCGTTCCCTACACAAGACCACGATGGTTACCCCGACTTTATTTTCGCGTTTGGGGATGAAGGTTGGGCTTACCAACACAAACGACCTCTTTATCCTTATAATCGAAGCTGTGATCCCACTGGGCAGAGTGGAAGAGACGACCGGTATACTTCTCGGCCCCGGGGATATCGCAGCCCTTGGGAACCGAAAGGGCGCCGACGGCCGAGACCAGAATCCGGCACCGCTTGTGAAACTGGCGCGCAGTTCTCTGGTCTTCAATGACCACCCTCCAGGTTGCTGTCTCAGAGTCGTACTCGGCCAGCTTGACAGCGGAGTGGAAGCGCACATGGGGACGGAGGTCGTACTGCTCCGCCACTGACTCGAAATATTGGTGAATCTCGGGCTGCAGGGCGAACTTCCGCGACCAGAACGGGTTCGGTGCGAAGGAGTATGAGTAGAAGTGAGACGGGACCTAGAGTAGTAGTAAGGATACTTGCTGGACCTGGCCTTGACTACGAACTACATCACTAACATCACACCCGCAGCCGGGGTAGGTATTCAAAGACCATGTTCCGCCGACATTAGACGTCTTCTCGATGATCTCGAACCTCCGTGTGCCGAAGTTGCGGATGAGCTGAATGGCCATGCCCAAGCCTGACGGACCTGCTCCGATAATCAGAACGTCGGTGTCGATCGACATGGTGTTCGAAGTGTACGTAAACTTCAGGAACTTGAATAACTAGAAAGGTCTGGGGAGATGTAATGGTGTGGATGATAGAAGGCAGGACGTAAGTAAGTAGACAGGCTTTATACATGTAGCATCCATTCATACGTGTGCTGCAAGGGCATTTTGTGTGGTTGAAGTAATGCAGCGCTCAGGACCGATGAACATGCTGGGCTCGATCAGCAACAGATGTTGGACGTTGTGGTCAAACGAGATGCTTCCGAGGTAGGTAAAAGTCCCGAGTCCATCGAGGAATGAATCTCCAGTTAGAACAAACTGCACATGTAGGGATGATATCATGCATCCCCAACTGAAGTGGGAAATGGATTCTGGGACCCTTGCTCTCGCCAATATTGCCAGGAGTGAGTTGGGATGGAATCTCGACTCTCGCAAAGATTTCCCGGTTACCAAAACGACCCACAGCGGACCGTGCTTGCTCCACATCGAAAATACCGCAGAAGGGTGATGATGAACCATCTATCTAGAATAGCCTCAATGGGCATGTCGCAGAGGATTAGGAGAAGAATAAAACCAGAAAATAAAAATAATATAAGATAGCTTTCTCTGGACAAACCTCGGGGATCGGTAATTGTAAAGTCCCGATGTCCCGAAGGGGAATCTCCTCGCTTTCTACACGAATCCCTACAGTTTGCCTCCCTCCTCGACAATCCATGCGGCAGTGATGTTGGGCTTACACCTGTCTTTAGACTGTCATGCGCTCTCATTATCATCTTTAAAATCAACGGCAACGAACTAAAACCCGGTAAATTCGGAGAATATTATACCTCCCCTTCCAGCCAAGAAGCGCGCATGGGCATGCGCATGGGCGTCCCACAGAGCGATCTTCTTGAAGCATGGAAGAACCTTAGAGGCTTTACTACACTCATGGCGTAGCCTCCTTCCAGCATCATTTTCGCCCTGCGTCCGCAACCCGCTTGGTCTCTCGAGCCTCGTGCCGGGACTGCAATTGACCCCCTCGCCACCGTTCAGTGGGGAGGCGACAACAGCAACAACAACCATAGACGCCGTTATTCTTACGGTGCCAATGTGTGCTGTCACGATGCAGACTCACCATATGGCACGGATTCTCCTGTTGATAAATATGCCGCAGGAGTCCACGGCGATTTGGTCGACTGTCACGTCGCGCCTGCACGCTTATCACAAAATCGAAAGCGAGGTTGTGAAGCATGCGAGGGAGATTTGCGGGATTAGTACTATTGCTGGGTTGCCGGATGCGATCTGCTCGCATACGGTGCAGCTACTGTTTGTGGCATGCCAGTGCTTTCAAACATTTACAGAGCGGCAGCTAGTGGTGAATCTACTGAGAGAGGTTGAGGACTCAATTGGTTGGGCGACGGAGTACCGGGTGAGAGAGTTGATGAGCCGGTGGGCTGGCTGTACTAGTATGACATTGTTCATCTGAGTAAGTCGGTCTCTGCAATTTCTATATTATTTCACACTCTAATACAAATTCTATAAGATGTGTCAAAAGCTGGAGAAGGGCAAATTAGCTGGCAGAGAAGCAAGTTTGTCTCCATCGCGATCGAATACTATTTCCGTCCGCCACCCTTCAAGTCCCCTAAGCATCTAGATCAATCTCGCCCTCAGCCTGGACAGCGTGCATGAAATTCGCCTTGAGCGGAGTCACACTACCGACCGCCATGGTTAGTCCATTTATACTGCTAGGTCTTCTTTGCAGGGTTCCACTGGCCACGTACCTGGTTTTCCCGCCACGCACCATCCAGTCATCATCCATATCTGATGTGCGGTCCATGCTTCCATGAATATCAGTCAAATCCGGCTCCCATCGCAGCAGCGGGGGGGATTGGGTTTTGTCATTGTCAGCCAGCGCAGTAGTCGCATCCCCAGACGACGAAACCTCCCGAAACGGGCTCTCTGATAGCCACCGATTCGGCCGGATCCGAGAATACAAGACTTTCCTCTCTTCCGCAGCAGTTGTGGCAGGTCGCAGAGGGACATTGATCGAGTACAACTCCACACCTTCACCCCAGTTGTGATAAAGATGATCGATAAGGCGAACCGAGTGCCTCGACGCCTCTGTAACCATATCTGGATCGTAAGAGGGGAGCTTGCTCGGTGGCTCGAAGGATAAGGCGATAGACCTCTTCCCGCATAACGCAGCCTCCAGAGCCCCACCGATTGTACCGCTCGAGAGCGAGAAAAGAGTCGTTGTATTCGCCCCAAGGTTTGGGCCCGATATTACCAGATCCACTGGGTTAGGTTTCTCCTTCCTCTGATTATGTTTGTGAAGAGCATGGTTGTGATGTAGCCCGATCTGCACACAACCAGCGGGTGTTGAATTGACTAGCACCCAGGGGTGTTCATGTTGATTTTCCTCATTACTGCTGGGATCATTGGATTGGGACAGCCTGTCAGGATAGTAAAACGTCGGGCGGACGATCTCCCCTACAAAATGAGCTTTTCCGATCCAAGAGCGTTGCTGGTTGGGTAAGACAACAGTGACAAAGTGCCCCTGGGCTTTGAGTTCATTGACCAAAAAGTGAACAAACGGGGATCCATCCCGCGAAGGCGGCCCGTCATCGTTGACAACCTGACAATATGAAAACCTTAGTTCACACTCTTGCTTGCTTTGGTAGTGTTTTCTTTTTCCGCTATACGATTTTATTTGGTTACATGTAGGTAACTCTCATCGTCTTCATTCATGAGGTCTGGATGTAGTCATAGGATTGATGGCTGTTACTTACTAGGACATGCATTGGTAATAGTATGAGATGAGCTGCTGTGGCAGTGATGGATGGGCTGATATAACTTGAGTCAGCTCTTCAGTCAAGAATGCCTTGGGGAATTCGCTGGCGTCGAGGGGAACACTACTCGATGAGGAATTGACTTCATAATGCCGCTTAAATAAGTTATTTTCTGTGGAGGATTGCTTAACCTTGATCAATTGGCCAACAATTCGAAAGAGTCATGTGATGACGTATTTGGTTGGCTACTTACCAAGAACCCTTCAGGGTAATGTTCCCGAGATCGGAGAGAGAGAAGGGAGAGAGAGAAAGAGGGAAATTTGCCGAGCAGACACGGAGCCAAGTATCTATAGCCAGGCCAATGAAGAGAAACCAAAACCTGCACTCCAGTCAGAATCATGAGTAGCACTCACTTCACGATAATACTAGAAGGCAAGTCATTCTCTTATCTTTTCTGTTATCCGAAAGAATCCAAGTACTTGTTCGATGTCTCCACTACCCAAACCAAGTCCAACATGCGTCAAGTACTCCTTACATCCGCATAGTAAGGTGTACGGCGGCTAGTATTTAACGGACAATAGTTCTACTACTTCAGAACCAAAAGTTGTCTTCGAATTCTGGTCTTTGCAACAGACGTTCCCAACATCTCTGGAAGCTACAGCAGAATGTTCAGCAACAAACAACCAATCCGGTTCGAGCTGCGGTATGCCCCTCCCCCCGTGTTTGATATACCATTTCGGAGTCCGGATGGAGATAGACTAATCGACCGTCTTCACTGCTAGGCTTGACAGATCATGTATCTTTATTCCAGTCCTTTCGGAAGACCAAGCAACGAACATGCCGTCTATCTCTGGGAGACTGTTTCTAAGCATCCCTCAGGATATCTCTGTCAATGCTATCGAAGTGAAGATCGTAGGAAGCTTGAAAATGTAGGTGGAAATGAAAGAGGATGAACAGATAAATAGAGAAATAAATATCCTAACTCGTCCCTCCCTAGACCACGCCCTGAGATTAACGCAGGACCCTGTCAGGGTGGCACTACCGTGGAACGCAGGCAAATTTTGGCCTCATCAAGAGACAACTCATTTCGACTACCAAGGGGAAGATATGAGTTCCCGTTCGAGTTGCCTATTGTCCGAGAAATGATGGATACCATCACTGGCGTGGGCCACACGTATCATTCCTATGAGGTCCGGGGTGTTATTCATCGGCACTTCTATTCAGATATCGAGTCGACCACTCCACTTAGAATCCATCGGACCCCCAACGTGTTCTATGCGAATTTGCTGGACCAAGTCATGCCGGTGAGTGTTCTTTTTGCTGTCGGCTTTCGCAAACCTCCTAGGATAAGTGAGTGAGTCAGGACTAAAACCATAGCCCTTACACCTAGTCATACGAAGAGCATCCGAACGAGGAACTTAATCTCCGATACCGAATCTCGATCCCCACGCACATTCCCTTCGGAGCAAGTTTTCCCCTCAGATTCGAGTATTCGTCGCTATCAAACCTGCCGCAGAAAGGTCAATTGCCATCTGATATCCACCCCCGCAGCATCACCATCCACATCACCGAGACTCATGCCCTCAAAGTCACGCCCACGGCATCGGATGCAATAAATTACAATAACTACCTACCTTCAACTTTTCGGAAAGAGCATGTCATACTTCACCAGAGCTATGCCGTCCAACGACCTGCAAGGGCCCTCTTGCCCGAGTCGCTAGACTTTGACTACTCTGCAACGATACCCGTTCACCTCCCAAGGGATTTCCAGGCTTGCACGCAAGACGTTCAGTCAGAGCTGATCAAGGTGCATCATAGTCTACATTTCAACGTTGAATTCGAGCCCGAACCCGAGGGCGAAACAGTGTCTTTGCAACGGAACAAGGTAGCTAGCCCTACCTACTTTCTACCCTGCCTATCTGCCTACCTATACGCGACGCGATACACTGTCATTCTATATACCGAGAATTAACCTTGGAAATCCCAATCACAGATCACAGGAAGCATTCCGTTCCGAATATACATGTCCCCATGTACAGTCATGCACCACGACGTCGTGTACCAGCAGAATCTCCAAGAGCTTGAGAGGGAGCTAGGGATAGGGGATGGCGAGCCACTGCCTCCATACACACAGAAAGAACATATTTATCCCTATCCTCTGTCCTGAAATTCGTCAACCCAGCAGTAAAGGCAGTTCGATAATTAGGACAATCTGGCGAGCTTTTCTTGGTTGCTCGATTTATTTACAACCAGTATACTGTATATTTAGTTATGCCTAGCACTCTCTCTGTGACTTTAGGAAACCCGCCGATATACCCACTCTTGCTCAGCGTTCGCTACAATAATTCATGCCCTGATCCTCTTTGCCTTAGATTGATTATAACATAGTATATACAAGACCACATCGCCAGTACTGTATCTCTTCACGATGAGGAAGTTTAGTTTCTGCATTGGAGCTATTACGGGGGACTATTAACCCTAGAAAATAAGCGCGTATAGCTTGACAAGTCTACAACCTTCCTTTAACCACCTCCTGCTTGCCTGCTTCTTGTATATAGTTAGTTGGAAGATTTAAGAGGTATAAGCGGCAGCACTAAACCCTTTACAGCCTCGTTTATTCTCGCGTATAATTATAATATAATAGTACTATTGCAGAACCTCTCTATACTTCCCATACAAATTAAGATAATCATTATACAAACAAGCGAACTCGGTTAATTAGCGATCGCAATAAGAGATGATTTCGCAATGAAAATCCATTCCGTATCCCCCCTCCATACCCAACCAGTAATCAGATCAGGAAAAATCCCAGCCTGCATACTATTTGATATCTCTTTGCATCTTGAATCACTGTTGATCACGATGATGCCACTGTCTCCCAGCAAAAAACGGTGGTTTCTAGAACTTCTCTTTCTGATGTATCTGTACGTTCACATCGATGGAAAATTAGCGGCCCTAGAAGAAGAGGCAGTCGATTCAGACGCAGATGAAGATGAAACGCGCGCTCGGGCGGATGCAAGCGCAGAGATGGTGATTGAGGCCATGGCGGCTGCGACACGATCGTTAGATCGTCCTTAAACATCCACAATGATGATTAGCACTTGAGTTAGGGACTGGCATGCTGGAGATACTGTCACCTATATCAGGTAAGAGATTGTAAATATAGTATATAATTCTTTCAAACACGTGGTCTGCAACGCGACGTCGTCAATTGCGCTCATTAACATGAACAATAGGTTTCCCGATTACAAAGTCAATGAGATCGGGACATCATGAGCTGAAACGACGAGTATTTCGGAGGGCGTCATGAAGCTGGGACCTTGTGGATGGCCTGGAATAGATCGCCGGTTGACATAGTAAGATAAGTTGAGTGAAGTTGTTGTTCAGGGGCGATGATAATTGCAGACAGTGTGTGTGGTTAGCATAGTTCTAATCGATGGGCAAGGAATGGATGCTGACCGGAGCGTATTTCGGATGGTCGCCTGGTTATAGACCACAAACACCCTCTGCCCCGAAAGGTATACCCTCAGTAAGCCATTAATATAATTCTCACGCAGGAATTTATTTTGAAGCCCATCATATATGATCCTCATGTTCTCACCGACCTCACCCGGGCGACAATTGTGCATGCAAACGTTGGTGTGGCAGAAAGTGATTCCGGGGGGTCGCCCATCTCCATACAAAGTGGGCCACTTTGTATACATCTCGACTCCAACAGCAGATTTCCCTCCGCAAATGAATCCATCGAGGATCAACTCGCTCCCAACGATGTGGTAATTTGCTATACTACCACTATTTCATCATCCAGACTCAACGATTCTCAGGTTGATGGAAGTGACCGCCATGACGCACCTTCCATGTCAACATATCATATCATCAGATCCCCATCATCATCGCCATTCTCTCAACCGTCCTCATTATACGACTACTACTATCCTTACCAACCTCCTACATCTATCCTCAAGCCTATTCCTACTATTCATACCACTCCTCAAGATGAAACTCCTTCTCACCACCCTCATCCTCCCCTCCCTCCTCTCAACCCACCTACTAGCAACCGCATTATCCATACCCAACACCAACCCCCAAGAAACCCACCCTCACGCCAACTGCGACTGCTACATCACCTCCAGCTTCAGCTCCAACTCCAACAACAACTCCGACCTCGCACCACCGGCCTACTTCACACACTACAGATTCTGGGACTTCCGCAACACACCCCTCCCCCAAACCGCTCCCGAAACAACACAAACCAACCCCTCCAACCCCCACGATACCTCCACAATAGAAATCTACCCCCTCACGAAGACCCTCTTCTCGCACGACTGGCGCGTCCAAACCTGGGACCGTGAAGCAACAGACATCAGCCCCGTACCAATGAAGAACACCGACGGGAACGTCTTCCTGCTCAAGCACCCAGCCAGCACACCAAGAGACCCACGCTCATCGTTCCTAGTACTCCGCACAACCCGATTCCAAGACCACGCATCAACAGCCGAAGTGGAGGGCCTGTTCGGATACATCTATCACTGTTCTCTCCGGCTGAGAATGCGAATGATGTCGAGGGATGATATCGTAAGAGCGGCAGCAGCATCCGCACTTCCAAATAGCCAACCAGAATCCGGATCACACTCCAAGATCCCCCAAGGCAGTTGCGCCGGCATCTTCACCTACCGATCCTCGATCTGCGAATCCGACATCGAGATCCTAACTTCCGAAGACTCGCACACCATCCACTACGCGAATCAACCAGACTACGATCCCATCTCGGATACCTTGATCCCGGGGGCAAGTTCAATCGTGAACCTGACCAAGCCATGGACATCCTGGACGACGCATCGACTGGACTGGGTGACTGATATGTCGGCCTGGTATGCGGATGGGCAGCTACAGAGTAAGAGTAACTATTCGGTGCCGAATCGGCCCAGTATCGTGGCGATGAATCTGTGGAGTAATGGGGGCAATTGGTCGGGGGATATGAAGGTCGGAGACAGTGTGTTTATGGGTATTGAGTGGATTGAGTTGGTGTATAACGTTACCGAAACCGACCAGGATCTCCCTATCAAGGATCATCCGGGGCATAGGGATCGGTATCATCGGGTGGGTGGTCTTGCTTCTGCTTCTGCTTCTTTCTCTTCTTCTGCGGGCGGGAATATGCTGGATGAGGAAGATGTCGAGTTGCAGATGGCGAAGGCCAAGGAGAAGAGTGATGATGGGTGCCAGAGACCGTGCTGGATTGATCCGTGGCATCCTGTGTGAGAGTTGTTGTGTTGTGCTGTTTCTTTATTTTTTCTGAATCGGTGTCATAGATTCCCATCCTAATAGGCTTACGTCTGGAATCGTGCAAGTCTTCAAAATGGCCTTTGTACAGTTCGATCGTAGCTGTGTATGTAGTTAACGTGTTCATTGAGTATTTGCCTCCATCAGTACAAATCGTCGATCTCAAAGGGCCTGTACAGTAAATCGGAGGCATGACTAAATACAGATTCATCCGCTGTTCATCCAAGTCTTCAGATCTCATGCGCCATGCTCGCTGCCCAATGCTAATGCCATTGCCCATGCCAAACGTCCAATTCAAAAACCAATCCCAAAACATGCATGTCAGGAGCTGTAGCTCGACTGACGGGGTATCCATAACAGACAATGCCAAACGCTGATAAGCACACCCACCCAAAAATACAAACGACGCCCTTTCCTCCTCATCCTCCTCCTTCTCCTTCTCTTCGCCTGAAAAGCTGAACCTATTCGTAGTTAGGACGCTCAAACCATGAAAGCAGAAACCAACGCCTATATCCAGAAAACAAGAGAAATGCAAAACAAAAGAGAGCTGCTGCAGAGCAAGCACCCTAACATGTAGATACAGGATCAATGAAACAAGAAGCAAAGAAACTGACGCTTCGTACCTCCGCCATGGAAACTCTTCTCTTTTCTGTTTCTTCATAATTTTTTTTCTTTCGTATATTGATTGACCTTCACCCCCTCCTCCCTCCGGCGGGCATTGGGCCCTTGGGGGGGCCGCCATCCCCATCCCCAAATCATAGCAAGACATGGCCTTTCTGGGCGGGGTCAAATTCCCCCTCCAGGCCACCGGCCATTAACTCGGCCACTATCTTACGGCGCAAGAGGGGAGTGTCTTGGGCGCCGTAAGATAGTGGATCGAGGCCGATGGCCACAGCCTTGGCCGTGGAGAGGAGGAAGACCCCGCAATCGGAGCCATTGTCTTGCTGGGGGGACAGGGATGGCAGCACGCGCCACTCCTCCTCGACAAACTGGGGGCCCAGCTCGCCGCGGAGCCAGGTTTTGACTACCGCGATGTGGCGGCGAGACAGGGCCCCCAGAGAATCGAAATGCTCAATAGAGCGTTCCACCGGTCGCACAACAATCAGCGTCCAGTGCTGACTGTTGTGGACCGGGATGTAGACGGTGTCTACATCGAGGAGGAGTGGCCCCCCGATCTTAGCCCGCCGGGCCCACCTCGCCACCGACTCATAGCCTTTGTCTCGTAAATTCGAGAAGAAAAACGAGTTAAAGGCATGGAATCGGGGCTTGTCGTTGCGGCCGGCGTTGTGATTCTTGCGACGCAGGTAATCAACAATGAGGGCAAGATATCCGTTGATCACCTCGTCGTTAAGCCATTCGCCGCGCGTATAACAAGTGGCGAGGTCCCGCTTCGTGAGAGGGTCACCGGAGAGGGTGGTTGCGGCAGGTCTTGTTCCGGGTACGTGCCTATTTTCAAGATCTTTAATGCGGGCATCCCACTTGGAAGAGAGGGGTCGTACGGCTGGACCATCCGGTTTGATCCGGGATGGAAGCTCCTTCAACCTCTCTTCTTCTTGGATCTGCCGCCAGCGGTCGGCGTACACAGACTCGGTTCGGCCCTCTGGAATGGGTCTTGGTTCTGGATAAAAGAGACTGACGGCCGATAGTGCTCGGCCCAGCGGGAATTCAAAGGTGGGATTGGACCAGGGGTCAAGAATGGGCTCAGATTCCTCATCGTTCTCAGGGGCCGGCGGCACGTTCTCTTTCTGTTCGATGCCATGGCTGGCTTTGGTGTCAACCTTGGTCTCAGATGCGGCTTCCGTGTCAACACTGGTTTCAATAGTGGGGGTTTCATTGATCTTGTCCCCAAGATGGGGCGCCAGGACGTCCTCCATCTCATTCCAGTCTCGTGTATCATCAATGTATTCAGCTACCACAGGCTCTCGGAAGCGAACCCTGCGCTGAGCGAAACGACGAGATCTGCGTCTGTTCACAGTCACATCGGCGCTGTTCAACGCGTCAACATCCGTAGTGATGCTGGGGCTTTTTCTGCTTTTCAGAATCGTTTTGCGCGCAACAGCGATCGATGAGGCAAGGATCTCTTTGCTTTCATCCGAGATAGACTCGTTAGGCCCATGAGATCCAAGCATGGTCATGGTCTGCCGGACCGGACGGCGACCTGCCGCGGAAGATTGACGGTCACGCAAGGTCTGAGCTTCCAATGCTCTTTTCATGCCGGCAATGTCCCCAACAAAGAGAGCCCTGAAGGCAGCAGATCGCTCGCGTTTCTCTGCGCGCTCGGCACGCGTAATGTACCGTGGTTTCCGAACACCAGGGCTTCCTTGCTGGCGCAGAGCATCCTGTTCAGGTGAACGCTGGGAAGAACGGTGAGCCGAATTCTGAGCAAAATGTCGAGGTGATATCCGAGCGGGCCGTCGGACTGGCGGCATTGCCGGGTGATCGCGAGCTCCCAAATTCTTCGCATCACGAGCACGTTGCTCAACAGAGACAGAGCTTCTAGGTGCCTGCTCCTGAGACACAAGGTGCTGCAAAGCTTGAGGAGAGTCGATTGCGGGAGCCGCTCTATTGCTGTCAGGAAAATCAGGAATGTTATCAAAGTCAGGGAACGACTTGTTTGTACGAGGGCTGGATTCGCCGCTTCTAATCCTTCTATCGCGCTCCACACGCTCCTGCTGGTCAGGAGAGAGATTGCGAAGGTTAGAGCGAGTGGGGGACCCAGGGGGCGAATGGAGACGAGGTCCACCGCGGCGATGCAAAAGTGCGCACACGCGTCGCTTGGCAGCACCAACCGCGTTCGCAGCGGACCTTGCCGCATAGGAAACGTTTTGAGTAATTCCAGCAGGGATGGATACAACCGTCTGCATATAGTTCTGCCAGGTCGACCAGTACGCGTACCAAGGTGAGGAAGGTTGTGGTTCAGCATCGTGAACAACAGGAATGGTCTCGCTCCCAGCTTCGGCCACGTCTGAAAGACTAAACAGCATGACATCATCAGAAGCCATTGTGGTGTCTTCCATATCGTGGGCGGCATGGGCGGAGTTGTGAGACAAAGCTGGCTCAGGCCACGCTCCAGGCATCATACGGCCGTTCGGAGTGCTGGGGATCGTCGAGATCGCGAGAGCAGTGGCAGGCTTAACTTTAGTGGTGCCAAGCTGACGCGACTTGGGAGAGATTTCAAGTAGATCAAGGTGAGCTTCGACTGCCGCGAGGGTTGTAACCATGTTTGGTTCATTGTTCTGTTCGGGACTATCAATGTCCATGGGAGATCCAGGGTACCAATCATCTTCGTCTGTGGTGGCCTCAATGGCAGCAGTAGCAGCACTACGTGCGAAGCTACCTGCTCTCACACGACGGAACTTGGCAGAGGGTGAGGTGGTGGGTTCAGCTTGGTCATAGCCACCATCCTCCATTGATCTCTTGCGAGAAGGCGTAGTAACGCCAGAAGATTTATTGGCTGACAACGAAGTCATATGAAAAGCACTCTTGTTGATAGCAGACTTGCCTCCGATAAGGTAATTGGTTCCGCGTGATCTCTCAGAGTAAGAAGGACCGCTGAGGTGTCTGTCATTCAATGACCAGAGCGCACGGCCCAAGCCGGCAGATCGGGGATTGCTGGTCCCAAGATAATTGGAAGCGAAGGAAGACTGCGTATTGCTACCACTCTTCTGGTGGCCATTAACGCCGAGGGAAGAGGTGATGCGACTGTTCGGAGAGAAATGGTGATCGGGTCTGATGAGCGGGGTGCGGAGGGGGAAGGAAGGTTTGTTGGCATCGTTTCCATTGAGTCTGACAGCCATCGGCTTGCCAGGAAGATTCACAGCTCGGAGCTGGTACTTGGGGGACGATTCCTGAAGGTTGAGGTCAGATGCGGGGATGTCGGGGGTACAGTCCATGGGGTCACTAGGGCCATGGTCGGCGGCCTCCTCTTGGGGCGCCGAATTCGAGGGAAAGATGCTCACGTCGGGCATTGGGAGATCCCCCACGTTGGACCTGAGAGTCGAGAAGACTCCAGACATGGTGGATAGTATTTGAGAAAGAAGCTCTTTGTGAGAAAGATGTAGTAGGAAATCAATCGCGGACGAGAAGTTGCTGTATTCGCTAAGCTTTCGTACGCGTTCGACGAGGATGGGAAGATGGGTGATAGGAGAAAAGAAGAAGAGGAAGAGAAGGAAGAGAAATAAGAGGATTGTGAGAAAGAAAACAAGAGCGGCGCCGGGGGGAGCGAAAGAGAAGGAGGAATCAAAACAAAAGCATTCACAGAGGGCCATGGGTGACTGCCATAGTGATGATGGAAGTCGCGCGCGTCGCCTCAGTGAATTGGAGCTCCATAGGAACGCGCCGGGGGGAGGGGAGCGGCGGGGTGGGCGAGGGGCGAGGAAGGCGCAAAGACGGAGGGGAGGGCGATGAAGCCGCGAGAAGTTGAGGAAGAGACGAGACAAGCAAAGCAATTGGAGTCGCAGCAGATCAGTTCAACTTCCGCGGGAAGCTTGGCTGCCACTTTTCCTCATCCAGAATGTCACGTGGTGCGTGCTGGCTGGCGGATGAACCAATGCATCTGCTGTTCATCTTCCTGTGGGTATGTCCAGTCATTCTGAACATGCGATCCATGGGTCTCCTTCCAGTTGTTAACATCTCATCCTCTGAAGATAGGTTACTGCTCTGCGATCGTGCTTGTACACACCTTATACTACTCTTCCACATACTCAATTAATTAGTTATCCGCAACTTGGCTCTCTACCCTCACCTCTTATCATCCAACTAGTAGTACTGTCTACTCCCTAGTAATCCACATAGTTGTTTTACTACTTACGATCTACCAGTAGTCAGATCACTAGTCGCTTGTCGTTCCTTATCAACAAGGATCACCACCACCTTAAATTTTTAGACTCCCTTCTAGATTGCCGGTTCGGTCTTAGAAAATCCGATCACTCTCATTCGCCTCCACCATTGGCTAATATTTCCCACATTTTAAGAACAAATAAGCAAAGAGATCATCAACGGTCTATGTACAAGAACGGCAGCTATGTTATACACCAAGGACTTTGGTTAGTCCAGCCCGCTGAACCGTAGAGAAACAAAGGAGGAAAGTTTACAATATTGAAACCGGGTGATGGCTGTCGGACCCACCCAGCGACTACCAAGCTATTATGGCGCCAGCCCTATCCGATCGAAGAACAAAGGCGCTCCCTCCATCACAATCCAGGCAATTCCTAGTCATGCACAGTCAGCATCCGCAATTTCAACAACACATCGGGATACACCTACCGGAATATACAACAAGCTTTGTGACTACCTCCACATCATAGCGCACCCGGGGCCGTTTGATCTGCGAAAACACTTCCTTCTCGTCGGCTTCAATTTCCGACTCAAACGGAGGGAACGGTATTGTCGAAGAAGCTTCTTGGGAGCTAACATCAACAGAAGTCGCCACGCCAGGGGCACCGGTGCCCATCATGGTCTCATACTCGTGCAACTTAGACGGCTTTCGGGACAGTTTCGGTAGCTCAGACTCCGAGGCCGGACCACCTGCTTCCGGAATTGGGGACGCCTGGTTGGCCGTTGAAAGACTTTCCCGTCTCCGTTTCTCGCGATATGCCAGTGTCTCATACGCATCAGCTTCTGACTGTGGGCCAATCGAAATAGCGCGTCGTCTGGGATGCCGGATCGTGGTAATAATCGAAGGTATCTCCGAAAAGCCCGGTAGCACTTCGTGGTCCCGAAGCTGGGATGGGACTTTCGTGTATTGCCTGTTTTTATGGTTTCGTTAGCCTGTGCTTCTACTCTGAGACGCATTATTCGTCTTTCCTTTTTTGCCGTTTAAGGGCGCGGAGGTAGACTTACGAAGCGTTCCTGAAGAATCTCCGGGGAAGTATGAGGCCCAGCTTTTCCAGGCCTCGAAAGACGGGAGGCAAAGCCCGAAGCAACAGAGGCTTGGTGACGGCTCGCCACGTAAAGAGCATAAGAACACCAATGACGAGGCGGAGAGCCGTCTTGACCAGTCCAACACGCCGAAATTCAAATGGAACAGTGGCCGGCACAGGTTCGTCCCACATCAGGCTTGACCTGGCTATATGCCAATAGGCCACTTGTGCTCCCAGCATAACTCCTGCAAAAGCCACACTGTCGTCGAAGCATGGGCAGTCATCGGCAGGCTCTGGGTGCACACGAACCAGCCCCAAAATCAACAGAATCACTAGTGTAGCCCCCCTCCCGGTAGCAGAAAGGACATATTCATCGATGGTCGGTCCAAGCGTATACTGTAGGAAGGCAAGCAAGAACCCAAGTAAACATCCAATGACAACATCGAAGAACCCATGCATACCACAGTACAAACGACCCAGGACAATGGAACAGACGTAGAGGTATGTTATGGCTTGCAGGACGATATTCACCCGAGGGCTCAACGTGGATTCGGAGGAGTTTAAGAGCGCGAGAGCGTATGCCGCAACCGAGACCGCATTGGTAGAGTGAGTCGAGGGAAATCCGTATTCCAACGCCGCGGAGCCGGACATCGTTATCCGTTGGAGGGGAGGAGATAAGGGCCGCGGTAGGCATAGCAAGTCCTTGATGAAACCGCTAAAGAACACGCCGGAAGCCAGAAGATGGACCATCCTGAGAAAATGAGGGTCGTCAGCTCAATTGCAGACCAGATGATAGTTTTCCCTCGAAGGGCTCGTCATGAACACCTACCCGCGCCCCAAGCTCGTATACCCGCACCAGAACAAGATCGGCAGAAAAACCATGAAAAAGGTATGTGTGCCCAGATTGGCCGTGAAGGCAAAGTAGGAATCCAGGGCCGGAGTACGAACCCTTTCCTGGACCCAAGCCAGATACGGTGTCTCATATCGGATCAGGGGCAGGAGTTTCTGCCGTGGCCAGTAACGCCAATAAGGAAGCCGGTTTCGATCTGATAGCAATTGATGACATGTCACGGTTAGTCTTCTAGAATCCATTGCATTTCTACGATAGACACCACATACAATGATCGAGGCTTCTCAGCCCAGCGTCCGGCTGGCCATTCTTCCCATTGACCATGCTGTCGTTGTTGTTCAAGACAAGGCAGCCGTTTCAATCTAGCGTGATAGTATGTTTGCGACAACCCCCCATAAGGTTCCCAGCAGATGGCAGTCTCAACACCCACAACGTGCTGGCAAGATCATTGAAGATTGGTGTGGTTGGAGAGGAAGCCCGAGCTTTTCGGGGGGGGAGCCACTTTCGATCAGAGGAGGGAAAGGAGAGCAGTAGATCACGGTAGGCTAAGTCATGCTCATCCGGCGTTATCGCAGAAAAGGTCGTGGTCTTGGCAGCCGATGCGGCCGTGGTTCGTTCAACCACTCAACACTCGGCGCTCACGCTTCCCCGGGCTGAGCTAAGGTTTTAGTCACCCAAACACGGCAGCGAACGAATACGATCGCCCTCATAATAAGTGATATAATCTACAGCCACCACGGGGGTGTCACCTTTAAAGCTGGTGACGGCATGAGGAAATCTGATAATATTGCTAGTATGCCAATCTTTACTAACTTTATTGTGGTTTTTCAGTTTTGGTTAGTGGGTAGATGGATCAGTACTAGTAGTACATGTAGTACTATGAAGTAGTGATCCGAATATATACAATCACTACTACGTACTGGTACTAGTGTAAGTATCATCGGGTCTTGAAACAGCACCAACCTTCAGTCAAAGTAGTTGAGAAGTAGTACTGGTTCGAGTCCTTGCTATATGTAAGGGAGTAGCTTTGCGAGCTTAGAGATTATACTCTCTGAGCGAAACTAGTAATGCAGAGGAGTTTGGTGTTAGACATTTTACCTTCGGGACAGTGTCTCTCTCTAGTCGGTGCTCATGCACTCACTCATTGAACCGTTGATCAGTGCAGTGGTTTATATATACTAGCAAAGTAAACCGCGCCATGGTAAACCTCAGTCCAAACAAGACACGTTCTCGTTTGATCATGTTCTATATCACTTTGAAGCCGTTTCGTCTTCCAAGTATGTAGCTTACTACTGGTAAAAACTGGCTAGAAGATGCTAGAGTATTGGCAACTCGACGTCGTATCCTAATACCTACCTTGACTGGCTTGTTCCATCCGCAGTGTAGAGTGCCTGCGACTACAATCATGATCTACGTTGTAGCCTAGCCCATGTCCATAGTGTTGAGGGGCACTAGGCTAAATTGTTGGCCTAGAATTTCCAACTGATAATAGATAGTGGAAAAAGCAAAGCTGGGCAGCGCAGCTTGGCGGGCTTCAGAGCTAAACCGTTTATACGTCTAAAATCTTCCCACCTGGAAGCTGACAAGGACAACGACGCGTGGAATGAGCCCAGACCGGGTTGGGAAGTTGCAGGCATCGGTGGCGGAGGCTAGAAGGCAGACAGAAACTGGACATTATGATGGCTACAATTTTGGCACCATGACGAGTGAAATTCCTTGATTGATAGCAATGGAATCAACAGTATGGAGGAATTCATTCTATAGACCTGGGACATCACAAACAATCTCACCAGCATGTCTGATCTGATTGAGTGGAAGCGTATCTAATTACCTAACTAATAGTAACCAACCTCTAACAATTGCTCATGATCACTAGGCACCGAGTGATGAACCTCGGCAGGAACAGGAATCATCAGCTCTCTCGGGCAAAATCCAAGGCTGAACGTGACATTGAGAAAGATTACGTCAACGCGGGTTTGTCGTTTCTACTCCGGACTAACTAACTAACTAGTTCGTTACTGGGTGAAAAGCTGTTTCAGGGACCTGGACTGTGGACAGAGATGTGTGTAGCACGGGCCTGCAAGGGATCGCACCCGAAGGAAACCTTGATCAATGTTATCGATCACCGGGCCCAACCCTGCCACTAAAGCCCGATTTGATTCGAGGATCGGGAACAATTCCAAGGAGAGCGATAAAGTGGTGGTCGCCCGGCTCGGGGCCCGGCCATCGTCCAGGAATTCCTGAGGAGCAACCCAGGTAAACAACCAAGGAACCGAGTGCACATCGGCTGAACCTGCTAAAAATAACATGAGTGGACGAGCCCGAAGACGAATGGAATCAATGGAGATGCGTCCAGCTGAAGTTGCGTGGAGTGACAAGCGGAGCTCGTGCGTCATTTGTCCCGCGGCGTTGCCATGGCAGCCCATCGGCCGGTAAACATCGGTCTCGCGGTTTCATGTCAGCCACGACGGCCTCGTTGTTGGAGCAGCCGTGGGAGGAGGAGGAGGCTGGCTGGCTGGCTGGGCTCATCGTGGAGAAACTAGTAAGAGCATCTCGAGCCTGACATCCCTTTCTTCCCTTCAGAACCTCTTTCGTGCTGGATTCGCGTCTTGTTTTCCTTAACCCACCAACCTCCCCCTCCTCACCTCCCAAATAACCACCACCACCTTTATTCCCCCCCCAATAACCTTTTGTACAGCAAGCCACTTTACTTCGACATTCCTAATAACGCAGGGGAATTTCTTAGTACACACCCGATCCAGAACTTTCCACTGTGCTTTTGACAAGACGGTGGATCGTTGAGGAGCAATTATTACCGAGCCGCATTTCTTGACCGACAATTCTCACCCCCTTCCGGAACGGTTGTATACTCACATTCCTCGAAATTCTCCTACTCCGCCATCATGTCAGGTACAATGTACGACGAGCACGTTTATGCACCCTCACGGCGTCATTCAGTTGCTACTCCTCCCCCATCCATGACTCCCCGACATAGTCGGACCCGCAGTCAAAGTGTCAGAGTTAGCAACGGCACCGTAAGCACAAATACAAGCATTTCGAGTGGGAGGATGTCGGAAGCTACAAATATCACACATCCGCCTGCGTATTCCAAAAAGTTCGTCGTGGTTGGTGATGGTGGATGTGGAAAGACGTGCCTTTTGATCAGTTATTCCCAAGGTTATTTCCCAGAGGTAGGTTCTGGATACGTCGCGGTGAGGCTCTCCCGCATCGATGCCAAACTAATTCGCGTTCGTCTAGAAATACGTCCCTACTGTGTTCGAGAATTACATCACACAAACCACTCACCGAGCCTCTGGCAAGACGGTTGAACTAGCCCTCTGGGATACTGCTGGACAGGAAGAGTATGACCGACTGCGTCCACTGTCATATCCGGAGACGGACCTGTTATTTGTTTGCTTTGCGATAGATTGCCCTGCCTCTTTGGAAAACGTTATGGACAAGGTAAGCCCCAGCGGTCTCGCGACGAATCATAGTAGCTAATGCCGGCCGCAGTGGTATCCCGAAGTTCTGCATTTTTGTCCCACTACCCCACTTATCCTGGTCGGGTTGAAGTCAGATCTGCGCTCGAAGAGAACGTGTATCGAACTTCTCAAAACCCAGGGTCTAACGCCTGTGACTCCGGAACAAGGTGAGGCGGTGGCGCGCAGGATGAATGCCTCCTACATCGAATGTAGTAGCAAGGAAATGCGCGGCGTCGACGGCGTCTTCTCTCTGGCAGTCGATACCGTTGTCTCTGCGGAGGAACAGGACTGGAACGACCGCCAGACGTCTACTACTTCCGGTAGCAAACCTAGAGTCGGTGGTGGCGGCGGAGGAAAGAAGGTCAAAAAGCGTTCCTGCAAGATTCTGTAGACCTTGGTCTCCCTTTTGATGTTTGTCTGGTCATGATCATCTGCCCCTTTTGGTTTCGCCTATTTTTCCGCTGAGCTGTCTGATTTTTCTGCCATTCCTGTTGTACCGAATGAGAAGCCTGGTTGCTTCGACGGTTTCCCCACGCTTTTGTATGTGACATGACATGACATGACCAAGAGGCCATGAAGATGAAAGACACTGCCATGATGCATCTGTGTCTGCTACTTTGCCCTCTACCTACCCTTTCACCTCCTCTACATGCCGGTGGCTTCTTGACTTGTTTTGCTCCCTCTATGTTGCTATACCTGCTCGACCCTGATGGCCGTTTCCCTCAATTACCATTACTCTTATCATCATATCCTTCCCCGCCCCCTTGATTTCGATTTGGCGACTGTTCTTTTAATTCCTGTGTCTGAATGCTTGATGTTGTCACGAATTTGGTCCGATGGCCGCTCTTTTGCCATGCATGGGATGGGTGTTTACTGGCGCAAGCGAAAATCCCGTGTACTTGGAACTGTTGAACTTATTTTGTTGTCAAACTCATAAACTCTGTTATTGCCCCATATGGTATCCGTATCCCGATGTTTCCGATAGCAACCAGGGTAAAGAGCATAAGATAGCAAAAAGAAAAAAAAAAAAAAAACAACCAAAATAAACAATACAACAGTAAGAGTAAAAAAACAAAAGCAAACTCCTCTACCATACGCCACCACCAAATCCAATCACAATCTACCTAATCCGTACGTACCCACAAGAAAGAAACAATCAGAATCTCAAACCAAATCCTAGACCCATCTTCCCCCTCGGATCACCGACCCTCCTCATGAAGCTGACTCTGCTCCTCGTCCTGATGATGTCCTCCAGCACCAGCACCAGCGCCAGCTTTCTGCCTCCCGCCCTCCCCAGCCTCATGCTCCTCCCCAGGCCGACCCATAAAGTTCTCAAACTGCGACCAGAGAGCTTCCACAGACCCGAATTCATTGCCCACCTGCAAGTACAACGTCAGCTTAGAATAGATTGAGATAGACGGGATCTGATCTGATCTGATCGGCATGCACGGAATGGATCGGAGAAGATAAGTGGGGGGGGGGGAAGGTGCGAGTAATTATCCGTCAGGTATGTATGTTTGTTGATACTTACTGAGATAATGCTCTCTAAGTTCCGGTTGAGCCGGTTGATGTTTTGGAGGACTTGTTCCATGCCCTAGATAGATTGATTGGTTCATTAGTTGATTGGTATGGGGGGTTTCGTTTGCTCTGGAATGGATGGCATATGAATATATAAGAATGAGATAAGACTAACCACTGCAATCTCTCTAACCAATTCTGCCCGTTGCTGTTCGAAGACAGTTGGGCTGGAGGATCTGTTTTTGGGGATTGGTGTTGTTGACATTATGGTGATGGTGTGAGTACCCACGTAGTCTGGGTTCTGGAGAAGAAACAACAAAAGGGCAAAACAGCACGTCAATTGAGGAGCTTCAGAAGCTAAGTGTCTGCTGTTTATTTGTCCTCGTCCTTTGTATCTTGCTTGACTGCACGCGTGTTGATTGCTTTCGATTGTGATTGTCGGTTGTGGCTCGAGGCGGGGCGGTTCCTGTCTCGGATTGCCTGATTGGGTTTGGTGTTGTTTATTTTGCCCATGCCGGGGCCTACCGCCTTGGTGGCCGCCCTGGGCTTATCGATAAGGGAACGTTTTCAGTATGAGGTTATGAATATCGAGAAGTAATTGAAGATGCGTCGGGCAAAAAGACTGAATTTGAGCGATATTTGATGCTAGTCGGATGCATTGATTTTATTATGGAGATTCATTATTTTCAGGACTCTGCGGTATCTGATTGCACTCCTACAACCAGTCTGGTACGTAAAATAGAGTTGCCGTTACAGCAGCACTCAGTGCTATCTTGCTCGAGCATTGCAACTAACGGATGCTACGTGCATATCTACTTATGTTTGGGATATCCGCGCCAAGTTAGTTATTCTGACTGTGATAAAGATAAATACAGAAATACCGATCGAGATGTCCCAGGTTCACCCACCAAACCTTCATCGACTTGACGTTGCTGTGACGTAACGCGTCGCCTAATGCCTATTTAATTTTGGAAGACTGTATCAGTCTGTTATATCCAGAACATATATGCTAACTTGTTTCATCGGACCACAATATAAACATGAAGGCAATCGGCGTGGAGAACTACGGCCCCGTTGACCGTCTCGAAGCTCGAGAAGTCCCGAAGCCAACAGAGCTCCAGCCTCGTGATCTTCTAGTTCGGTACAATGGCTTCAATCTCTTACGTCCTATGTCATAGTAACTGATAACAGTGGACAGGGTCAAGGGTGTTGCTGTGAACCCTGTGGATACGAAAGTCCGGAATGGTACATACGACGACTATCCTGGTAAGAACTAGACCATGTCCACGAAAATGCAGGAGTGCCAGGTTAACGTCTTGACAGATTACTACGATCGCGTCCCACGACCATTTCAAATCACCGGATACGATGGGTCAGGTATTGTTGAAGCTGTCGGATCACAATGTTCGCTTTTCAAGGTTGGCGATGAGGTATACTACTCGGGGAGCCCCATCAGACAAGGATCGAATGCCGAGTATCAATTGGTAGATGAGAGGAGTGTTGGTCGCAAGCCGAAAAAGCTCGACTTTGTTGAATCGGCTGCCATGCCGTTGACGTATATCACGGCGTATGAGGCTCTTGTCGAACGACTGGAGATCAAAAAGGGAGAAAAAGCAGCTCTTCTCATCATTAACGGCGCCGGCGGAGTGGGTGCTATGGCTACGCAGATTGCGCGTGTTGTGTTGGATCTTCCTGTGGTCATTACGACAGCGTCACGACCGGAGACGATTCAATTTACGAAAGACATGGGTGCGACACATGTCGTCAACCACAGAGAGGACGTTGCTAGTCAGATCGAGAAACTGAACCTCGATATACCACTGAAGTGAGATATAATCTCTGGAGATATAAAGCCATCGCTAACAACAGCAAGGTATATCTTCATTACGCATTCGACAGACCAGTACATGGATACATGCGCTCGGGTTTGTGCGCCGTTCGGCAAGGTCTGCTCGATCGTTCAAGGCCAAGCCAAGATGTATGGAACGGAGTTCATGTCGAAGTCGTTGACGTTCGTTTGGTGTCTGCTTGGAACAAAGCCGTACCATAAGGTGGATGTCGAATCGCACCATCGCATTCTGGAAGAACTTACGGACTTAATTGATGCTGGCAGGATCAAGTGCCACCTCACGAAGCGACTGAAATTGACACTTGACGGCGTGAAGAAAGGACATGACTTATTACAGTCTGGAGGGAGCATAGGAAAAGTCGGGTTAGGCGTAGAGGAGCCAGGTTCTGGAGAGATCTTTGCATGAAACCGCGACTTAGCAGTTGAGCCTACGGTAATTTGAACCACAACAATATAAACATAATGAATGGACGCCATTGTTACCTTTGTCGTATTATTTACCCCACCGCCAATGAAACAAGCTGAATGGGGAGGATCCGTTCTCCAGATATCCGAGCCCACTTGCTTCATCCACAACCCACCGCGACCATCAGTGCTTCAACTACCACAGCAGGAGATCTGAGAGTGAGACCGAACTACCTAGAGACATCCAACAATAACATTCACATACGCAACAATGCAATAGGCCAGGATTTGTGGTGGACCTCGCGTATCACAAATGACCTCACAATAAGGCCCATATCAACCGACGATAATCAAAGACCTCAACATGCCAGTTAAGTCTTCATGAGATGCATATACTAGTCATGAGATATGCTAATCTGACAACTACTCAAACTCTCATATCAGTCTAGGCTTCATGAATTCGACCAACAAATCCCCATCGCTCCTTGAAACCCAGCCAAACCATCCGAGACTGGCGCCTCTCGTCATGAAAACAGTCAACCCTGCACCATACACGCCAACAAACCCACCGAAAAATATACCCAGTCCGAACAAAATGCCACGCGTACAGACAAAACCAAGTCGAACAGTGCAATCCATCGTGGAGGAAAGCAGCAGTGGCACCGGCACGCGTTACGTCTTATCAGACGTGTCCCAGTGCGTTGCCACTGAGAAGAGGCACTCAGCCAGTTACATATACTGATGGTCAGATCCATTCAGCAATACTACCCAGCCATACAGGGTCCAGCAAGACATGCCAGCCGTGATCATCTAACCAATGCCCAGGGATCTCTCCATCACGCCACCGTCACCCCATATTCTCCCAATAGATAGAAGGATCCGCTACACCTACAGCAATCACAGGAGATCTGCATAAGACACGTGTATTTGGCCGAAGACAACGGTGCTGACTGGACCCCCTGATGGAATCTAATGGATGAGCCACATACATTCCTTGGTGTGGCAAAGAAGACGTAGTCCCTTGCTTTGTTCTCTAAAAAGACAGGATAACATACTCCACGTACGTATATAGTGTCGTGGCAAAAGATCCAAGTCCTACGGCCTCAACCAGTCCTTTCTAGTGATTATTCTACAAAGTGATAATCAATGTTTCGAGTGACTGTACGCGTGGACGTGATCTCTAAAGGATTCGACGTGGGCACGAAAAGACCAGGCAAGTATGTGGATGTGATGACACGCATCACACATGATAGACAACCGGATCGTTCAGTCAATTAAAATAGCCCGAGCTAATTAGACAATACAACTATACTATATATAAAGCACGGATAAATCAAACTAAGACCGGGTACGTGGGTGGATACCATACTACTCATCATCACTCTTGATTTAGATTATCTATGCTGTAATCCACCCCGACCCAGTGCGTAGATAGATAGTTATCCGTGGAGAAGAAAACAAGTTCAGACCCACAATCATCGATAGCATCATAGAAAACTTATCTGGTTACTATCTGCCTATCCGGATACATTTGTACTATGACTCCCGCTAATCATCTAATCACTAGCTTGCCAGCTAACTAACTAACTAGCTAATAGTCCATTTACGCCATCACTTGCGTAAGCACTCAATCCAAAGCGAGAGAACCAATCAAGGTGGCTATGACGGGAGTGGAGGTCACTAATCATTAGTTCCAAGTCGATGGAGCGATGATGTCAATGCGTTTAGCTAGTTAGCTAGCTAGGTAGGACTTCAGGCATCAAAGTTCTAGTCTTGTAATCAATGGATGATATTATTTCCTTGCGATCATGTTCCAGGCGGTGATGACGATGATGATGATGGTGGCGGTGGTAGTCATCATGGCGACGACGGCTATTGGGTATCAATAAAGAAGTTCATCAAAAGACGCAAGGGGATTCTATGAGCGACAGTTCTAGAAAAGGTTTCCCAGCGTCGGATATCGAGAATCAAGAAGAGACGTAAGGATAAAGAATACTCCTGAAATCCAAGATTCTTTCAAATTGATTTTGCCTACTCCGTCGCTAAAGGACGAATAGAATAAATCCAACCAAATTCAGCACAGCCCAGCCCAATCCATATGTTTGTAAATATTTATCCGGATCTACCGAACTCCCGAGTCATGTCCGTGTCTTCGTATCGTTTCGTCTTGGCTTTTATCGTATCTTAGTGTATATATCGTGTCGTAGCGTAGCGTCTGCGTAACTGACGGTCGCCAGGACCGTGAGGTTTTGAGGCATAGAGTAAAACTGAGGAGGAGAGGCGCAAAGAAGTGCATCATGCAGAACCTCTTCTAGCTGGGACGAGGATGGTGCTGAGTCGCTTCCAGCGCTGTGTAGGCGAAGTGGGTGACTCGCGATCTAGACGGTTGTCTAGACTGGGCTTAGAAGAGGATTGAGTGGAGGATCGGGGTCTGGTGACAAGCGCTTCGTGGTCGGCTAGGACATCCTCGAGCCGGACATCGCAATCAGACATGCGCGGCCGAGTATCATTGGGGTCGAGAATCTCGATGAATTTGGACGACATGTCGCGCATCTTTCGATCGGTAAATGACTTGGTAGAGGGAAGCTTGTGACGGAGGCTGATTCTTCTTTTTTTTTTTTGTTGGGCGGAATGCGGCTTTGCCGTTTACTTTTCTTTGTTTCCTTTGCTGCGGCGACGATCAATCACGAGGGTGATCGGGAAACTTTGTTCGTGAAATAGTCGGTGGTGGAAAAAGTAAAACCAACCGAGGTCGGAGAAGTAGGTTCGTGATGGAAGTTAAGGGAATACTAGGAGCACTGTGGACCGTGAAGCGAAGAAGGTCCGGATCGCCGCTGGCGGATATATCTTCCGTGCGGACAGAGAGTGGACGAGGAGTTGGAGATGAGCAGAGGGGTAAACGACTGGGACATGAAGGACAAAGGAGGAGAAGGAGGAGAACGAAGATGAAAAAGGCACAGACAATGCAGTAGCGGGTGATGCCGATTCGCTGGGCACGGTTTCAAGTATGCGCCAGGCAGGGATGTCGAGCGGTCTTTCTGCGTCAGAGCGGATGAGCTGACAGAGAATGGCCCTGAAAGAAATAATTTTCACTGAAGGAGAAGGAGTCTAGGCGCCGTTGAGGTCCGGGGAAGGATGGGTAGTATTTATCATTGCACAAGATTTCTTTTTGAGTTCCTCTATGATGAGTGTGTACCCATTGACCCGCCAGTCAGGATGCCGCGAGTTCCGCATCACAAAGCCAAAGGAAAAAGCCAAATTATTTGCCAGAACACGCGGGGGTTGGGGGGGTTTGTGGGAAGGGATCAACTGAGGGACTGGGACGGTGGCGCATCCGCCAGGGTACGAGTGAGCAAGGGCATCAGCGGCCATATACGCCGTGTGCCCGGATAGAGCATGTTGTGATGGGCTACCGGACCCTCTGATTGACGGGGCTGGCGGGGGTCAATCCTCAGGAAGGAGGGAGGAGTTCCGACGATGGTTCGTCCGTCATACCGAAGGGTGTGAGTGTGATGCCGGTGCTGATGAAGCGGATGATGCGGTGGATGCGTGGCGTTGGGTTGGGTCGCTGGTCGTAGCTCGCCCGATCAGTCGTCAATAGTTAATAGTCATTGCGATCATGTCTGCAAGCGCGCTCTAATGGAAGCTCCTGTTCCCTTAATTCCTGATCCACTAAGACGCGATATCGACTCGACTCCACTGCCCTGCGGACCCTCCCGCCCGTCCCGGAGAAGTGAGACTGAGAGTGAGAACATGACGTCGCGCCGAATGCGATCCATGGGTCGTTTTCTGCAGAGCTATCCGGTGGCTCTAGTTGTATGGAAGAGAGTAAGGTAAACCCGAACCACTCTTATCATTGTGGTGGTGGGGGTTTGGAGTCATCGCAAAGAGAGCTGATGTGTCCAGCTCCATCGTTGCAGAGGCTGTCCATACAAATCGTGGGGATGACGGCAGATCGGCTTATCAAATGGATACGGCCCTCAGACGATCCATGTGCAACGCAACGAGCCCATCGATCAGCGAGTTTATAAATAGAATGATAATGGAGGAGAATGGCATGCGTATTGGACAAGTCTTGCGGAGGAATTGGGATTGAGCCACGAAGAGATCTACGAGAAAGTCACTCCAGAGTCACGGGATACTTTCCCCAAAGCATGTGCTCGCAGTGACGTCATGGCATCGTTGCTTCATCTGCGCTTCGCCTCCATTCTTCGCCAGCCGCAACAATTACTGACTCACTGTTGGCTGTCTACTGCTGACACAGACTGCCACATCATCATCGCAATGCCTACGAAACGTGCAAGAAAAAATCCATCGGTGGCACAGAAACCACCATCCCCTCCACTGTCCGAGAAGAATGCCGTCACCACGCAAGAAATCCCAGAGGAGGAGGGAACAAAGCGAGAATCTACTCCTCGAGATGAGTCGTACACCCCTGAGCTCATCGATGAGGATGAAGAGATGCCTGAGGAAACGGAGAATACAATCGATCCCGACACTGGAAAAGCAGCCAAAAGAACGGCCGAATACGCCGTAGGAGGGGGAGGGTACAACGCACTCAAGTCGTACAAAGGACAGATGTATTCCGGAATGGCTGTTGGAGGATCACACACCTGGACATACGACCAAGGGACGTGGAAGGAAACCAAAGAAGAACCAGACCTCTGGAGAATTGACTACCAGACGAACAAAAGACGGGCGAGGAAAGCCCCTACAGGGAGTGGTGCGCCAGTGGGAACCGAGTATCACTGGCTGATTGTTGGTCATCAGGTAGGCTACGCCATTTCATGAGATGACGGCTTGCCTAACCCCCACAGCATGTCAAGAAAATCGATGCCAACACCTACGAGACGCACCTCACAGGCTCGAAGTATAAACTGGCGTATAAGTCCGCGTCATCGAACTCTTGGTCGGTGCCGACCGTCAAGAAGCAACGCGAGCGGGAAGTGGAATTGCTTGATGATGCTAAACAGCGTGTCCAGGGAATGCCGCCCGTGCTGGCATCAGAAAAGGTTAAGGTTGAGAAACGCGAAAAGGGCCAGCAAAGCCTTGACAGCATGTTTGGAAAAGCTGCAGGTGTGAAACGAAAAGCGGACGAGAGTGGCTGATACGCGTTGCTTCCAGGGAATGGTATGTGGCTCGACCATGTCATGTCTGCTTCGACATGCAACATACAACAATCCTTCGAAACTCCTGTGCTGGTAATGGGATATGATGATCGTCCAAGAAGGCGAAATGAACAAAGTTAACACTGGCTCGGGAGTATCCTGTTCCATACTTTGCAAAAGTTTCTACTGAGAGGCTGCTCACATAGTCAAAAGAAAACCATCTGTCTGTCCTGCACCTATGAAACGACAAGACCAACATGATACTAGACCTGTAGCAGAGCATCCAAAGTCGAGCACGTAAGATAGTCGGATACAACATGCCCACAGTTGAGACCTCTACTCCCCGAAAGCATAAACCCAACCCAAGGAGGAGGCAGGTTCTAGACTCACCAGCGAACAAACAATCTAGAACATCAACAAGAAGTCAATCTCCGACCCACAATCTCATCCCATCCCTTGGAACCGTGACATCATCCACCGCAAACCCAATATAAGCTTAACTTTGGCCTCATTCCAGACCTCCCCTTGACTAGACTATCCACCCGCGGTCTACCTTCCCATTGAACTTCCCATCCGCCACCCAACCACCCGCAATTCCACCATCCTGGCAGCAACTCGCATCATGTCCAAACGCATCAGCACTTTCTTCCAACCTCTTCCGTCTAAGAAACTCAAACCGAGTGCAACTACGACAGCAGAATCATCATCATCATCATCAACAACAGTCCTACCAACATACACCCATCACCCAAGTTATCCCATCCCGATCCGCGACCCGCCCAGCACCATCGCCGCGCCTCTCCTCTCTAATCCAGCACCACAACCCCCAAAATCCATAGCCAACCACCCGCATCTGGATCTACTCTACTTCCAACCCTTTCTTCCCACTTCACTGGCACGAGAACTATTCCAGTTCCTGCGGAACGAACTCCCCTTCTACCGGGTCCGATATACCATCCGGCGCGGCGGGAAAGAAACAAACATCAACACGCCAAGATACACGACTGTTTTCGGGGTAGATGATACGTCGACATTCGTTGCGGACTCCAATCCTACTACTAGTTCCAGTCCCAACTCCACTGTCCAAGACACAACAACAGAAAATCTACCAGACGCCCCTCACCAACTACTATCACCAGCCAACTCACCAATATTGGTCGACAGTAAAACGCGCACTCCCCTCACCGAAAACAACAAACCCAGATACCGATGCAGGCCTCGACCCATCCCGCCGTGTCTGGACGTTCTGCGCCAAGCAGTGGAGAAGGCCACCGACGATGGGACAAGATATAATTTCGTCCTGGTGAATTACTACGCCACAGGGGACGATAGTATTTCCTACCATTCGGATGATGAGCGGTTTCTAGGCCAGAATCCGACCATTGCGTCCTTATCGCTTGGCACAGGGAGAGACTTCCTGTTAAAGCATAAACCAGTAACTACTACTGATATTGATGGTGCAGTTGCAAATGCAGCTGCGAAACCGCTCAAGTTTCCCCTCAAGTCCGGCGATATGCTGATTATGAGGGGCGAGACCCAGTCAAATTGGTTGCACAGCGTGCCTAAGCGCAAGGGGTTGCAGGGAAATGCTGGTGCTCTGGGCCGGATCAATATCACGTTTCGGAAAGCGGTGGTGCCTGGCGGCACGGAGAATTATTATCGATACAATGTGGGGGATGGGGAGGTGTATCGGTGGAAGGATGAGGAGGGAAGAATGGTTGCTACCGACTAGTTTATAACCATGTTGTAGCTCCATACCTAGTAGTATACATATACAAACGGCCTAGGAGGATAGGGGAAGGGAGACACTCAGTGCGAAGCGAACGGGTTGCTGTATGCTCGGAAGAGATCTAGTGGCTGCGCACTGTTGAGGATCTTGTGCAACAACGCCCCGTAGTCCCACCCGATAGCTGCGGCCGCAAGAGCAGTTAGACTGGCCTGGTCCTCGCGACCAGGTCGTCCAGGCCCAGTCATGTTCTGTTCGTTATCAGCTAGGATTCAGTGAATCCAAATGAAAGGGACATTGACATACAGGCTTCATGTTGATATCGAAGATGGCAAACTGTGACCCCTCGCTAAACCGTCTAATGTCAATGCGAATTGGGGCCGTGGCGCCAATCAATTTGGCGACATGCTCGCACTGCCGCATTGCAATTCTGTACGACTCATCCTGCATTTCAGTGTCTGTGACAGCGCGCGAGTTCGCAGTCACTGCCACCGTACCATTATATGGCGCGATGCCATCGACATGGTTGAAGCGTGTGATTGGAGGAAGGCTCCAGTATTCTGGGCTCTCCGTCGATGGCGGCATAACGGTGATCGTTGCCTCTTCGCCCGTGAGGTACTCCTCCACCATGACAATGGGAGACTCGAGCAGCAAAGCATTAATGTGCTCCTCGAGCTCTGCTCGATCATGGCATACCTTTACACCGTGGCTGCCACGACCACGGACGGGTTTGCCAACCACGGGATAACGGGAGATAGAGTTAAGTATAGGGGGGATACTATCCGATTTGCGGATCAGCCATGAGCGGGGGAGGGTGAAAGAACCATGGAGACGGAGTTGATCGTTGAGATAGGCTTTGTCGTCGAAGGCTTCAACTAGGGATGGTGGTTGTCCGACAACGGATATAGGGATTGAAGCAAGAGACTGAGACGCTTGCAGTGGGTGCGAGGAGAAGAGGATTGTGTTGGCCCAAAGGTGCGTTGCTCCTTGGCGCACGGCAGAGAGGATCCCGGATTCTGTGTCGGGGAAGCACCAGCCTTCTTGCTCCCTCGGGTTTGGGGAAGAGATCGGAGTCACGACTTGTACGCCACGACTTCTGAGGGTGTAGGCGATGTCTGATCCCGAGTCTTGGTATCCTGGCATTTATATCAAAATGAGTTCTTGAGGTAGCAGAGTAGTAGGGTGTGATACCGCCGGGCTTGCGGGGCTTCTGAGCGCCGTTGATGATGGGTGGCTCGATGGCCTGGTAAAGGACTGCGACTACCGGAGGGGCAGCCGCATTATACACGGATCTGCTTATCTGTGTCATGGGTAGACGCATTGTGTTGTTTTTTGTGATTAACTTAGTTGACGATATGTTGGGAATGACGAAGTCTGTTTTATAGATGTGGAGAAACCCGGGAAACGTGCCGGCATCGGACTAGTCCGATGATCTTCGGATGCATCCGAAAGTACGGAGTAGTCCACACATGTCGATTGCATTCATGATAGCTTTGTTCTGAAATAAAATAGAACGGAGATTGGCTGTTGTCCGGCATAGAAAGATTCCAAGAGTGCCATAATGGCAGCTAATGATATATTGAAGGGTAATCTGACGTAGCTGAACGACAAAAGCGTTCCTTTACCCGATCCTTGGAATATCGTGTGTCTCGTGCCAAATCGGCGAAGTGAAGTAAGACATTGGAGAGTAGAAAGTTAATCGCTAATCTGGACAAAAGTATCAGGCCGATGCTCTGAGGTCGAGGTTATAGGGTACTTCATCTAGCTCTAGGAGTTGCCTGATGACAGAGAATGAACTTGATACAAACAAGTATATCAGCTTCAATGTTCACAAGGAAAGCGGGATGATGTACTTCAAAGGTCGAGTGACAGCTGTCTAGTAATGCTGAGTGGTGTTCGTGTAGTCTTGATCTGGGATTACTCCCGGCATTGAATGCTCTCATAGAAACAAAGAAAGGAAGTCATTGGTGATGAAGAGCGTGTAAAAGGAGAAGAGCATTAGCTGACGCAGACAGCCTCCATCTGATGCTCCTCTGTTGCCTGCAACCAGTGGGAAGACATGAAATCAAACGGTCACACAGGGACGGGCTTAGGATTAGGTAAAAGCAACAACTCTTCATATGAGACCCGCCAGCTCAACATAGCATTGGAGCGGTTTGGTGCCATTAGAGTCTGCTGGAGCCGGACAGAGCCTCACACTAGGCAAACCGAGCAAACATCGGTGACTGGATCCATGACTACACATATCTCTTCAAGGACATTGGACCATGGTATACTTGTGCCTCAGAGACAGTTCTACCAGGTATGCTAAAAGTTATCTGAACGCAAGGAGGTTCCATGTCTGTTCATAGCAAAGAAGTGAGTTGTGTCCCATCAGACCGTGCTAGGAAGCATATTGGCCTGGCGAAGCGGCAGACCAAGTCACTCCCAGAGGCCAAGATAGCCATCTGATATTGACCTACTTCCATCACAAGGTGTGTTGTTGCAGTCATTGTACGCCTTATGGGCCAGAAGTTGCAACACTAACTGCTGTGATTGGCATAGAGCTCTCGAAGTGTGTCCTACGAGAAGCGCCCCAATTCAATCCCCTGTTCGAGCTACATACTGAGGAACCATCAAGGTGATGGGACAATCAACGCATGTTTTGCGGCCATTTTTGGTTTCACATAGCCTACGGAAAACATCATATTCCGCGCGGTATCCCAAAACCATTCAAAATTAGCACTCAACCGATTCGGGACTAGCGATATAAGCAATGGTGGATTGAGCACCAGACGCTCCTGGATAAGACCCAACACAAATGCACTAAGAGCAGGGATAATGACTTGAGCGACAACAGCCAGGCTATGACCTATCATATGGCCGGAGTGGCTATTGTTTGTCTGACTCGGATTTAGGACAATCGTTTCCCGATGGAGCTCCGTCGGGAGCAAGTTTCCCTTCACGCTGACTGCACAACATGCATCAAGCAGACGCGAACTAATTGTCTACGTAGATCCATGGCTCGTCAGACACACGAGAACGCGGACTCCGCTTCTGCAACAAACAGGGAAAGAAGATGACAATCCCGGCCTTTGGAAAGATTATTTTCTGACATATCACATTAGCCAGACAGACTGAGACATTCTCAACGAATGCCGCCAAGGCACGGAGGTTTTGTATCCTTCTCAGATCTAGCGCCATCGGATATGTCCGAATGTATGACGAGGAAAATGATATATCACTTCATGAAATTGCCGTTGGCACTTGGCAGACATGATGGCCACGCCTCCTCTAGCCGCAAGGATATATGCGCTGGGAGCTATCGAGGGCTGACTAGTTAACCTTTTGGCGCTTACTTCAGACGCTGCCGATCCCTCAAGTTTTGGGGCTGAGGAAAACACGGAGGCTGACTGCGTTAGCCCACGGACGATCCGCAGTCTCAACAACCAGTAGGGAGGTTGGCAGAGGTTATTCGAAAAGCCACAACGGACACAAATACATAACTATGAGCCTCAAGTCTCACTAAGCTTGTGCTGCTGATTGGCGCTTCAGATCTCATACGGCTGACGTGGGTCACAGCAGCAGTCCGGCATGACAGGGGACGTTCGCTCCGAGTTAACTAACCCACCAACCATTGTGTATCATGCACAAGAAGCGGTGAGCTCGAACTCAGGGAATGTGTGGCTCTGGTTATTTCAGGCGCAAGTAAAGGCTATAGAGCAAGACAGTTGAGGTCCGCACCATGTGCAAAGCTTCGGAGAACACCGATGATCGGTCCAAGAGGTGAGCGAGGTCCCACGCGCTTGAGAAGGGCCGCAGAGATAGAGAGATTGAGTGTGTATGTACTGACTACGGGCACTAGATACAAGAATATGAAAATGAAAGCCCACTGAGCTTAACGCAACAGAGCCGTAAGACAACAAAAGAATAGAACTACAATCTTGGTCTCCATCCACTCTCCTTGACTTCCCTGCGACTCTCCTCCCTCAACACTCGCTTCAAAATCTTCCCACTTGCCGTCTTAGGTATGCTCGGTACAAACTTGACTCCCCCCGTGAGCGCTTTGTATCCTGCCAACCTCTCTAGTAACCAGCTTTTGACCATATCCTCCGTCAACTCGCTCTCATCGGTCCCGGGCCGGCGGACCACATACGCTCGTGGCAATTCCGTCCCTGGGACCACATCCCGCAAGCCAATCACCGCAGCATCGACAATGAGCGGATTCGCCAACAGCACGGCCTCTAATTCCGGTGGAGCAACTTGGAATCCTCGGACCTTGATGAGTTCCTTCTTGCGATCTACTATGTACCATTTTTGCGTGGCACTGTCACAGTACGCGATATCCCCCGTGTGGAACCAGCCCTGCTCATCAAAGGATTCCGCATTGGCGACCGGGTTGTTGAAATACCCAGGTGTGACGGCAGGACCGCGGACACAGAGCTCGCCTCGCACGCCGTAGTCGGAGATATCGGTGCCGTTGTCATCCACTAATCTATCATCGTCACATTAGCTTTTGACCTGCACAGGGCTCGACGGGCGGACGAAAGAGAGAATCAACATACTTAGCCTCCATGTTCGGCACCAACCTCCCCACCGACCCTGTCTCATCCTCTTCATCCCACCGGAACATTGTCGCGATACAGCATGTTTCTGTCATACCCCATACCTGCGTACAATTAGCTCCTGGTCCAAGCAACCTTTGGAACCGCTTCTGGGCGTCTTTGTCCATTGGTGCGGCGCCCAGGTTACTTGCGCGGATTGAGCGGAGATAGCCCCGTTCGTAAGACATCGGATGCATGATGATGGCAATGGCAATGGGCGGAACAATGGCCATTTCAGTGACTTGGTACTTTTCAACCGTCTGCAGAAAGAGGGGTAGATCGAAACGCCGCATGACGTAGTTAATATGGCCGGCTTTGAGGCTGCCGAAATGACTGCTGGGGGCAGCAGCAGCGTGGAAAAGGGGAATGGCGATGACTCTGCTTACCTATAAGGGTCACTTGTTAGTCAACCAGTCGTTCGTCTATCGATATGGTAGAATGGAAAACGATTGGAATGAAAAGTGAAGTACACACTCGCCATGGTCTCGGGTTGAGCTCAAACACGAGTTCGTGCTGGGCGACAAAGTTCATATGCGTAATCTCTGCTGCCTTGGGAAGCCCTGTTGTCCCACTACTGAACAGCCTGGCTGCGGTAGTTGTCCTAGAAATCTCCTCGTCTTCGAACCTTACCCAATCTTGTTCGCCATGATTGAGCAGCTCCGTCCAGGACACTGCTCCATCTGGTACCGACTGTCCCAGGACATCGAAGACCCGGATTCGATGTGCTGGTATTGATGCCGCTTTTGCTGCCGTAGTGATTGCATCCAGATGTTCGGGCTCTGTGATGACAAAACTCGTATCCGAGGAGCGGAAATGGTGATTCAATTCAAAAGATGTGTAGGCTGGATTCGAGCCTGTGAAGATTCCCCCTGCGCCAACGATCGCCAAGACCAGCATAGTATAGTAGATCTATCATTTATGAGCGATCAATCCGCATTAAAATTGGAGCTTAAAGAGAGATGTGTACATCATTGAAGGAGTGAATGGCGACACAGTCGCCTTTTTGCACGCCCCAGGCGCGCAGCCCCGAGATCAGTTGGCGAACAATGGTCCGGGCTTGGTTGTAGGAAATGGACCGAGAGGGATTGTGGACATCGACGTAGATCTATACCGGTTAGAGATGCTCTATAGGCGAGAAAAAGGAATAAGTATCCTCCAATGGAATATTACCGGTTCATCATGATTGTAGGGCGGATCAGAAAAGATATAGGAGATCACATCGGTGCAGGGCACTGGGGCCCTGGATGCAGGTTCGAAAATCATGCTAAAGGGGAAAAGAAGGACAGACCAGGGGGGGGCGGAAGGAGATGCGAGGATGCAAGGATGCAGGGTCCAGAAAGACGCATGATGACCGATTTATAACTCCAGCCGACCATCCAGCTCAGATGCTTTGAAATAGGGTTTATCGATGTTTTGGACAGCCAGGACGGCACGTCACCCGAACTCGGCAATGGCACTGACTCGAGTGCTGAACACATGGCAGACATGGTGTGACTGGGACCCCCGCCTGTGACAGAGGCATTGTGGTTCAACGGCCATTCGGGAGACCATTCATGGAACGCCAGACCTGCATGTCGGAAAATATGGAGGAATCAGCGTGCACTGGCCTGGCCGGGGGTGCTCGGATTTTAGTGTTGCGCGTCGTTTGGAAAAGGCCAGCGAGGCCAATGACTGCGAGGCTGGCTGATAAACAGCCCCCAGCAGGCAACCCACCGACCCGCCGCGCTGCATGTGGCAGCTGCCTTCAAGCCAATAATTAAGCTCTGCTGCTCCCGAGAAGCTCGCCAACGGCCGTGGCGTGGCAGCTTGGGTCCTCGGCCTACTCCGTATGCTTATCACCGATCACAGCCGAATACCTGCACCTCCGCACCGCTACCAATGGTCCGAGCACAAGAACATTGTCAATGCGAATGAATCTCCCGCCAATTTGACCGAGATCATTATGAGGGTCTCATAATTTGCCGACGGGATCAGTAGTAGCACAAGATCTAACAGCGACCGCAGCACCGAATTCAATGGATCCGCTCTTCTCCGGTCTGCATTGACCGCAATGAAATGACTCTGACAGTGACAAGTCCTATAATGCATGCGGTGCTGTCGCAGACCATACGCTTATCTGCAGATCGATTAGCGCAATACACACCGGGCTAGCCGTCGTTGCCCTCAAGCATTAAGCCCAAATTTGGACAAACATCTACCCTTAAGGATCAGTGGTCAGGTAATGTCCTTCAATAGCGACACCATGGGGTTATTGAAAAAGGCATACGAAGTTCTTTCAACTAGGTTGGTTTGTTCAGACATGCCAGTGTCTCAACCGATTGGCTTGGTTGGTTGCTGAAGAAGATTCTGTTGTCTTCTTCCATGACACTGCACGAGCATTCTGAGGAAGTATATGTGATCTTCACATCTGTCTAACTAACATGCTTGTCAGATGGATCTACTAGACAAGCTCGAGTATTATTGTATAGTATGTGGCCATATAAAACGGTGCTGCTGCTAGACAGCGATCCTGATACTCATTTGCGGCATACCGAGGCGTGTGATGTGCGTGGTTCGAGATGGACAACATTTCGTCGTCTGATGGTTCTGTTTCGGACTTGAATTAAATAAAACTTCACAAATAAACAGCCTACAAATAATGTCCAATATTATTAGCGGAGCAATCCCGGAGCGAACCATAGTGAAGTGATAAACGTTAAAAGTGTAGAAAGAAAACTTTCTGTATCAAAAAGGAAGCCTCAGGCTGAGCTGACTACAGAACCTTGGACTCGTACCCAAGCGGCCTCGATGACCACTCACCTCTTGAATAGCACCATCTTCGTGACGGCGCATGTTACGTTCATGAACGTACAAAAGAGCCGCGACAACCATGACGCTGCTGGTAGGGCCTGCGCAGTGACCCTGACTCCTGCACAAACATATGAACCATTGTAGACCTAAACCTTCATGACCGACCGTGTGCACATGCCAGCGACACACAGGAGGTATTGTTGGATAAAGCTGGAATGGGGTGCGGCGTGACATCCGTGATGTAGATATCGGCCATGGTGTCCCTGGGTCCCGGGCATAATCCTGACAAGATCAGAAACGCTGGGTTAGCTGAACCATACAGTGCCTGATAGAGGTCTTCGAAACTCACTAATACGGTATACTCTACGGTAACAACATTTTCTCGCTGGCGGGGAGCAGTCCGAGAATTCTTCTTCTGAGATTTGAAGGGCGCTCCAACCTGCAGCAAAACCATATAGTACTCTTAATAGTGTGACTATAGGCTATTACCTTTCTGTACCGGCCTCATTGTCCACATTCCGATGTGCATTGTACTCAGATGCGGAGTCACCTCAGACTGCGACGGCAAGAATGAGGCTACCCCCAAGGCTTAGAGCCAGAATGGAATAGACGGAGACGGAAGCCTCTATGACGTGGGAGCGTCCTTTAGGGTAGAAAGGGCAAACTCAGCCGACTACTACATCAGCTTTGGCAAGCATTGAATGGTCATGTATCTGAATTCTTTGGCTCGGGTGGTGGTTGCTCTTCCTGGCGGCAATGCACGGCTATTATGGTTACACGAAAGCCTTAATCACTTCATGGAGGGAATTATGAATTGCCTCATTCATCACGCGGAAGAGGCGTCTTCTTGGCAGGCAGCATCTGCAACTCATTAACCGGCTTGGCTGGTCTCGGTTAGCACATAGCCTGGTGACAATGATGGCTTCAATCTAGACCTTGCTCGGATCCGGAGTTTCTGTTGCCTGAATATTCCACTTTGTTTTCCTTTTCCTTAATCCCGACTGATGAGCATGTTCGCTCTAATTCTACTTCCATTGCCCCGAACAGCAAAGTCACAGGAATTGTTGACGTATTTTTTACGGTCTACGCCGGGTCTGGACATGCATAGTAGAGGGTCTTGGAGCAGGGATGGGGGCAACGATGTATTTCTGCGGCAGTCCCGATCAGCAACATTCATGGGGGGACGCAATGTCTTGCAAGGATCCCCGCAGCAGAGAGGAAACAAGTTGCCAAACTCTTGACGTTCCGAATCCCAAGGTCCTCTCGCCGAACCCTGCTCGACGCAGGGTCTTCCACGCGATGAACCTTATGTACCAGGGGAGTGCTAATAGTTGTTGACCTCTGCTCGGTTGGAATAACGATACGCTTGGGCCAGATCAGCAGTATACCAGCCCGAGGAAAAGGATATATGTAGCGAGGTAGCACAGGCCAGGAGAATGCCAAGAGCCAAGAGCATTCTGCATGGGTTAGCGTTGGACATGCCTCAAGTTGCGAAATTCGCCGGGGTTCTTCCGGATGACGATCTCCAAACAGTCAAGCAAAGGACTATCAACTCTTCCGACGGTCGCGATTCGACTAGAAGGCTAGACTTGTATTCAACGTGATCTGACACGTACTATGAGGTCAGGAGCGGTTTGATTTGTGGTCAATTGAGGAGAGAATGTCGCGGCAGTTTTGACATTTCCGCCGTCAGAGAGTCGCCTCATGATGGCAATCTAGACCCATAATGTCTTCACAAGCAGCACGAGGGGTGCTGAATAACATATGCCTAATAGACCATATTCTTAGCGCATGTCTGGGATGTTTGCCAAAACGCCACCAACTTCTTCGGTCGAGACGACTGGCCAACGCTGCTGTGGTCATATTTTAGCCGGTGGGTCTGGATTAGGGGGAAACACGGTGCCGTGATTTGTAGCAGAAAAGAACATGCCAACTCGATTAGGATGGCTGTCTTGATTTGAGATCGCCTGTAAGCCGGATGTTACTCTCGCTCCGTTCTTCTATTTTGTAGCCACTGGGCGGGGACATCCTTGCAGATGGCCGAGCAAGGACTGGAAAGTTTTGCTGTTCCAGTCGTCTCAGGTCGGTAAAAGCAGGAAGGTTGGCACTAGAAGCCTGGCAAAAAGCAGAGTACATAACATCGTATTGATGGTCTTCACTTAGGTAAGATACGACCTAGGCGCCTAGACGCTTGTTGTGGAAGTACAGAGAAGATATCAGTGGTGGGTTAGCTCCTTAATATGGATACGGGTGTTTTACCTCAATGAGGAACAAGAGCCATAATGTACGTATGGCACTACTTCCCTCAGTCACTCTCGAGCACTAAATCTCGGAAGCCAGTGTATACTATGCCTAGCCTGTTGGGTGGTCCCGGGCCGTTGAGGGCTCAGAGGGGAAGCGTAGGGGAAACATCACTAAGGAAAACAAGTTAAAACTATCCCTCACTTGTCCAGATCAAGTAAATCAAACGGTAGGATTCCTCCGAGATCCGGTTACAAAAACTTTGTATTGTTGTCTTCCTGATGTATGCTCCTCGGGTGACCACTTACAGTAGCATGATAGCCAGAGATCAGTCTGTACATAGGTTAATAGGATCAAGCTGATAACCATAGTAGAACATCTCTCTTGTGGGAATACTCTGTGTTGCAGAAAGATAGCAAGCAAGTGCTTTGTGGTCGCATGAACCTCCTTCTGGGGCAAGCCTGCTCCACTCCCCTTCACAACGCTCGGATAAGCCGAGCGTCGAGAACACCTGCAGGAATCAACCTCTGTGGCGTCTCCTGGTAAAGGATGACCACACTTATGTTTTCACCCAAGTCGACACTTTATCTGTATTGACACTGGGTCCTCTCCCCTGCAGCCTTGCGAGACACCCACAATGTCTATTCCTCTGTACAAATCAAGGCCGTTAAAGCGGAGGTGATAAATGACCACCAGAGGTCGTTAATATCAACAGCGTGATAGGGAGAGTTGGAAGCAGATTGGAGGAATAATGGCCTCCGATATGACAGCAGCCACTATAACTGATAACATGCTGCTCGGCGGAAAAGTGCATGCGGCACTACAACTGTGCTACTGCATGACACGCATAGCTCTGGTTCTGCGAGCAGTGCTGACTTTCTTCTGTAAATTCCGAGTAAATATAGAGCGTTATCGGATTGTTGCACGGTGGCTTTGAAATGGCTGAAGGGGGATCAACTCATAAGGCTGAGAAGTTGGTGGTATCAATGTCCTATAATACACAAGTGAAAGATCAGCCATATCCGAAAAGTCGGAAACAGGTTGATCGACAGCGGTGGTACGTGTAGCCCTGAAAGGTACAAAGGCAACTAAACCTAGAGCAGACGAGTAATTGATGGCCACTGATATCATAGCTGCTTCGATGAGCTTCGATTCATTCCAATCTGGGTGCCTCACATGCAAGTCGAAAACGAAGGCGTGCAGGTGTGGCAGCATCTTCAGCAAGTTGCAGTAGTGAAGGCGTTTGGCTGGTTTGCAGCAGCCAATCGGCGTGGTCAGATGATCTCTTTGTAGGGAGTTGTATCTGGAAGTTACTCTTGGTGAAGTGACTCGGGCGTTCCGACTTCCAACTTCGCACTACTTCCATCACTACTAACTACTCTGACATTCTTCTGGAGCCAATCCCATCCCCTGAACTTCCACCCCTTCTACATTCGGTTCATCTAGCGCTACCGTCTTTCCAAATACGGTAGTATTGTCAACTCTACTGTTCACACAACGCAGGTTATCGGGCACTCCACTCATGATGGTTTCTCGTTTCTCTCTCCTTCTTTCCCGACCCGCTGCCACATGGCGCGTCAGCTTATCCTACGGAGTCTCGTATTACCTTCCGACTCTTGAGTCTAGCTTTGGCCCCCAGAATCAGAATCTGCTGGCAATCGGCTAACCAGATCGAGTCTGAAGATCGACGTCGCGTGAGTGAGTGTCATATTCTATTTTTCACTGCCGGGTTTCCGAAGTTCTTAGCTGATGGTGTACAGGAGTACTACATGACTCGTAATTTTATTCTCCTGAGGCTCCCGGTACGAGCATCGGGAGTTGGCCGCCGCTAACCCAAGTTACGGAGGTTGTAGTTTAACGCGTGGAGACTCCGCCGGGGTCCCAGAAAGGATGGGTGTTGGCACCATGGCTGATGGCCTCCTGTGGCCTATGCTGGCCAATGCGTCGCGGCGCTCAGCGGAGTGCGTTGCATTTCCCCATCCCCATCCCCTTATCGACAGGTAAATCTCCCTTGCCTTTATCTTCCACCAGACCCCCAGTCCCAAGATATATCTGCAGAAAAGTCCGCCAACAAGGGGACTAGTACATATTAGCACCATGTCCGATGCAGCTGTCCCTGCTATTACGACGGGGGGAAGATAGCAGTTAACTAGCCACACCACGGATAACATCAGAACCCCCCGGAACAATACGTGATCAAATCAGGAAATTGGCTAATCCGTATTCAATGGTACAGGATCTGCCTCGTATCTGTGGATTACTCTGGACTTGGGTCTGACCAAGCCGGAAGCATCGCGCAATATCCGCACCGTCGACTCAGAATCTATTTCCAGCAGGTCCCGGTCCACTGCGGCACCAGCGATGCTCGCGTGAATTAACCGGCCCCAGGAACCACGTTTCCTTCAGGAATTGATGGACCGTGGAGTCTGGATTCATAATGGCGGAATGTCTGAGTGGGCGGGTGGGGGAAGCGTTTCCTACGACTACTAGTGTGGACATCCTGCGACAGCGCTAACTTGCGGGCCATTCCGCTGCCAACGTGCTAGACACTCCCCCTCTCGCCGTGCAAATACTGTGCATAGATGGGGCTTCCTGATACGCTGCGCTGACCAACGGCAGGTGTGAAACGATGGCCGGCCTAACAGATGCCTAGAAGATTAGGGTGTGGCGAGGTATACGGGACGGCGGACATGCCAACCGTCAGACAGACAGATGGGATCCGGGTGGGAGCGCTAAGTCCGTTAATAAGCGGAAAGGCAGTCAGGGTTGGTGGCCGTGGAATTATGTCCACTGGGAAAAAGGACGTGTGGCTTTCTGCGGTTACATCCGAATAGTAAAAAACAAAAGAAGGAAAATTTTCACTGCAATGTGATGATCAATTCGGACTAGCCTGATCATCATTGCGGTTCTATGAATGGCTGGATTATCTTTTATTTATCTTGCCTAACGCGGATGGCTTGGAGTTGGGCGATCGCCGCCTGGCGTGGCGTTGCGTTCTGGATTTTCAAACGGGAGATCGAATCCAAGACATTCATCCTATCGAGGGACTAGGGAGCCGAGAGGGAGGCACGCGCTCCCTGGTTGGTGGAGCAGCCTCCACGGGCTGAAAAATATCAGGGATGCAGGGCAACTTCAGATTAAGCCATACAGGAGCCCATACACCCCCATTTGTCGAACAATTATCTCAGCAGGAACTAGAGCAACCATCTTTAAGGTCGGGTGAATCTTATTAAACACCCCCCATGCTAATATTACGCAGACTAAGCTACAAGCTACGGTTTCGGGGGGGTTCCGCAGTCTGCAGGCCGAACGGGGAGTATTCATCGTCCTCGAGTCGGGTCAGATGTACGAAAAAAAAAGGATCAGGATCCTTTCATTTGCTTCCCGATCGGTCGTTAGGGCAGCTTGAGCGAGCCTTGACTAATCTGCCTATTATTTCCCCTCAACATTCGCCCCGGATCCGAGATGGGTGGCTCGGAGGTTGTACTTATCGACTGCGTCCCCTCGGTGCTCTTCCCTCTCCTCTGGTTCTAACATTCATACTGCGTGATAGAGCTATATCTCATACACCTTCCTCCCGGCCCCAACCCTTTTATTACCTCTTTTCCTCTTCTCTGATTCATCTTCGAACAACATAGCTGTTTGTTTTTACTGAGTGCGGCTAGTAAGCTATGCCCGCTATGACCATTACGCTGAGTGACCAGACACATACTATGTCTGAGGCCTCATCGAAGAGGGATGGGATCTCAAGGGCCGAATCCAGGAAGCCAGGCGCTCGCCATGGTCATTCCCAGAGCACCTGCCACCAGCTGCCGCCTCCTCCATCGCAACCTACTGCGGAAGGGGAGTACCGGTGCGGAATCTGCAACAAGACATATAGTCGACGTAGGCTGCCCTTTTCTTATGGTCGCACGATGTTGGCACAATTTCTCTATAACTACTGGCTTTCTTGATGATATTCAAATACCCAGACACTCATGCACAGACCTGTGGTTGACGAGATAATAGGTGATCTGCGGGACCGGCACCGTCGCCGTTGTATTAAAAACATCGGTCAGGAACGCCAGTCCAAGCGCAAATCCTGCGACGCCTGTGCGCAAAAGAAGCTGCGTTGCTCCATGACCCGACCGTCTTGTAGTCGGTGTCTCCAAAGCCGACGGCCTTGCGTGTATCCGCAGTCATCTGTTCCTGTTCAAGCTTCTAGTCTTGATGACTCCCAGGATAATCTTGTTTCGTCTGTCGGTTCCATTCACGCAGTCCCAGTCTGCGCTGGGATAATACCCGGCGGCACGACATGGGCCCTTCCAACATATCCGTTCGACACCCCATCGACCGGAGATGAATTGAACGATGTTCCGGGTGCCTCTTGGAGTCCCGAAACGCCAACGAATGCCGAACTTGCCATCCAAACTGTCAACGACAGCACTATGTTTCCTATGCAGGATGTCTCCCTGATGAATTCTCCCACCTGGCAAGATGATCTCCATGAACAGCCCGAGACTTATGGGTTGGAGGAGTTCTTTCCCGGCTCCCTTGACAGTTGTTCGCAAACCATGTATATGCCACCGACGATGGGGTCCTCTCCCGTGACCATGGTTCCTCCTACTCCGGCTACACTTCCAGGCGACTCTTATGCCACTGGAGGCGGACTGAACATGAGGTCGGTATCTGCTGGTTATTTCGATAGTTTCTGGCCCGACAATCTGGTTTCCAACGATGAAGACAACGAAACTTGGCGACTCGGTACTTACACGGATAGCCGTACCGGGTCGGGGTTTGGCCAAAGCTTCCTACCCAAAACACACCATCACAGCCCCGGTGACATTGGTGATCTCTATCAGGAGCTTTTCAGCCTGCTACGTGAGTACCCGGGGCTGGCTCTGCAGAGACAGTTTTACTCGCCCTTCCTACATCACGAGCTACAGGGGTATGCGATGCAATCGATGGGCCAGCCACTTAGCACCACCCTAAGTTCGATATCCTCGTACGCTACTTATCTGGAGACGTGCGATACGTTTGACCTCTCAATGCACAATGGGGAGCGTCTCGCAGCGGCAGAAGGCTGTGTAGTAGCTCTCCATGCTGTCTGTGTCCATCAGATCTTGAGCATTTTCGGCGACAACTTCGCCACTGCCAGCTTCAGCAAGCTCCCAAGCTTTGCAGGGGACCACGGGAACTCCGAGGCCCCTGTCGAAATTCTCCTGAGGGTATGTTCTCCCACTTCGATTGCCCTACGCCCCACCCTAGGCATTGAACTGACCGGTGTGGACTTAGATGACGCAGCGGGTCTACAAACTTCACGAGGACATTCTTCGCACCCCCCATGAAGATGAAACGGATTGGCGGCGATGGAAATTCGCCGAAACGCTGCGACGTAACATCTTCTTCGCCAATATAGTCCGCACATTAGCAGGCCGGGCCCGCCGTTACAACGGGATCAACATCGACCCGCTAGATAGCGCGATCCTCCTTCAGCTGCCGTTACCGGCGCCGGAGGAAATGTGGCGGGCACGCAGCGAGGGGGAGTGGATGATAGCCCGCGCACAGACGCAGCAGTCGTGGGCGCGGGGGGTGGATGGCAGCATGCTGCCAGCCCTGCGGACCCTGCAACAATTGCTGGTGCTGGAAGAGGTTGGCAGTGTAAGTGTTACGTTATTGCTTCCCATCACACGCATGATTCTGGCGTGTGCCAAGCTCAATGGAGCTTCATATGGCTGAGGTGGACCGGTGGGCCCAGCGATAGGGCGATTATGATCGTCACGGTTGAATACTTTTTTTTTTTATTTTTTGTTTTCCTTGTTTCACAAATACCCTGATCTTCTCACGACGACTACGATCATCGTGGGACGTATAGTTCTGTATCCGCTAGAGAGGTAGACTAGATTTTGATTGTGAGGTTTTATTATTATGCTCCTGTTCTTTCTATTTTGTTGTTGCATTTGGACCCGAAATCGGAACCCAATTCCGTGGGGGATCTCGACATTGATAGATCCCATCACGTCTTTAGCCGCCACCGGGCTTGGGAAGATAGCACCCGGCGACTGCAGAGCCCGTGCCAATATGCCACTGTGAAAGAGGAAACGAACGAAAGCAGCAAGATCGAAAAGAACGACCAGGGCTGCTGCCGGGCGCATGTACGTGAGAGGACTGGGCCTGAGGCTTGGCTTGGCTGGCTGAGACGCCAAAACCCGGACACACGGCGATGCCGAGGCCTCGAATCACGACGAACATGCAGGCTGTCAGACCGGCAGGCGGACAGGCTGAATGACGAGGAATCGCGACCGGACGGCGAACAGGGTCCAGGCAGGTGAGTGAGGATAGGTTCAGCGAGCCGATGCGGTACCTCATTAGTGCTTCTTTAGTCCTGACCAGCTTGTTAGCTTTCCCGCGGATGGTCACCTCCGGCGGGGGTCCGGCATCCACCGTGGGATTGACTTGGGGGTCTTTTCTGTACCTCTCGTGTCGATCCCAGCTATCTCCTCCGAAGGCCGTGGCCAATCGTTTATATGCAGGAGATGCAGTAGTGTCGACCGACTAGGACGAGTTGGTTAACATCTCCTGGGTGGTGGATTGGTCTCGCCGAGTAGTAAGTAGTAACTAGTCGTCGTTGTTTTCATACTAATTAATCTGGTTGTTGGTGATGAGGATAGGGGTGGGGGGGCGGCGATGTGTTTATCCCACTGTGTGTTAATCTTTAATCTCTTTTTCATCTATTCTTCAAGGTACCACTGTGATGGTATACACCATCGCAACAACGTCTTGTGATGTTCTCTGGTGTGGTTATTTCCACCGCCCCCACTCATAATGCACACACCCATTTCCATCATACTAAACCAACAGCCGCGCAAAAAATGATAACAGAACAAGACAACCAAAAGCCAGAAGAGGGGTAAAAAGGATGAAACTTAATCTCGATAAGCGCCGCCAAGTCCTGCAGGTCAATCTAACTTGCCCTCCGACTTCTGTGTGTTATCCCGACCAAGAAAGGAAAGGAAGCAAAGCGAAGGCGAAGCCGGCCCCCTCCGTGTCTCTCTCCCAAGATGGGAATATGCTACGCTTGGCTACGAGCTTGCCGATGATTACACGGACTTTGCCCCCCGCGCTTTCTGTACTGTGCCGAGTACTTGGCTATATGCTGAATGACCATATTAGATGGTGGGTTGGTGGCCTGAATTTCTTGGGTTACAGAGATGAAAGGTCTTGGGAGAGGTCTTGGTGATGAGGAGATGGTCTGGGCATAGTCGTCCACTAGGTACGTAGAGGGACTCCTATAAGATCGCTAAGTTAAGGAGTGGAGAATGGGTATACGTATGTATTCCTCTTTTGAATGCTGATGCCAAGACGTTGGAAGGAGAGGAGACAGAGAGGAGGGGGGAAGGACTGTTTTTGCCCCCTCTTAGGTACTTGGCTGTTAATCTATATTATCTTCACTACATGTTACATACGACTTCCGGTTTATGCAGTTCAGTCTCGGCGAAGTGGGGTGGGTGATACTCGCACTAACAGGTAGGATCCAGTTCTCGTCACTGCTCTTTCTCTCTTGCGCTGTGCTTACCAAGACCTAGCTAGCTGGCTAGCTCTTTGCCCAGCATTGGTACTACCTATCTGAATCCGGATTCAAGATCCTCGGGACGCCGGTGGAAAGCCAGATCAGGCTGACGATGACGATGACGATGACGATGATGATCATATCCTCGTTTGAAGAGACGGTTTGACGAATTCCCAGACCAACCGATCCAACCGGATTCGCAATGGGATGAACCCTTACTCCAGCAGGTCTGATCAGAGGCCGATGAATCAATGATCGCTGATGCCAAGCTCTTCTGCAGTGGATGGGAGATCCACGCGGACGGAGGATTATGCAGTCCCAGTGTCACTGACAGAGTTACTGCCGTGGGTAGTAGTATTCCGTACTACTAGTAGGATGGATACAAAATTTCTCCGTCTTGGTGAACTTTCTTTTTCCTGCCGTGCATGGTTGCTTTTCCTCTACCATCTCGCCTACGTTATCTGCACCCATCTTATCAAATTAATTTCCATCATCTGTCTGTCTATCTGTCTTCATGCATCTAATGGAGAAATCCCGGATTTGGTCTTGATCATTGAATAGTTTATATGCCGAGAGAATTAGCCAGCAAGCAGACAAGGTCCGCGAAGCTCGGCATTCATCATCCTGGTTTATCTACTAGCACAAGGTAGGGAGGTAACTGGAGGACTGCTAGGCACCCATGGGACATGAGTACTCTGACATTGTCACGCCATTGTGTTTTCCTTAGCTACGAAGTATAATTTGTCTCATTAAGAGACTACTACTACCGGAACAAATGCCTCTATCTGTGATGCTGCTACCCACTAACTAGTATCGTGCAGAAGCAAAAACAGCAAGGCCACTAAATTTGAATAGTTAAGCCGCGTGCTAAGGCCGAGCCGGTAAAGAGACCGGTAAGGAGCGGGCCGGGATGAGACATTCTCTGAAGAAGAGGAATAGCTAGTGACTTAGTGAGAAGGGGGAATTTTCGGAAGGATTCAATTTGGTAGTAACTATGGAGTAGTTATTAGTTAGTATAACTAGCACGATTCCGATATCCACCGGCCCACAATAACTAAAGGGAAAAAAAAGAAAAAGTACGGGGGTAAAATGAGGATCCTCGGACATGTCATGTGCTTTTGATGATTGTTGTTAAATAATGTCATTGATCAACTAGTTATCATGAGCATGAGACGGACAGATGAATAAACTTTGGATTATGTCTCTCATTGAGGTAGATCAATTGGAGGAACTTCTACGTTATAGGGAATCGGGATTGTTGATCTTCATGTGGTTGATCCCGTCTGTGAATCCTTCTGCTTCAATTGAATCCTTTCTCTAAAATACAGTTTTCTGTTCTATCTACTACACGTATGATGGATTGAGAAATACGTGTATTTACTTCTCGCACATACAATGTTGATGTGGTCCTGTGTTCCGTTTCATCAATCCCATCAGAAGGATCTCATCAAACGATGGGATCTACTTCCACGGAATCACCTCCCCCTTCAGTAACTGTCATAAGTCCTGCATCACTACTAAATAGCTAAACCCCCAACTATCATCATAATCCATTACGAATCCCCCACCCATACCACACGTCAAACGGAGGATCCGATATTATCCTAACGAGCCATGGATATGAATCCTGTCGGCTCCAATTGCTCCCGAGAGACAAAGTCCCTCAGCCTTGCAGTCAATCAGTGAGTCAAACACGAGACGAGACACATACGCAATCCTCGACAATAGTCAAGGCTTTTATTTTATCTTCCTCCACTATTTAACTGCTGCTCTATTATATAGCAGACATTATAGCCGCTAGGCTAGATCCCCAGAGTGGGAGGGAACGGATCGGATGTTGATGGTCTTCTTCACATAACGATGATGAATGAGATCCTCCGGGTCTCCGGGGGCATTCCGCATGCTGCATGCATGTAGCTAGGTGCCGTGTGGGATAGCTAAGCTGATAATTAGTGGTCAGTAATATCCTCTCTTCGTCGCCGATACAGGTATTCTCATCGGAAGTACTTACCTAATTACGTTGCATCTAGCTTAATGCCCTCGATATATGTCGCACTTAGGCTCTTATTCGTCTGGTCGATGAGTCTAGAGGCTAGAGGCTATACGGGGATAGAGTGGTGTATATGCAGGTGGTTGGGATTATTTACCTGTATTGGAAGGATCCGCTTAGTAATTATTGTTACTGGTCAGCAAATACTCTTTTGTTCATGCGGGTGGGATATACTGACTGTTGTATAGTTATGTCTTTGTCTCGTGTGGTAAATCAAACCCACCCATACGATGGAAGATCTTCACAGCAATGTCGATGACTGCCTCTATGGTGAGTCCTTACCGCCTCGCATGTCTGCCCAGAAAGCTTCTACAATCTTCTTGTCCAATACGAACTTGATAAAACTGGGAGAAAAGAGGGGTGGCGTCGTAAGAGATAGGAACAGGAACCAGTTGTGTGTGTGTGTGTGTGTATGTGTGTGCCGTGTCCAGCCAGGGCTGATGCTATCTGTGAATAATCATTCTTGTTCTTATCGTGCGATGTACCTCGGCTTTGCTGTGAGTGTCTGTCGCCACTTGTTTACTCTCCTACTTTGCAAGTGGAGTATCGTGACGGCATTACTGCCTGCTACAGCTGAATGAGGGATAACGGAGGGGTTATTCCTCTCTACCTCGGGGAGATAATTATCTCATTATCATGGACGAAAGGACAGTTGATCCATTTGACCGAACAACTTCAGGAAACTTGAGAGATTCTTCGAAGAGCAAGAAATTCTCTTGAATGGTATGGGTATGTGGCTTTTCATACTTCTTATCTCACTGCATGGGGTTGGTTACATTCGCCTCGTTGATGCTAAACCTCTCGAATCTAGAAGACATGAATCCCAATTCATCGATCTCGCCACTTCAAGCTCCATTATTGTCCTCATAATTCAGCCTCGTTCTTCAGACGATCTCTATCATCCCCTGTGATAACATTCGTTGGTTCCGTCTCTCTCATCACGACGCTCTCAACCCATCATTACACAACACAAGCCACCATCCTCCTCATTGACACTACAAGCAGAATAACGCTGATAAGCGCACTCACACACAACCCATCTTCGCGTGTGGCTGTACGTATGCATGGCATAAGTTATACTGCGTCCTGCGAGCTTGACGTCAACGCTGAGGAATGGAATTCAGGTATGACCCATGAACTTTCGTTGCAGGAGAGACCACTACCTGGTCTTTCTTGTCTCCTTAAAGTAAAGAGTATAACGTAGATCCCCAGTTTTGCGTCGAGCCTTTGTTACACAGCATCATTTCTTTGTAAACTGACTTCTCGGCCAGTAGAGATTGTTTGACAATTCAGGGACCCATGATTGACGAATTTATCCAGTAGCTGAAAGTACATCATCATGACAATGAACACATACGTCAATCCCGCTTATCAACAAGATGACCAAAGCGAACATGCATCTAGTTACATGTCGGAAGCGTGCTGGCACCACTGTGAGATGAGTCGGTTGCCCTGCACGGTAAGCAACTCCCCTTTGATGGCAAATCAGCTATTAATGCCCTTGGCATGTCCTGTGGTGATAAGCCCATGGTAATAATATCTACCTTGTTGAGCATGCTTGCCGAATTTCGTCGGCACTTGGATGTTTCTTGGGAAGTGCTATTGCTAGCAGTATTAGCATCGAAGTAGGACTTGAAGGTGTAGACGAGCTCGTCCTTATTCTTTGCCAACTTAAAACAATTGTGTTTTGGGCAATGGAAAAGGTTGACGTTCCAGTATGAGTAACAGCGCCGCGTAGTATTCAAGTCTTTTTGGTGAAGCTTCAAGAATGACGAAGACAGGGACAAATTTGCAATTTGTTTAGCCATCACAATGTCTTCTTTCAAGGCATGATATTTAAAGATAGACTTTATGGAAAACCTGACAGCAGAACCTGCCTTTTCTAGAAGACGTGACGACATTTCAGTAAAAGTATCTGCACCCGCGATTCCCAGAGACTCGCTGATGGAGAGCTTCTGGTCATGACCAGAATGTACCCTTTGGGGAAGAGAGAAGGGCAGCAGGTCCGGACCATTGGCCTTAACAGCTCGACAGTACGGAAACAGTATGTCGTAGCCCTGTGGTCGTTTGATATACAATCTGTCGTGAATAGAAAATATCCAGACACCAAGAAACAACAGAAAGGTATAGTATTTCAGGCTAAGAGAAAATACCCACAGGGCATTTCCCTTTCTGTTGGAAATCAATCAATAACATGCTGAAAGAGACCCCACATCCCAATTACAATCAACTCCAATATCTCCCCGCTGCTTATCGTGGTTCTTCTGACGACGGAGCCAGACAGACAGAACAAGGATGTCCATTTCTATCTGGAGTGATAGTCACAACTTGCTCTGTTTTCTGTCGCTTCTTTGCTTGGTCAAGCATCATAACCCCAACAACATGTCCAGATTGTCGCTGTCAGTGACTGTGTCAAGACCATCCGGTTCTCGACATTCTCCGTCGGAGTTTGGCGTAACGCGGTTTACTTTCCGCTGGGTTGTGGTAGAAGCTTCGTGTGAGACAGGCCACAGAGCATGAGTTGCATGTATATTCGAACTTCAATCTGTGCTCTGTTGTCCTCTACCAGGAGTTCGCGTTGGAAGCTAAGGATGTGAGGCATCGACTCCAACTCCACGGATGGAGTGAGGCCCCTACCGGTATCCAGTGTTTCTATGATCTTCTCCATGCATAGTCTCTTAGCTGGCAAAGACTGGGGTCGCTTTCTGAATCCTTTCTCTCGTCTTCGTCCTGCATAGTCACTGCTTGCCTTCTCCTCGTTCTAGCGTTCGGTGATTTTTGGGATGGTAATTAGGCGTAAGTCACGCTCCTCACAAAGTGGTAGACATCTCTTGTCGTAGCTAGACAACATGCCCGTACTCTAATAATCATACTCTTTCTTGCCATATGCTGAGCATGTGCACAGGAATGACCGAGTCTTATTTCCTGTGTTCCAGAGTACATTTTCCATTTCGGAGATGATCTATGAGTCCACCCGCGAAGACTAACTGGTTGAACTGTCATTCGACGCACAAGCATAACGAGGTGAGATACGACTTCCCACATGCATAGCATAAGTAGTCTGCTCTATATGGAGGAGGGAACAATTGTACGGGGACGGCGATGAGCATTTCGAGACGTTGCTCAAGGGAGGACGATATAGTCCAATCGTGGGAAGCCATTTGTAACCTGATGGACTGACGGTTATCATATATATGAATAAAACCAGCGCTTTCGACAGTACTCCTTGATATTTCATGAGAACGCTTAGCATGACTGGTAGGTCTGCATAGGCTAATGCACTATGCACGTACAGTAAAAGTGAAATAGGCATCACCAATAGCTGGGGAGCAGAATCACGCGTCGATCTCGTGCACGAGTACTTAGGATGAGACAGATCCATGATATGAAGAGCTACTATCACTCTGATTGCCAGATAGACGAGTATATCCGGCTTTACCTCGATATTGAGGGATCCGACCACTGTGATCGTCGAGGATTCTTCATTATAATCAATACCAGCTTTCGCCTGTATCCTATGATACTGGTTGTCTTCTTGTTGGAAGCAACAAAGTAGCTAGGTATGATGATCATACCCTCTGTGGATTCTGAATGTGCCCTTTGCATGGTCTTCTGTCGTCCAGTTCTGAGTGGAGATATTCACGTGTCCGGAATTTCTCGATTTGCTCGTGTGTTGGTGAGATGTGCTTGCTGTATCTCTATGTCTGATGGCATGAAATAAAACTGCACTTTGTCCCTGCGAAGAGTTCATGTCATCAACTTCATTCAGCCAGCCACTCTGTCGAATACCTCCAATTCCACGAGGTTATATCGGATGTATATCATACTGGGTAATATGCACCCAGTCGACAGGTTCCTGGTAGAGAGTAGGTTGATCCATTTGGTGAGTAGGCGGCAAGCATAAGCGCCGTATCTGACGACCACAATGCTAAGTTCTACCGGATGTGTCAGATCCAGGCGGTACATTGTCTGCACATTTGCCGGTGTTGCAGATGACATTCTTCTTCATTAGACTGTTCACGCAGCACCGCAGACGGTAATGACGATGTTGCCTAGGACCAGACCATGGACAATTCTCCAAACGGAGTATCTGTGTCTCTTTTCCGAACATGGCATTGACAGGAATGTTAGTAGAAGTACTACCAAACCATATTTCTTTCCAAAAACAAGACCCACGAGATCGCCCAATGGGAAAGGCTACCTCGTTGGATGTGTACAATTCCTTGGTGTAAACAGTACCATTTCGCTCGGCAAAGTGTGGGTTATATCTTCGTCTCATAGACAGCAGAGCCATCGGAGGTTCGAGTGTTCAGAACGACAGCCCCGAACAGTCAAGTGGACCACAGTTGACTCCGTAAGTTTCTTAAACTTTTGCTCAATCTGCTATATAGTACATCAACGGATGACCTTACGACCATGATCGGCCGCGGACGAAGGCGCAGGAGTAGCCGTTCGTAAATGAAAGGAATTAGTTCTGAGCATATATGGGTGCAGATCGAGCCATCTTAGCCTAGATATCTGAGATAGCATCGCAAGGCTGATAAGAAGGGTATGTTGACCTGTAGCCCAATTCTTCTCTTCCCTGTCCAGGACCTCCTTCATTGTACATCTTGACATCCGCAACCAGACCCCCGGTTACGGATATCATTGACGCTCCAGAGACCATGTCATGGGAAGAGTTCTGATCTGCATGTAGCTCTTTGATTGAGAGGAATATAACATGCTACTATCATCCATAGAGACAACATAGTCTCGTCAGACATAGCTTTGTCTCGTGGAAACATTCCTCAGGGTATCACAATGATAATGAGAAAGACAGTCCTCCTCTGTTCTTTGGGTTCATCTCTTTGAACGAACGTATCATACACCTAGTCTATTGTGTCAGCCGAGACAAGCCTTGCACTGGATGATCCATTGTATGCACTCACGTAACAGAAATGCGACTGTCTTCCAGGCCCTTTTCGGCGGGGCATGAACCGCAGCGGCTGTAGGGTATTATGTACCAGATGGGGTCGTCCCAGGCGGATAATATGCTCAAGAACCAGGATAATGTCTATAACATCCTTGATATTTTCGACACAGCAGGCCGCATTTTGACCTCCTTCATCTGGAGTGCCAGAAGTTTCTCAGGGTGTCTCGATGCATCCCATAGATAAACGACAGTGATGGATGTGAGATGCAGATTCTGATAGATCTGGAGCCGCTTAATCTCCAAAGCGGAATGTACCTTACGGTTCTGATATGAATCGATCTCGATGCACTCCGGGTTGCACGGGAGGAGTAGAAATATTAATATCAAAGGTAATAGCCGCGACAAGCATGGTTTGCGATACTCTCAGAAGCCTGGACGCCCTCTGATCCCTACTTGTAGGTGATGTTGATACTTTGCTGTGATATATACCTGTATAGATCTTAGTATTAGCAAATTGTCATTATATTGTTTGATAATCAGGGTATCAGGCCAACTCACCGACATCCAGACGTGTTCTAGCACAACATGGAAACTTCTTACTTCCCCAGACCACCATCACTAGATCCGTGACGACAAGGTGGTCCCTCTACTCACTAGGGCCATGGTCGGCAGCCAGGATTATTAGGGCATCTGCTGAGCTTGAGTCCTCGCTGTCACTCAGGGCAAGGTTGTGCTTGATTCCTAATAACTCTACTCCACTCGTTTGAGTGGTGGCATTATGACGAGAATACTAGATATGCTGCTTTGCAGAGAGTGTTCATAGGCCCGCAGTGCAAGGTATATAGGAGGCAATTCATGAGGCGTCATGATGCATGAGTGGCTCCATGTAGTTCTTCGTATATAGCGTATATAGAAAATAGGATGTTGGAGAGACAAGGGATGAGAGAGATGGGGTGGGAGAATGACCGGGTTATATAAGGTCTATTTCTACTTGGGGTGAATTTCGGAGTCAGTAAATGTATAATAATGAATTAATTATCTGTGGTTGAATGACCATCGCAGTTGAATTAGTATCTTGGCAGATCCAGACCCTTCAATTCCGATGGGTTGGGTGAATTAGACAAGTCAATGCGTGTAGTTACTAGTTGTGCAGATGAATAATTAGGCTTCATAGTCTCATGACCATTTTAATTTGATTAGTATCTTGGCAGTTTCATTGTTGACTGGCGTGAACAGCGGCAAGCATTCCCAGGCAAATTAACCAGGATTCATGCATGAATGGAACTTTCATTAGAAGAAAGGAAATTATTAAAGAGTGTAGTCTATCGCTAAATCTAGCTCGGACGAAGTCATTAACCGAACACCATGCAGCCAAAAGTCAAAAAGCCGCCTATCCCAAGGGTATACAATCATTAGTGAAAACTGCCGTGATGGTGGTTCTCATGATTATCACCATCGACCGCCATCTCTATCGTCTGTGACACATCCACCGTCTTGTGAATGCCGCTAGTGTCAAGTCCACCCCCCATATCGACCGTCCCTGCAAAGGTAATCAGATGTGACTGGTCGGAGGCAGACTCGGTGCCATCGGCGCGGCGGGAGTTACCGAGTGAGAACCGCTTATTGCTCCCTTTGATTTTGCTAAGGTTGACCGAGGATTCTGGTTCGTAATAGCGTTGAGAGCTGTACTCCTTCTTGCGGAGTTTGTTGATAAGGATGTTGACTGTGGGCAGACAAGCGCAGATCATGGCCACGCCTCCTTCGGCGTTTCTAGTTGGGGGTTAGTCGGCGGCATCGATGATACGAGGATAAACAACTTACCCAGATAGAATCACAATCATAAAGACAATCGTCTGGTCGTTGGAACTACCGTCACGCAAGACCAGAACCAGCCGGTACAAACTAAATGCGGTGGCCAGACCACCCGCAGACAGCATGCCAATGACCCGCAGCTTTTTGCTGCGGGACATCTGCAACGACCAGGTGAGTGGCAGAGGTAGAATCAAGATGATAAAGTCCGTCACCACACTGATGACGGAGTCGGCGATCAGCGCGGCACGTTGATCAAGACAACGTGCCTTCGGATCGAGTGTCCAGTAACCCGGAACGGGGTCGCACATGCGGATCTTGACGATCTCAGCAACAATGTAGTATATGCATAGACAGCCGAGAAGGCCGTAGATGAAGTAGATTTTGGAACGGTAAGGACTGAAGATGCGGATGAGGATAGAAAGGAGCGCGATCTTGACGAAGAGTGCCATGGGACAGTAAAGAACGGTGGCGATGTAACAGAACTGGTTTTAGATTCAATTAGCTGATGCGGATCCGACTCCCCTTGGCCATTTGTTTCATACCTTGCGGAAGAGTATTTGGTGTGCTGCAGAGACATCATCAATGTGGTAACCCCCGCCATAGTGGCCCACTATTCTCGAGTTAGTTGGGAGCTGCCAGACAAGCAAGAGTGATGCGCACCGGCAATGGCAATACCACAATATCCCATAAACAGAACCTGCGATGGTCAGTTAGCCGTTCCTTTGAAGGCATCTCGCAGTCCCAACGTACCCATGCTATCAGGCATGACCCTGGGAAAGTTAGCAGTGTCCTCTTGAAAGGGAAAAGTTGGGTCGACGTACAGTCTTCCACGCCCACAAACTGTTTGTAATAGATGCGAATGGAGAAACGCAAGAGAACGAATATACTAATGATTGGAATACACAAACATTGTGTGACGAAATTGATGGTGTTCAAAACATCTTTGGGATGACTGACAGTCATGGCGTGCCAGTGGTCAATGCAGCCTCTTCAGACAGGAAGAAACAACATGGAGCAAGACACTGACCCCGAGGACCGTGGGGAGTCCACAAACATTTATAAATAGGTTCAAATTAGAGGTGCTGGGTCTGTTAATGCGCAGAGCGTCGTCGCCCGGGGTCAAGCTGGCGCTGCGTCGTCTATGATAGGCTCATGAAGCCGCCTAGGGAGGCTCTCAACTTTTGGGTCGGAAGCTGGGATGAACAATCCGAGAAATGACTTCAATGGCACTGGGTCAACGATCGTCCCGCCCTGGTGTAGATAGAGAAAACTTTAATGGAGGGATACTCATACAGCAGCTCCCCAATGCAGTTGGACTGGGAGGCGACTATGGAGTATCCGAGCGGATCGATCGTGATAGGCCCCCTCAGAGGTCATAACGTCTACCTGTTTTGGGAGATGATGTACAGGGAGAAGCAAAGATGCACCTTGCATGGGATCATCGTGGTTACTTGCCACTGGGGCGTCGCACGCGATCGTGGTCTAGATATCTATCGTGCCAAAATACACTCACTGGTGTTGCGGCGGCGGCGTCCGTGGACCATGGTTCTGAAAAATTGACACCCGTAGGCGGATCCTAGTAGTGTCTAGCAGCTAGCTAGTAGCTTGCAGTGTCTGACTTTGACGCCGAAACTGGGGTTCGCCCTGGTGTCCCTCCTGCAATGCCAATTTTTTTCTCATAATTACTATTGGATAATTGATTCCCAAATCCCTCTTTCTCCTCCGTGCTAGCCGCGGCGGCATGGCTGCAGGGCGTCGGAAATATCTCGAACGAACAATGGAGAAGACTAGGAGTAATAACCATCGCCGATTATTGCTTCCTCCCCGGGCGCTCGTTCCAATAGCTCCTCGCACTACCTATGTACCAGATCCTGGCTGCATATAGGCTGTGGCGACGACGCACTATCTGTCATGGTGCTGCAGAAGAAACCCGCCCAGGACCCGAGCGAGGGATTAGTGATCGTCGGTGTCCGAGCCAAACCACAATAGGGTATTCGGCATAAAGGAGAACTCTGGAGAGTGGGTTTGGAGGCAGCGTCTGTGAAAAGCCCGTGATGCCGCGGGCTGAGGGAACCTGTCATGGAGCCAGTCAACAAATGGCAGTATGGATCCCTTATTCACAAGCTTGATCGGCTAGATAACTAATTGCTGGCCTTCGCGGAGATTCTTCTTCCGGATGACCGACTTGCGACACCGACCCGCAGTTTAGCGTGTGTCCTAAAGTCTCTAAAGCCTCTAACGTAGACGCCAAGCGCCGCGACGAAAGCAATTTGACTTTCGCTTGTTGTGCGTCGAGTGGAGCGTCGGATGGCTTCCATCCCTATTATTTCCTGGCCGATGTGATGGCTCACACTGACCTCGCAATGTGTCCCCCCCCGTGTGTTCTGGGAGAAGATTTGCCCCCAGGTTGTGTTACCCTCAACGAAGGTGGCTGATATTGAAAACTCACTTGGGCTTCTGGAAGACGCCTTCCTGCGCCCGATCAGCAAGGCTGCAGAATGCTTAAAACCCACGCGGTTTGCCACGCGCTGCCGAGAGTACAAGGGGGTTTCAAAGGGTTTCAAAAGGGAAAAAGAAGCAATCCGAGGCCCCGATGACTAACTGGAGTCGGGTGCAATCTGTGGTTCTGTGTAGCGTTCGTGGATACACCTCCACTTCCCAAGGTTCAGCCCGTCCCTCCATCCCAATTTCTCGTGTCCTCGACACTCTGGTTGGGTTCCAGTAGCCTGTCAGGCTCCATCTGTCACCCTCATTTTGGCAATGGGTCTGCTGCTCTCCGTTGCAGTCCACCGAGAAAAGGGAGGGGGGCAAGGAAGCGAGCAATAGGGAGAAGTGCCCTTCATGGTGAACGCTGGTTTGCTGTCACACCACGGCCCGTGTCAAGCCAGAGTTCCTCCCCAATTGTCCACTTGTGGTTCCCTCGTTTGTCTTTACCTTCCCAGGTAGCTTTCCCATTAATTGCACCTTTTACGAGAATCCTCACAATGACCATTGTCCAGGCCCAAGGAGCGGATTCCAAGCTCTTTCAGCCGCTTGCCATTGCCAATGGCAAGCTCACTCTGAACCACCGAGTGGTACATGCCCCCCTGACGCGCAACCGGGGCGAACCGTTGAACTCAAACAGTACTCCTGAGAATCCTAATCGGATTTGGTATCCTGGAGATCTGGTCGTCGAGTATTATCGTCAACGGGCCACTCCAGGTGGGTTAATCATTTCGGAAGGCATCCCTCCCTCGCTGGAGGTAAATAACCCCCAAATACCAGCTGCGATGTGTCATTCGTCCGTTCTTTAACACGCAAGCAGAGCAATGGAATGCCAGGAGTCCCCGGACTCTTCACGGAAGAGCAGGCCGCCGGATGGAAGCGTGTCGTCGACACAGTGCACGCCCAAGGCGGCTACATCTACTGCCAGCTGTGGCACGCCGGCCGTGCCACCGTTCCCCAGATGACCGGCTACCCTCCAGTCTCAGCCTCTGCCAGCGTTTGGGATGACCCCGAAGAGCGCTACACCCATCCCGCCGTGGGAGCCTCGGAACCCGTTCGCTATGCCGACCACCCTCCGATTGAGTTGACGGTCGCGCACATCAAGCAAACCATCCAAGACTATTGTAAAGCCGCCAAGACCGCCATGGATATTGGCTTCGATGGCGTGGAACTCCACTCCGGTAACGGATACCTTCCAGAGCAGTTCTTGAGCTCAAACATCAACCGACGGACGGACGAATATGGCGGCACTCCCGAGAAGCGCTGCCGGTTTGTGTTGGAGTTAATGAGCGAACTGGCTCAGGCGGTTGGTCAGGAAAATCTGGCAATTCGACTCACGCCGTTTGGACTGTACAACCAGGCGCGCGGTGAACAGCGTGTGGAAACCTGGACTTATCTATGCAAGTCGCTGAAGCAGACCCACCCCAATCTATCCTACGTCAGCTTCGTCGAGCCGGTAAGCGTGATATGGTAATCGATACAATCCCACTTACTAATGTGTCCAGCGCTACGAGCAAATTCATAGCTACGAAGAAAAGGATGCCTTCCTCCGCAGCTGGGGCCTTCCGAATGTCGACCTTTCCTCTTTCCGCGAGATCTTCGGCTCGACCCCCTTCTTTTCGGCTGGTGGCTGGGACCAGACCAACTCTTGGGGCATCCTGGAGGCTGGCAAGTACGATGCTCTGCTATATGGACGATACTTCACGAGCAACCCGGACTTGGTGGAAAGGCTGCGCAAGGGCATTCCCTTTGCACCTTATGATCGCACCCGATTCTATGGACCTTTTGAGGATAACGCATTCCACTATGTGGACTACGAGCCTGCTCCGGAGAACTCGACCGGACAGGAGTCCGTAAAGGTCCAGGTCCGACTATGATTGATGATTCGTATATACTCATAATTGCAATGCTGGTTTAGCTTGATGAAATGAATTGCTCTTTTACCCCATCCGTTGGGTGGGCCGATTTGCGATGGTATTCATCCAGTGCTGTACGTAGGTAGGTATCTCAAGGAGCCACGGAGCTCAAGGCGCTCAAGCCGTGTAACCGCCGTCCACGACCAAGGCAGAACCTACCATGTAGCTGCTCATTGGGGAGGCCAGAAACAGGATCGCGTCGGCGATCTCCTCCGGTTGTGCCCTACGTCCAATGACGACTCGCTGTGAGTCTGGCTCCAAGAAACCTGCATCCCAATACGTGCGGATCAGATCGGTGTCCGTGTATCTGGATCGTTAGCTGGCAGATGTTGTGCTGGCCACCGGCGCACTTACCCAGGGCAGATAGCGTTGATGCGTATCTCCTGTTGAATATAGGCTTTGGCGTCCTAATCCGGTTTAGTCTCTCACTCTTGGAAAGCGTCATGAACATGGAACAGACCAATTTTGAGAAAGCAACCACGGCTGCAGCCATTAGCCATCTACACCTGTCCACCAATTCCAGGCATCCACATACCATGCTTGGAAGCCGCATAGGCCGACAGTCCTGACCAACCGCCCGGAGCCACTACCCCAAACATAGAAGCCATATTCACGATCGTCCCCCGACCGAGACGCCAACCGCGCGATCTGCAATACGCTTAGCCGGCCGTCTTGCCCCCAAGTGGACCAGTGAAACGTACTCTTGTGTCAGCATTTGACGGATCACGGCCTTCTGGCAGAGCAGGACCCCGGTCTGGTTAATATCGATCACCCTCTGCCATTCTTGAGCCGGGAGCTCATGGGTCGCGGTCGGATGTCCCACAATCCCCGCGCAGTGAACCGAGATATCAATGCGACCGAACCGCTCCACGGTGCGACGCACGGCTTCATCCACGCATGCCTCCTTGGAGACGTCGCCAACTGTGAGTTCCACTGCAACATTGGGATGAGAGGTAGCGAGTTCGTTTTTAGTGCGTTGGAGGAGTGTCTCGTTTACGTCCAAGAGAGATACTGCTTCGATTCCATTTTGGGCAAGCGTGAAGGCGGTGGTTTTCCCAATGCCTGAGGCCGCTTTAGCACGGTTTCCCGATCGGGCTAGGTCAGTATACTAGTCATTGAGAAACTTCTACTTACCAGCTGCACCCCCGGTGATAAATGCTGTTCCTGATACTTTGCAGGCCATAATGGATGATCGTCGTAGTTAGATTCTCTGTTCAATGAGATATGAAAGAAATCAGAACTGGGCTGGGGATTGTTGGACGTCCATATATACCTTGCTGGTCACTGATCTCATTTCCTGTCAGCATTCGAGCGGGGTCAAGGCATTGTCTGTCTGGCTGGCTGCCTCGGTTATCCAATGAACCAAGCACTACTTTGAGTACATTAGTTAGTTCTCGGCGTTGTATCTTCGTTTCGGTGTACTCACCTCTCTACATGCTAGCTGACTGTAGTCTCCCTTGTCGAATGCGCGCTATGTGTTACTAGTGGGACTACTAGTGTTTTTCGCCCCGTTTCCATGGCTGGTTACATCCTCGAGAACTCTTAGGGTATCATGATGACTTTGCTAAAGACTGGTTGAGCATGTCAGCTTCTGAAAGATCCGAATGTGATCATCGTACCTTAATGTCCTGATACGGAAAGCTTTTGCAATCTCCAAGAATACTCAAGTCCATTGTTTCTTTGGATCAGAAAACGCGATTTCCAGTTGATACACAATGAATATACGTCAGTCAATCACTGCTCAAGCAGTACATGCATATAATAACAGTCATAATAGATTCCATGCGTACATCATAGCTCATAAATTGCCTCAATAAACGATCCATACCCCAAATCAATCCCCAAGGTATACCCAAAAGTAGCCAACACAAATATCAAAGTCCCTGTAACGCATACCCAATGAACAAACAACCATCCAAGTATAACACCTATAAACCCTCAAAAAAAGAATCATTAGCACTCACATCCATACATAGAGACCGTCAATTAAAAGACAAATACTTACATCAAACCCAACTCAAATCGAACTAAACCACCTCCGATCCCGGATGCTGCTGCTGCACCGCGTAAATCACCGGCTCCGGTTTCTTCAACATCGTTTCAGAATAACCATACTCCCCTCCATTCATTGCCACAGCCTGCTGTTCCGCAGTATAAGTATGGTTGTAGTATGGTGGGGCCGGCTGCTGCTGCTGCTGTTGCTGCGGTTGCGTCTGCGTATGTGGATACATGTACTGCTGCTGCTGGAACTGTTGCCGGTAGTACTGGGCGCGGAGCTTGTCTTCGCGGCGTTCGCGCTTGCGTTCGCGACGATGCTTGATGAGGAGATAGATGCAGAAGCAGATGAAGATGATGACGAGGATGGGGATGATGATGATCTTCCCGATGATTTTGCCGATGCTCATTTTGGGAAGGTTGGTGTTGTTAGAGTTAAGGTGGAAAAGGAGATGGTTGGAAATGAGGAACTGTGGTGGATATTGTCTCTGTGGGAGATCTGATAGGTGAGGAAATTTGTTTCGTAGAGAGCTTACTACTAGGTAGTAGCGCTATGGGATTATCGGTAGATAGATAGACAGTAGGCAGGTAGTAAGTAGCCAAGCAGGTAAAGGACAGAACTAGGCACAGAGTCAGAAACAAATCCAAAAAGCCAAGCCCTTCCCCCACAAGCTTATATATCTCTAATCTGCCTAGCAATGACAGACTGGACCCTCCAGCCCTATCATATGTAGGCAGGTAGGCAGGCGCGTTAGAGAAATCAATCCCCAGCACGGGGGGGTGATGAGCTACACTCCCAAGGGGAGGGCATTGCTGCTGAGCGCTTCCTGGAGGATGTTGATTCGGTGGGTGCAGCCAGGACGGGAGCGTGAATATGCAGGCGGGTTCACCTCTGTCACACGCAGCCTTACGCGTTAGGTTAGCTCTTGGTGCATTCTTGATAAAAGCTTGGTTTATGAGCATGAGAGTGATGGTTGGAGGAGAGTTGATGATCGGGGTTGGGGACGGGGCCAATCACAGTGGCGGGTTTGGCGCCGCGGGTGACAGTCGCACATCAGGGTGTCTGTTGAATCCCAGTAGGGCTGGAGGGGAGGAGAGTTCGTTGAGTGCTGAATGGTGCACTGGCTTGCGTGATTTCGATCTATTTTTATTCATAGGTTTGACATGAGGGAATTGAGGAATCGATCTTGCTAAGCTCAAGAGAGCGCGGTACTACTAGAGGAACTACGACTTCGAACTACCTACTACTACTACTACTGGAGGTTATTCTACTAGTAAGTAAGCGGTCCGTTCCAGAAATATACAATCAAGAACCCGTCAGTTCGCGCGGTTGGTATGAAAGAAAATTAATACTATCACACCTTTACTCCTACTAGTCCTGCGTGCTTAATGACTCTATAACTAGCCAGAGAGAGCGAGAGAGACATACTGTTCCATTATTTCCGCATTTGTGCTATTTAAGGAATTTTACCATGACTGTTCTATTCCATGTTCGCAGTTGCTAGAACACATCCTCACGGTCGCTCAGGCCTAGCTGACTCTTACAGTGACAGCAAACCGATAGATTTCCCTACCATGGACATCTTGATCTTATTTTCGATCTTTTGCCCCATCGAAGGCTTCGGTTAGACAGAAAGAATCTTACTCCTTGAGTCCTTAGGGGTTCTCACTACAAATGTTGACTTGGATGCCAATCCCGTGATTTCCGGGCCCGCCGCGGAGTCCGCGGAGAGCACGGCGGGCGCGGGCTTCCCAGCAACGAGAGAGGTATACAACATGAACAGCAATGGAGGACTGATAAAAATCCGCAATCGCCCCATATGTGTGTAATCGACAAGTCATAAACCAAGGAGAAGATGTCTGCTATGAGCGTGGCTACAAGGTAAGACAGATATCTACCCAGACACACCATGCACCAAACACTAAATCACCTAGCCACCAACCCAGCATGAAGCAACCCAGGAGTCAAAGACCGGAGAAATCCTCCAACGCCCACGAGGATGAAAACCCGACCTTCGAGTTCGGAGGCGCCCCTGGGGTTACCCTGCTGATGCTTGGATTTCCTCTTCTCATGTACTACATGTTCATAGGCGCGACCCTGTACGACGGCCACCTCCCCTTACCCGATAAGGATCAGTCTATTACCGACTTCCTCTCCCATCTCCTCGATCTCGCCTACACACATGCCTACCCCCACCGCAAAGCATGGATAATATACTGGACCTTTCTTGTTCTTGAAGGAGTCGGGTATCTGTACCTCCCTGGCGTATACGGAAAAGGGAAATGCCTGCCTCATCTCAATGGGAAGCAGCTGGATTACTACTGCTCCGCCGCGGCGTCGTGGTATGTTACCATCGCTGCTGCGTTGGTCCTCCACTTCTCTGGACTCTTTCGTTTGAGTACGCTCGTCGATGAATTCGGTCCATTGATGTCCGTGGCTATCTGCTCTGGTTTTCTGGTCTCGATTATCGCGTACGCGTCTGCCTTGTTAAGAGGTGCTCAGCATCGGATGACCGGATCCCATGTTTATGATTTCTTTATGGGTGCGGAGCTCAACCCTCGTTTGTTCCAGTGGCTTGATATGAAGATGTTCTTCGAAGTTCGCATACCCTGGTATATCCTGTTTCTGTTGACGCTTGGAACTGCGCTGAAGCAGTGGGAAGAGTATGGGTTCGTTTCCGGGGAAGTGTCCTTCCTGCTTTTGGCGCACTTCTTGTATGCGAATGCATGCGCTAAGGGGGAAGAGCTTATTATCACTAGCTGGTATGTTGTTAAATGCGGCCGATGAAGTAACAGCGCTGATGTTGTCGCAGGGATATGTACTATGAGAAGTGGGGATTTATGCTCATTTTCTGGAACCTGGCGGGTGTTCCCATGAGTTACTGCCATTGCACATTATACCTGGCGAGCCACGATCCGTCAACCTATAAGTGGAACCCTGTAGCACTAACCGTGCTATTTGTGATGTATATTTTCGCATACTGGGTATGGGACACCTGCAACAGTCAAAAGAACCTCTTCCGAGCTCAGGAGAGAGGAAAGCCTGTGAACCGAAAGACCTTCCCCCAGCTCCCGTGGAAATCGGTCAAGAATCCTGTCTGCATCAAAACGAAAACAGGAGATTCAATCCTGTGCAGTGGGTGGTGTAAGTTGCCCTCTCCTGTGTCGCGAATCAGAGCTGATGAGGTATAGATGGAATGGCACGTAAGGTCCATTACAGCTGTGACTGGTTCTTTGCTTTCTCCTGGGGCCTCATCACCGGCTTCAACTCGCCATTCCCCTGGTTCTACTCGTGCTTCTTTACTGTTATGATAATCCACCGTGCCCTGCGGGATATCGAACGTTGTCGCGAGAGATATGGAGAAGCTTGGCGCGAGTACGAGCGAAGGGTCCCGTACTTGTTCATTCCGGTGAGTTCCCTCGAATTTGTGTTATAATCATGCTAACGTCAGAAAAGTATGTCTTCTAGATTGTCATGATCAAGATATAGGCCATTCGGCTAGGCGTCCTTGTTTGGTGTTCACGGGACAGATCATGTCTCACGTATATTAGCTTTTCATCCAGTTGACGTGCGTTGGCCATCAGGCTGTATATCGAAAGCAAATAGTACTAATCTCTCCAAAATTCTTTATCAGTCACATTTCGCAATGTACTTGCATTAGTTGCCGTGATTAGAGAGACACTAGGTTCTAGCAGACACTTGGGAGATTGCCCAGATCAATTCGCCATCTACTAGTGGTCAGGTTGGAGAGTGACAGGTACGAGGTCTCAAGACCGCATTATACATTGCAGTGAGAAAGGACGTAGCGTATTCATTGAATCGAATCACTGTTAAGATCAAAGCTTAGAATATCCATGACCGATCGGTTTGTGCCGATAAAGCCATTGAGAAACATGGATATGTCCGCCTGGTTCATGGTGGAGTCGAATGTATCTTCAGGCCATGAAACATCTGGCAGGGCAATGTTTCCTGGCCCATCAGTTGTAGGAATAACAAGGGATCCATCTTGGTGTTGCTCCAACCCAGTCAGCGTCTGCTGTGAGTTCACGAGAATTTGGGCAGCCCGGACAAAAGCATCACAGATTGTATATAAATGCATCGACCCTCGCGAAAGGCCTTTAATCAGCTCTAGGGAGCTGGTGGTATCCTGTAGTAGAGCGAGATCTGCTGTACTGGCGGTCGTGATGGCGTGAGTAAAGACGATGACGAAGGGTGTGAACGACGGATAGAGCAGAATCCTGTCCCGTTAGTGTATTATATTTAGCCACATTAAAGGTTTGACTAACCAATTCACATATTCTGTTTGCTTATGTGTCTGACGGCCACGGAAGTAGGTGAAGCATTTCAAATGGCTCTGTAAAGCAGCAGTCGCAGATGCATAGCACTGGGAAGAAACAGCCATCACGTCGCGTGGATGGGTCTGCGCGCGGTAGATAACGGTCAATACAGAGTATGCTATAAAGTCTGCACAGGCTGCCATCCCATGTAGAGAGTCGGAATAGAGGCCCTGACTGACATCAATCTTGTAAAGGTGTTAGCTGGATTAAGTGCCTCATTAGAAGGGAGGCGTACTGCAAGGAGCTTGTCTCGCACTGTCATTAGGTCAGAGGACAGTCGCTCAATCGATGCTGATCGCTGCTCATCACCTGCTCGACAAGCAGACGTGGAATACAACTGATCATAGACTCTTCCCTGAACACTCGCAAATTCCACAATCACGAGACCCATCAAGTCCCACGGGCGATGCTTGGGATCGTTTGACGGAGTATAAAGCTCTGCGTCGATGTCGTGATCCTGAAAGTGAGATGTCACGCCAATATTAAGAGAAATGTTCTTGTCAATCGTGTAAAGTGCCCAGAACGCATGGCGCTTTGCCTCAGCAATAGCAAACTCATCCCTCTCTAAAGTAGAGCGTCGGTGTAAGCCGATGCTCTGGCACATGTTGAATGCCAGCGAAAGGGAGGTCCAGCAACGCTGAACGTCGAATTCCTCTTGCGCTTTCAGGACCTATTTTTGTCAGAATGTGTAGCTCCTGAAGACGCTCAGACATACCCCAAGCAACAGTGCCTGTATCTTCTCCAAAGTTGGATCAGACATGATTTCAGGTCTGCTCAAGCCACCCACAAAGTGCCGCTCGCAGAGCTCAAGGCTTGACTGGAGGTCGAAGTGTGCCAGATCAGAATCCCCCGCATGAAGATAATCGCGGATCACGTAGTAAAGTATACCATAAAAGAGCGTGAGCGAGCCAGGTGGCATAGGGTTTAGCGGAAAATATATTGATTGGCATAACTGTTCAACGCGGGTGGGGTCTATCCAAGATTGACTGACCAGAAAGAAGGGAGGTTGAGCTATAATGTGTCAGTGATAGCATACAAGGGAGGAGGGCCTGGTGTAGTTGTGTACATTTTACCTTCTTCACCACTGCTATGACCAGTTCTACAGGAAGCAATGTCTGGTTTAGTTGCGTAGGTGATTGTGCTCCACTTTGAATCGCGGCGTGATTGTGCCTGTCGAGGCTGCTTTTTAACGAGGAGAGAGCAGCAGAAACATAATCCCCGATCTGTCCATCTCGAGCAGTATTTGCCGCAGAATATGCTGCATCTCGGGCTACAAGGGTCTCATGATGGAAAGATGACTGTCCCTCAAAGGGAGGAGCTGTTGGGCCGATGGCTATCGGTTGAGAAGCCGGCTGTACTGAAGCCGGTGGCTTTGTTATCTGCTGAAGTGCTTGCTGAATGGTCGCTAATTGTTCTTGGATTGCTAAGAACCTTTGTTCACTAACTTTAGTCAGCCTTGTAGACACTCTTAATCTAAATAAACCCACTAATCGTCAGGATCTGCTCTGCGTGTTTCCGAAGACCTGACAGGCGTACCTGTCGGACCACAGGCGATTCCAAGAGTGCTGCAGCTGGAGCAAGGGACTGCTTTATCACACTTGATCTAGAAAAATTCATTAGCATGATTAAGATACTACTGTCTTTTGGAGGCGTAATACCTTCCGAAGTCGACAGTTGTCGCACTGGTAGATTTAGTACATGTTGTATACTATAAATCAAAGGGTGGCAGACGAGGAAGCCGTACCGCGCGTGCCCGGAACGAATTGCGGGCAATGGAAGGAGTCCGGGCAGCCATTTCAGGTAGTGAAGCCACTACACAAGTACTATAATAGGCAAAATAACTTGATACTCCCTGCTTGGAATGTGACAATAGTGGCTACACCCCGACAAAAGGGTAGCGAGTGGTAAAGTGCCGAATAATAGGCAAAGGAAGCGAGAAGGTCTCCAGTCATCATGTAAAGGCGCCATTCCCGTTCAGGCTAGGTTGCTCCTTTTTGGATTGGCGAGTCCCGTGACTATCAGTTACCTGGCCACGACGGGGCCTTTCCCGATCGGGAGGGTCCTGACGCTTCACAAACATGCTTGGATTTAAGGGCCACGGAGATTCTCCGAGGCTAAAGTGTTGACACAGGGACTCGCAGGAGATCAAAGGGAGATTGCCGGCAAAAGTTGCCCTTGCCATGATGCTATCAGACCATACATTTTACCCAGCGCAGCAACAATAGGCTGAATACAAAGTTTAGCATGAAGTCCTTCCCCACGTCTGTGGCCCGACAATGCGGGGAGATCTTGCAGGCAGCTCATGACGTGTGTATATATGGGGATGAAGAGGCTGGTATTCCAGATCTCTTTGCGATGGCATAGCTGAAAGGAAGCCGCCACTATGAGGAGTTCGCATCTCTTTCAATTAGTACTGGCTCTTCTGCTATCCTTGGTAACAGCCGAGGATGGGTACGATGGCTGGCTCCGATATGCGCCCGTGTCCTGCGATCTGCATTGCCAACAGGCTTTACCGTCTCATCTCGTGTTGTTGAACAGCACCAAAGGAAGCCCAATTGAGACGGCAGGACGAGAGTTGAAAGCAGGATTCCAATCGATTCTTTCGAAGAACTTGACATCTCATACATTCCAATGCAACAGCTCTGCGTCAATTCTGGTGGCTACTTTGGATGAATACCGCCAAAGATGCCGACACATCAACGTGCCTGAACTTGATCCGGATGGCTTCTGGTTACAATCCGAAGGAGAAACGGTCCGAATCCTAGGCAACAATGCCCGCGGAGCCTTGTACGGAGCATACGAATATCTCTCAATGGTGGCGCAGCGGAACTTTTCTCATATAACGTATGCCACGAGTCCGCATGCGCCAATACGTTGGGTGAACCAATGGGACAACATGGACGGAAGCATTGAACGAGGATATGGGGGCGCGTCGATATTCTTCAAAGATGGCACAGTGGTGGAAGACATGGCACCTGTCGAGCAATATGCTAGACTGCTTGCATCTACCCGAATAAATGCAATTGTCGTTAACAATGTCAACGCGAACGCAACATTACTGTTACCCGAAAACATGAAAGGCCTAGGTCGTATAGCAGATGCCTGTCGACCATACGGCGTTCAGATTGGAATATCGCTGAATTTTGCTTCACCCGAGACCTTGGGTGGACTAACGACTTATGATCCGCTCGATCCTGGTGTCATTTCATGGTGGCAGAATATTACCGATAGCCTCTATACCTATGTACCAGACATGGCTGGGTACCTCGTCAAAGCCGACTCAGAGGGCCAGCCAGGTCCAGATACATACAATCGCACGCTCTCACAGGGCGCAAATCTCTTCGCTCGTGCGCTGCAACCGTACGGGGGTGTGCTCATGTACCGCGCTTTCGTCTACAATAACAACATAAACGAATCGGACTGGAAGGCTGATCGTGCTAAGGCAGCAGTGGAATACTTCAAAGACCTGGACGGTCAGTTCGAAGAGAATGTCGTGATCCAAATCAAGTATGGCCCGATCGACTTTCAAGTGCGTGAGCCTGCCTCACCCCTTTTCGCCAACCTTTACCACACCAACACAGCCATAGAGTTGGAGGTTAGTCAGGAGTACCTTGGGCAGCAATGCCATTTGGTGTATTTACCTCCACTCTGGAAGACAGTCCTAGATTTCGACCTACGGGTAGACCACAAGCCTTCGATGGTCCGCGATATTATATCCGGGCAGCGGTTCAACCGAACGCTCGGGGGCTGGGCAGCCGTCGTCAATGTGGGCACCAACAGAACATGGCTGGGTAGCCACCTTGCTATGTCCAATCTGTACGCTTACGGCCGTCTGGCTTGGAGTCCGACCGACGATTCTGAGCAGATCCTAGAAGACTGGACTCGTCTCACATTCGGACAGGATCACCATATCATTGACACTATCTCTGATATGTCCATGACCTCCTGGCCTGCTTATGAAAACTATACAGGCAACCTGGGCATACAGACTCTGACGGATATTCTGTATACCCACTATGGTCCAAACCCAGCTACGCAGGATGGTAATGGCTGGGGTCAATGGACACGTGCTGATCACCATTCTGTCGGCATGGACCGCACGATACGGAACGGCACTGGCTATACCGGCCAGTACCCGGAGGAGGTTGCTCGCGTATACGAATCCCTAGAGAGCACGCCAGATGACCTCGTATTGTGGTTTCACCATGTACCATGGACGCACCGTCTGCATTCCGGGGTGACCGTTATCCAGCATTTCTACAACGCTCACTATGCGGGCGCAGAAGCTGCACAAGCATTTGTCAGACAATGGGAGTCTCTAGAAGGGCTCATTGATCGCGAGCGATACGAAGCCATGCGGTCACGACTGGTCTATCAGGCGGGACACTCCATTGTCTGGCGTGATGCTATCAACAACTTCTACTACAATATGACCGGAATCCCAGATGTGGCTGGACGCGTGGGTCACCATCCGTGGCGCATTGAAGCTGAGAGTATGTCATTGGATGGATACCAGCCGTATACGGTCAGTCCATTCGAGGCTGCTTCTAATACTACTGCAATTATCACAACGTCTAATTCCACGACTGGGATGGCGAGAAGCACCATCAGAGCCCCATCGGGAGTATACGACATAGGGGTGAACTACTACGATCTCTATGGTGGTCAATCCAAGTGGACGTTATCTGTGGGTGGTAGTGTAGTAGGACAATGGGTTGGGGATATGGAGCATCAATCCCTAGGCCATACACCGTCTATCTACCTGGATGGTCACTCAGCCACTCGGATTACGTTTCATGGGGTCGGCATTCGGCAGGGTGATGAGCTGAAGCTTGTTGGTGAAGCAGATGGGGTCGAGCCTGCTCCGGTGGATTATATCGTGCTGCTGCCCAGGCGTGGTTGACTGAATTTACAAGGTCCTATGCACTATGTAATACAATGTACTATCTGCAGATCGACGTTCAAGTGAATTCACACAACATTAGTCTCCTTGGCAGCAAGCAAGCCTTATATACTTAGTTGTTCCGCTGCAAGCCATCGGAAATCGTGATTTCCTGCTCTTCAAACAGAAAAAAGGAAGACGATCAATTTTTCATGTCAGAGATCAATCAGTAGTGCGGCTTGGGACTTCATCACAAGACCCCATCAAGTAACTGTGGTCAGGATGCACCCTTGACCGCATTTATCCTGTGGTTGACGTACACCTGACAATCGCTATATTGAGTACAATATACACCCCACGATCCCACTACTCGGTCATCTATTATACCGATGAGACAATGAAACTTCCCCCCACATCAAGCGTCAGCGCAGTGTGATGTCAACAAGCCGGTTAAATTGATGTTCGACGTCTGATCGCCGGTCCCCCGCATTCCACGCCTTGGGCATTGTTGATCATCAACAACAATATGGCCAGATGCCGATGATTAGCCGACTGCCCGCTTTATCTTCAATGAAAGATGTCGAAGACGCCCAGGTATAAAGAAGTGCTACTGTGGAGTGGCTCTGGAAAGGATTCGAAGCTGTATTGAGCCATTCGACTGCACGCAAAACGACAATGAAGGCCTCTTTATTGCTTGCTGTTGGCCTAGCTGCGAAGGCTTGCCTAGGCCTAGTCTCCGCCCCAAGATATGTTCGTCAAGACAATGTTACAATTTCTTCTCTCCAAGACATTGTGACGTGGGACGAGTACTCCATTCGGGTTCACGGAGAGCGCATCCTTCTCTTGTCGGGAGAGTTCCATCCCTTCCGTCTCCCATCGCCCGGGCTCTGGCTCGATGTCTTCCAAAAGGTCCGCGCGCTTGGGTTCTCCGCTGTGTCCTTCTACGTCGACTGGGCTCTCCTTGAGGGTGAGCGAGGATCTATCCGAGCGGAGGGAGTTTTTGCGCTCGAAGGATTCTTTCAGGCTGCTACAGAAGCCGGTCTTTATCTGACTGCGCGCCCTGGTCCTTATATCAACGCCGAAGTTTCTGGGGGCGGATTTCCCGGCTGGCTGGAACGGGTGCACGGCCGGATCAAGACTACGGACCAAGGCTACCTGGATGCCATCACTCCCTATATCCAGACGATAGGGCGAATCATTGCGAAGGCACAGATCACAAACGGAGGCCCAGTGATTCTAGTTCAACCCGAGAATGAGTACACGGCTTGCGTCCAGGATGAAGGCTACACGCAAGTCAACAACTATAGTATGCCCGACATTAACAGTTTCTGTCTTCAGAAGGAGTACATGGCATACGTGGAAGAGCAATATCGAAAGGCTGGGATAGTCATGCCGTTCATCGTCAATGATGCCGATCCTGTAGGCAACTTCGCTCCCGGCACGGGAGTTGGCGCTGTTGACATTTACAGCTTCGATGATTATCCCTTACAATGGAGCACAGCACGTACGTATCCCTCTTCTTTGATCGAGCCACTATTAACTATCTTTTTCCAGCACCCAATCCATCGGACTGGTCAGCTTTGATAAGCCCACTGCTCTCCTACAATGAGACCGTCCATGTGGAACAGAGTCCGACCACAGCGTTTTCCATTTCGGAGTTTCAAGGGGGAGTACCTGACGCTTGGTATGCTACTATCTGATTTCTCTTATGATGAGGAGCGACCTAAGCTTACACTCTATCCTAGGGGCGGTGTTGGTGTCGAGACCTCAGCTGCATACATCGGTCCTGAATTCGAACGCATCTTCTACAAGATAAATTATGGCTTTCGCGCTGCCCTCCACAGCCTTTATATGGTGAGTTGGCTACTATGCTCGCATATGAGCTTTTACTTCTCTCTACTAATATAGCATCTGTGCTACCAGATCTTTGGGGGTACGAATTGGGGCAACTTGGGCCATTCTGGTGGTTACACCTCGTACGATGTGGGCGCGGCTATCGCCGAAGACCGGCAGGTCTCGCGTGAGAAATACAGTGAATTGAAGCTACAATCCAACTTCCTACAGGCATCTCCTGCTTATCTTGAGACGCACCCAGATAACGGGAGCTATGGGATCTACACGGACACGACCTCCCTTGCGGTAACGCGGTTGGCCGGGAATCCTACCAACTTTTATGTGGTACGCCATGGGGAGTTGACCTCGCAAGAGTCGACTTCATATAAATTGCGTGTGGATACTACCGCAGGAAGCCTATCAATCCCTCAGCTGGGTGGCTCACTAAACCTGCATGGTCGCGATTCCAAGATTCATCTGGTCGACTACAATGTCGGCAACGCAAGTCTGATCTATTCCACGGCTGAGCTATTCACCTGCAAGCAGACAGGCTCTAAGTCTGTGGTGGTTCTCTACGGAGGCGAAGATGAACTCCATGAATTTGCCGTTCCTGCGAGTATAGGTAACCCGACCTCGATTGAGGGCGACAGTTTGCAGATCCAGCAACTCAACTCAACCACTGTAATACAATGGGCAGTCCAACCCTCACGTCGGGTTGTGCATTTCGGCAATACCCTCGAGGTGCATCTCCTCTGGCGCAACGAGGCATACAACTACTGGGTCCTCGATCTGCCCGTTCCAGGGCTCATAGGCCGACACGTCTCCCACTCACATATCAACCGATCCGTCATCGTCAAGGCCGGGTACCTCCTACGAACAGCCAATCTCAATGGCACGTCACTCTATCTGACAGGCGACATCAACGCTACCACCACCCTCGAGCTCATCTCCTCACCCCAGCCAGTTACCAGTATATTCTTCAACAACCAACGCGTCCAAACCACTGTCACATCTGGCCGCCTCACCGGCACCCTCGCCTACCACAAGCCCAATATCAGCTTACCAGATCTCTCAACTCTCGACTGGCACTACATCAACACCCTCCCAGAGGTCCACGATCCCACATACAACGACGACCTCTGGACACCCTGCACGCACACCACAACCGCAAACCCACGCAACCTAACAACCCCAACATCTCTCTACGCCAGCGACTACGGCTACAACGGCGGCTCCCTCCTCTACAGAGGCACTTTCACGGCCACCGGCAATGAGACCTCTCTCTACCTCCTCACCGAAGGCGGCTACGCCTACGGCCACTCCGTCTGGCTCAACAACACATTCGTCACCTCCTGGCTAGGAAACCCAGCGTCCCTCTATTCCAATCAAACCATAACTTTCCCATCCTCCTTCACCCCGGGATCAGACTACACACTAACAATCCTAATCGACCACCTGGGCAACGACGAGAACTTCCCAGCGAACGGCGAGTTCATGAAAGATCCACGCGGAATCATAGATTACACACTCCACGGCCGCGACGACAAATCAGCCATATCATGGAAAATGACAGGCAATTTCGGTGGCGAGCATTACGCTGGTCTGACTCGCGGTCCACTCAATGAGGGGGCATTATTCGCTGAACGAAAGGGATATCATCTCCCTGGTGCGCCCATAAATACCTGGTCGGAGAGGTCCCCGTTCGTCGGGTTACCAGAGGATACGAGACCCGGGGTGGGATTTTTCGGGACGAAGTTCGATTTGGATATTCCTGACGGATATGATGTGCCTATTAGTGTGGTGTTTGAGAATAGTACTAGGGTTGGTGGTGATGGATCGGGACCTGCGAGGTTTCGGTCGGAGCTGTTTGTGAATGGGTGGCAGTTTGGGAAGTATGGTATGTTGTCCACAGTGTCCAATTTCTTCCCCCCTTTTATTTTTGGGAAGGTGATGCATCGTCCTTGATCGGATGGAGTAACTGATTGGTTTCGTGTCTAGTCAATCATATCGGTCCACAGCTAAGCTACCCTGTCCCGGAGGGCATCCTAAACTACAATGGGAGTAACTATCTTGCTGTGACCTTGTGGGCTATGGATGAGGAGTCGTTCAAGTTGGATGGGTTGCGGTTGCAGGCTAATGCAGTGCTGCAGAGTGGGTATCGCAAGCCAGGTCTTGTGATGGGAGAAGAATATAAGGCGCGGGTTGATAGCTACTGATCTCGTAGGCTGCTTCAGGATTTGAAGTGGAGGGACAGAAGCAATCACTGCCCTGGACATACGGTCTCGACCAATTCAAGGCTCTATCGAATCACTGGAAATCACCTCTAACAGGTGGTCACGAAATACACACTGGCTTGAACATCTCCTTTACCCCCCTAAATATCTCATGGGATGTGTATCTGGCATGCCCTTAATCTGTAGACACACTTGTTCGCAGATCCTTCTCTCTGGGTGCTCCTTCCACTGTTTTCAGAGGCCTCGGGGATGCGCCAAAGACACGTCGTAACGTGCAAGGTGCATAACGATCAGCGACAGTCACGTTCAGGAGTGTCTCTGAGTCATTCCCACTGACAAACGTGTTGCTGGCAACCATGGTATGTCTTCGGCCCAAGGCAAGGGTGTAAGTTCCGTGGTTGCCGTATTGATAAGCTGAAGCTGAGGCGCAGCCGCGAATGACCTGATCGACTAGATGCGAGAGGGTCACTTCAGCCTTCATGGTCTGTATGTAGATCCAACCATGTACACCGAATGTCGACGTGCGCTCAGGCATCCTCTGCGGTGATATGTGAAACACCACACCGATGGCTCTTCCGGATGTGTCTTGTAGCTTAATGGCAGCCCATGTCTCCAGAGAAGTTGAGTCATTGGAGGTAAGTTGCAACCTGCTATTCTCAGCGTCCCAGATCCGTGATGGGTAGAATTCCGTTATGCTGAGACTCGGCGCTCTGGAATCATCTTGGTCGATGTTGAATTGACATGTGAGCTGTGGTCCCCGGTCGGGAACATTGGGCTGTGATCGAATATAGAGGTCTCGAGTCATGGCTCGGGTTTCGAGTCCCAGGTCAACTCTTACTATCCGTCCGCGGGAGCTATCGTAATCGATATCGTAAGTGTTGTCTGAGCGAAGCGTAAGAGGAATAGCCAAGGCGCCTGTGACATCATCCTCATAATGGCAATCCAAGAGCGCGAGGCAAGATTTATTAGAGCCAGATGGGGATATGACGGGGAGCGGTATGTGGAGGCCTCGATTGGTCATTGTGTATGGCCCGCTGTTACGCGGACGAGACCACTGGACGACGTTCTTGAGAAAGCAGGATGAAGACGGCGCAAGGACCGTGTATTGGCTCTCTTGCTCAATATCACAATAGTTCCACGCGAAGATGGTATGATCGTCCGATCTCTTGATGATTTCCTCCTGAAGTCTGATAAATGCAGCTTTGCCTTCGCCATAGAGAATAGGCATATGGACGCCAAACAGACCGACGAGGCAATATGCCTCATCTTCTACTTTGGACGTTTGCCTCCTAGCAGCCCATGACATCTTCTCTGCGACACAGATTGATCTGAGCGACTCCTTAGTATTTGTGGAGTCCCTGAGAACTCTCTGGGCTATGCCAGTAATGGTAGAGATCAAGGCTGTCATTGATACTTTCGTACCAAGGAAGTTCCAGCCAGACCCATAAAAGGTCACATCCTTGGGCGCAATCAACTCCTGCAATGTCCATCCTCGAGTGAACCAGCGGCATCTTGCGAAGGGTCCATTGACGAGTGCATCATATTTACTTGGTCTTCGCCATCGAACGGGTTCGACAGAGCTACCGGCTTGCGTATCGAGCGGAACTCCGTAGTCGCTTGGGACATCAGACAAGTAAACATAGCACTTGCTTGATTGCATATACCATTTGAACATGGAGTTAATGGCTTCGGACAGTTCCACACTGCTGCTTCTATTGATACAGCAGGTATCAACCCAGGCGTAATCCAAACCGTCCCTGGTCGCTTGCTGACAGACATATTTGATCTTGAGGAACCCTTCCTTTCCTATGACCCGATCACGGTACCTAGGACCCGCTGAGAGTGTCTGAATATCCTGGAAAGAAACCTCGTCCTTTCCCCACGTATGTGAGAGGATTGCATACTCGGGGATATCACTGTCGAAGTATTCTTCTAGCTGAAATGTTTTCGTGTTGATCAGTCTCATTTTTGCGCTCAGGTCAAGACTAAGGAAGATATGTACAAAGCAGAAATTGTAAAGCCCATTATGAGCTATTTAGGTGGTAAGGTGATTTGTTCCTAACCTATCAGTTGGCTGCTACGTGGCAGACAGCATGTACAAGTCGGCTTCTCCTATGTAGACATTCGAGGTCAACTTCTACCGCTAACTGGTGATATGGCGCGGATCAAACTGTCTCATGCCTTGTGTCAACAACCGGGACAACGAAGGGCCAGATTGTCGCTGAAAAAGGGTCCTTGCTGCCTCTGCACTGCCCATGGATGGAATTCTCTAACCTTTCTTATAGGTCAAACAGCTTCGCCAGTGCTGGTCGTGTTTCATATAAGTAGGGTTCCCGGGGACCAGGGATCTTTTATTCTCTTTTAAATCTCTTGTTGTGACTTAACGCACCAACACAGAGTAGAACCTAGAATAGGACGGCTACCACGTTACTAAAAGGTTTCAATGTCGCTAATAAACTACTGGTTAGTATCAGTAGCAAGAACCGGGACTAATGTTATGGAAGTGTCGAAGAACAGCTCACTAGTACAAGTACTCATTGTCCATAATGTGCAGATGGGAGCGCCCACTAGAATCGAACAACCGTTCGATGAACTGTTCCCTGTTTCAGAGTATAGTATCGTGACTTGGTGGTGATGAGAAGACATGACTGGATCAGCTGACCAGCGCATGGTAGTTACGACTGGACCACGTGTCTCCGCTTCTCAATCGAGGACAATGGCTTCAGGCCCTCTCATCTATCTCGTTCATATCTCAACCCACCTTTGTGCTGGCAAATTCTACCTAATAAGTCTCGATTATCTTGCTATTATTAGATGTGACAGATGGCTTGAAGTGAATCGCGTGAGCCTGGATTGATACTATACCCTGACCCTACTTAGTACTTCATCAGTCTCTCTGTCATAAATGGCTTGACCGCGCTAATCTACTGTCTTCAGCAGTGTCTTTCAGCTCGGCCTCGATGATGCTCTGTCCGTCACCAGGGGGTGCCCAGAACTTCACAACCCTGAAGCCAGCCGAATCCAGCACTTTGGTCCACTGGCTAGCCGTTCGTTCCATGCTGTTACAGAAAATCAACATCTCCCAGTCCCACATGGCTGGCAACATCGCGCAGTCTTTGTCTGCCAATACAAATTCCTCGATGATCAACTTAGAATATCCGTTTTTCATGGCTGCTGCGAGATGACTCAGGATCTGGCGACTTTCGTCGTCTGACCAGTCATGAAGGATAAATTTCATGTAATACGTACGCGCACCTGGGAGACCCTGTGTTAATCTTGGGAAGAGAGGGGTTTTCAGCAATACACTAGGAACTTACCTTGAATTGGCTGCGCCTGGAATAGGTCGAATGGTACATGCTCGATCTTGGGGTGCTGGGTAGCTTCAGCCACGACATGAGGCAGGTCTTCCAAGATGAGCCGTCCCTCTACCTCAGAGAACTTGGACTGAAAAGCGACCAAATCGTGGCCACGTCCACCTGCCACGTCTACTAACAGTACGTCACTCTCACTCCCATCGAAACCGTCAATAATCCTCTCCTTGACAGGAAACCATTCAAGCCAGCTAGGGCGACTACCGCGGTCTGCTTCCATGAAGGTATTGCAAGCGTCTAAGAACCCCGGTTGTGTCGGCACCCAGTCCCACAGAGACTTGTCTGTCTTCTCTGCGTACTGTAAGGCACCATTCAGGGCACCGGATGGGTTTTGGAAGTTGGTGTTGCGCAGAAACTCGGGTACCTTAGCCAAGGTAGGCATACCGATATCGAAACTAACGTTCTGTCAGTAGTGCAGCCATGCCATCTATGTGATTGACTTACATGAATCTCACCACGGCCCCACTGAGCCTGTCCGTCATTTGCCTTGTCATTGTTGTGGAGGTATAGACCCGCACATCATGCTCTGCAACGTACCCAATTCCTGCAAGGACGCGCAGCACTCTCTCTGTTCCGAAAATATCTTAGCAGCTTTTTTATTGATCTGAATGGGAGAGCAGTACCAGTAAGTACTAGATCTGCCCCTTTCGTGGCGGCCAGATCCTCCAGAGTCACTGGACCATCCCGCTCACTGAGCGTTGAAAATATGCCAAGGTCCATCGCGATGCGCACACACATCACATGAGTGGGCTGGTACGGGTCAGTCCTTTATGCTCATTAATTCTTGCAGGAGCTTAGTACCGAATAAGCTAGATTATACACTGCATCTTGCGGCTTCTGAAACTCCGCCACCAGCTTCTGAGCGGCTTGCAGGGCAGCCAAGCGATCCGCTTCATCATGACTACCCTTAAACGCATCTGCAGCCTGCGCGACCTGTCGAATTAGACCGTCGACTGAATTCTGGGAAGCGCCATGGGTGTGAACACTATTGGTAGACATGATGAAGGTATGCACGGGTAGCAGCAGTGCAGGGAACAGGGGAGAAGGAAAGGCCTGCCTTTTTACAATGGTCGGGGTTCTTGTTGTTCTGATTCAGCCAAGTACAGCTATACGACGGCCTCTTACTCGAGATGGAAAGAGGCGCAGGACAGTGCGCACCGGAGGTGGACCTGTCACCTCGATCAAAGGAGGGGGTAAACGTCTAGGTGATCCCCGAGCTGTACTTTTGCTCATCAACGGCGGCCCATAAGACCAGGCTAGGCCAACTAGCATTTCTATTGTGAGATTGGGTTGGACGGGACCTGTAGGGGCCCGCCACCGGCTGTCAGTTCCATCATTTAGGCGCCGTCCTCCCACGCACCACACGCTCTGGCTGCATTAGCGCCGCGCCGGTGCCTCGCGGAACAGGTCTGGATATCCCGAGCCTTAACTTAGGCTCACCTCCCAATCCATCAATATGTTCGGAAAAGCAACATGCAGTGGCAGAAGTCCGAAACGCTTTCGAGGACTCCTGGGGGGTCATTGCGCGCATTGATGCTATACCATAGGCTGCCCAAAATTTGGTCCGTACACACTCATCTCGTCTATCTAATGGCTGGATGAAAGATGCCGGTTGTGGGTTGGCTTGGTCCAGGTACTTTGCAAAAGCACAGGCCTAGAGAACCCCCTTATAGGTGGGTCTTTTTGACATCTGGTGGGCGATCGCTTTCCCATGCTCCGACGGTCAGATCACAGTCAAATCCCGAGTCATGGGCATCCCGATCGCCGTGTGTTGATAGTCGATGTATCGCTCGTCGGCTGAACAAGGATCCTCTTTGTCCCTGTCTAATAGTCTAGCAAATAATAAATAGATCAACAGTATCGCCCGATCGGGAACACGCCTGTTCGATACACCTTTATATCTCAACAGTGTTGTAAAGACTGCCCTCATCTTCTGAACAGCAATGCAATCTTGATTCTGGTCACCATGCCCGCCGACAAAGGCCCCCAGATCACTGCCGTGTCATGGAGCTTCGGGAGCGTGTCAATCATAGTCGTCGCCATTCGCCTGTACACCCGGCTAATACTGACTCGCAAAGCAGGCTGGGACGACTTCTTTATTGTTCTTTCCCTGGTAAGCTAACCCTGCAAGAGCCTATAGCATAATACCAGGGCTAACCCAAGCATTTGCATGGATGCAGCTGAGTGCTATTGTATGTTCTGGGCTAGCCCAAACAGGCGTGCATTATGGGCTGGGGAAACACATGGCCGACATTCCCAATGCCGAATGGAAAATTGAGGCCTTTAAGTACACCGTCATCGCACCCAACTTCTCCATGGTCAGCACCACGACTGGAAAGCTATCGGTCGCCGTCTTCCTTCTGCGCTTAATGGGCAAGACAGCCTCTCCGGCAAAACGATGGTTCCTCTACATCTTCAGTGTGATATCCATTGCTTGGAATGTGCTGGCCATCGTTGCCATCATGGGGTATTGCCGGCCTGCAGAGAAGATCTGGCGGCCTGAGGTTCCCGGCTCATGCTTCAGCCTAAAGTTTCAGCTGATCGCTGGTATATCGCAAGCCTGTCAGTATCAACAGCGCATACTGGCCACACGTCAAGCTAATAGTACCACCCAGCATTCAACGCATTCGCCGACCTTACCTTGGCTTTGTTTCCAATAATCATCTTCTGGTCCGTCCAGCTGCCCTGGAAAATGAAGCTAGGGGTGATAGGTGTTATGGGCGCGGGAATATTGTAAGCATATCCAATGGCCAACAAAACTCGAACTAATTCCAAAAGGGCAGCAGCAGCAACATTGGTCAAGGCTGTGCTACTAAAAAGCCTTCCAGCCCATTCAGACATAACTTGTAAGTACCAAAGTTCCGGGCGGGCCCAGACATTCCGAAGAGCTGCTAACATTAGGATTCAGGGTCATGGGCCGATATTACAACTTGGTACTCGTAAGTTCATCCCCTTCACCATGGTTCATGATCAATAAACCAAAGACAAAACAAGCTAACACCGTTTCTCTCCGCACCCACTAGAATCGAGGTAAGCAGAACCTTCTGACACCAAAGTCTATCTATCTACCCTATACTTTTATCATGCGCTAAGTGGCGCCCCCATCCGCTCCATCGAAAAGATGTACGTGATCATCATCTGCGCCACTCTCCCTACTCTCCGACAATCATACAATTTCGCCTTGCATCGAACACGCTATCTAGGTTCATACTATAAACACTCCCACTCTGAAGCAGCAGCAGCAGGAGGAGCAGGAGCAGCAAGACAGAAGCCGATCCCTCTCGCTCGCCGCCAACCCGATCAATCGCTTTTCGAGACATTCGCCGACGAAACCGGTTTGGTGAATGTAGCTTCCCATGAAGATAGTTTCGTCTCGCCGGAAAGAGGCTCGAATCACACGTCCATTACCAAGACTACGGAGATCGAGGTCCACGAGGAAAGCAAGTCTCGAGGGGAGATCGATAATCCTCATTTCCCACGTGCAAATCCGTTCAGAAGAGACCATCATTAGGATAGGACAAATGGGTTATTCGGGGGAGGACGATTCGTATGTTAGCTAGATTCATCTTTCGTTAGTGCAAACGGGAGCTTTGAGTGTACGACAGCAGTAGTGAGCGAACTATTGCTCTTTAGCTGAAACCAGCAACGATTGTCTACGAGATACGCGGAGATAAAAGGACTGAAGACAATAAACCATTGATCGTTTAACCTTCAGCTCAACGGCGAAAGGGGTCATCTCATTTTTGTCTGTGTCATAATCAGCCAACATTAGCTTATCTGTTTCCCATTATCTCCAACTGCAACCGACAGACAGTCAGCGGGCCATCAGTATCAATACCGCTTACTCCCAGCGAACCACAAAAGTAAACCCTCCTCCTCCTTGACTATCGAGCTCATGGCATGTCCACCTACCGGAACCTGCCCAATCATCTCTCCATCTCTCGTGACCAAGGCCACTTTCAAACCGAAAGAAAAGCGTGCAAGTGTTAGCGAGTGCGAAAGCGAACGCAACAGCCAAATTCTCAATACTAACACCGCCAACCCCGACGTCGAACCGCAACAGACGGGTAAGGACAAAGATGTCCGGCAAGACTACGGTCATGATCGCGATCACCCTACTGGATTGCCTGAGTCCACCACATGCGGCATGGAATATATGCCGATGAATGGCTTCACGTGGCACAGCTTGCATGGAAGTCATGACGCATTAAGTGTGCCAGAAGTGGATGAGGAAGGGCTAGAAATACCAGCCGAAAAGATGAGCGTGGGAGATGAATCTGAGGCTACATCATCAGCTGTGGATACTCGGACATTGAAATTGAATAATGTGCTTGGGAATAGAAGGAAAATTGTTTGGGCAGCGCCGCTTCCCATTGGGGCGGCCGCGCATACTGCTGAATGTGGTCCCCATGGTGGAGGGCCCTCTGGGGTTAGTGTGTCTTCGAAGGCTGTTGGAGATCCCATTTTCGAGGGAATATACGGATATGATGCAGGTAGCAGCCATGGTGTGAGTGGCGGTGATTGTGAAGATAGAGAGTCTGTGGAAGATGATGGCGAGGCTGATAGACTTGGAACGTCCGAATTTCCCGCATTTAGTCAGGTTGACTACTTTACGCAACATAAAAGATTAGAAATTCGGACGACCGGGCTTCCCATGAGACCAAAATACTCTGCGGCCACGGCTAGAATTCCGTGTCGTGATACCGTATGGGCCTTCATGGATAGAGGTGATTCCGAGTATGGGGTGCCAACGGCAGCAGATTTACCCTGGGAGATCCGAACACTGCATGAGAAGACCGAACTGAACACTATTGCGGCCTATCTTGCTAGCATGCGACGAAACCTAAAAGACTTAGACGTCAAATTTACTTTTCACTACCGCCCGGTGTCCTTCATTGACAAGGCAGATCGTGACAAAAAGATTGGGGGATACTCCTCCTCCGACAAGCAAAATGCACACACCGTCGCAGACCTGTACATGCACACAAAGGACGATCGGAATTGGGGAACGCTCTGTGTTACGAGAGAGCATCATATCCAAGGACTGGTCTGGCACTACTGGGCAGTTGCTGCTATCTTGCCACCCAAGTCGCCATTTCAGTCGGGAGATGAAAAAGGAGTATACCTTCTCATGTATGATTCAAGGCCGCTTAAGGAACCGACCAAAAAGCGTGATCAGCAATGTTGGGGAAACTGTATGCGTCGTGATCAGTACAAACTACTGATGGAGATAGGGAAGAATTTCAAGATCATTGGACTCGCAATTAATCGGAACCAGCTCTCGGTCGAGGGAGAGGACGATCCGTTGCGTCTAACCCTGTGGTGGCTATGGAATATTGCCCGGTACGACGGGGGCTTTTATGAGAGGGACGGCGAGCTTGATGACCCACGCTGGAGGTTGACAGACTCCAGATGGCTCCACTTTGATCAAGATTGGTCGAGCAACGTGCGAACGACACTGCGGTCGAAAAATGTTAAAGAATGGTTCTCGGAGCAACAGCTGGATGAGCAGATAACACATGAGCGGAGGATTCAAGCACATGTGGTAGCTGCGTAGGGGCAGCAGATCCATTGATGCGGCATAACAAGAGTGCAATTGACATTTTGTCTGCCATTCTGCAAATTCAATACTGAGCTTTGGCAACGCGGATAATGTAGGCGGCTAAATTCAACCTGAGAGCCAGAGATGGAGGGTATCCGGAGCGTTAGGCGCCTGCGGCCGATGTATTCTGGTTCTAGACCCAGCTGTTTGGTTCCGCCCGTTGTGGTGATGCAGCCGAGATGAAGCGGAGCACTCTCTGGGTCGGCCTGGAGGAGCTGGGAGAATATACTCAAAGAGGAATAAGATTACCTACAAAGGAACAGAGATTGCAGCGATAAGCCAATCATTATGAACTCGCGGCTGCTCATCGGCGGCAATCTGTGATTTGGCTGAGCTAATCTGACCTCCGGCCTCTCAACATCAACGGAAGGTACCCGGGGATTCCCGTTTGACTCTCGGTGGTTGGGAGTGGTCGCCACTGCTGCGGTCTCGTTGACATCACTAAAAATTCGGCCGACTAGGGCCCCTGTGTTGCTGCGGCGGTGCGATCAAACAGATTCTTCCGGTCGTGCTTATTCGGAGGACGCCGTGAGGATGAATAAGAAAAGTATATAGCCCTGTATAGATACTATCCCTTCCGATTACCTCGCATGGAAAACACTCATATCAACTCAGATGAATGCGTCGATGCAAGGCCGGCTTTCTGCATCGCATGAGCCTCCATGACGCCACTCAATCATTGGGGCATCACCCTCGTTGTTGTTCCCATTGTGTCATGTGGTGTGACAACCCTCTTCTTCATTCTCCGACTGTATTCTCGGCGACTTGTCCGTCAGAAACTTGACGCCGGGGATATCTTGATGAGTATAGGGCTTGTCTTCTCATACGGGCTGACCCTCTGCATTGTGATCTGTTAGTCAATCCACCACCCCGGTCTTGGTGTCAGTTAGCTTACATGTATCCAGCTGCGTTCCACGGCGTTGGCCACGAATTCTGGTCCCTCTCCAGGCCTACCAGAGGGACTGTCACCCTGGTGAGTATACCCACATCCCCCACTTTGGTCCCAGTTCTAATCAAAATGGGTTAGCTATTCTGGTGCTCTACGAAATTCTGGGTATTAACCCACGTCTTCGTGAAGATTTCCTATATCGTTCTTCTCCGCAAGCTTTTTGGAGCCATCACATATTGGCGGAAGCTTACCACCGCATTGATCGTGATCACACTTGCCTGGGGCATCGCTGCCACCCTTTTGAGTATCTTCCAATGCTGGCCTGTGCAGTATTTCTGGATCAAGCACATTGAGGGGACCTGTATGCGTGGGCGAAATACCTTCTACATCGTGTCTGGGTCGGTTGCGCTGGCTGAGAATTTCGTCTTGGTTTTGGTGCCCTTGGTCGTGGTATGGCGGATGAAATTGTCGCCCCGACAGAAGGGGGAACTAAGCCTTCTGTTTGGATTTGGTGGATTGTATGTTTCTTGCCACGTGAGCAAACGAACTGGTTGACTGAATGGTGCTAACAGTGATAGGGTCTGCGCCGTCGGCTTTTTGCGTCTGATCACGTTCAAGAAATACGTGACGGCAGATGCTACCAGTATGCCAGCCCATCTACCCTTCTGGACGGTGATTGTTAACGAAAGTTGCTAATGTGTGTCAGAAAATGGATATCTCCAATCCATATGGTCTATCATCGAACTTGATCTGGGCATTATCTGTGCTTCGGTGATCTTGATGCGTCCGATATTCCACCGTCTCGCAAATTTGATTAAGAACAAGTGTTGCGCGATTCGTAGCCAAACATCAAAATCCAGCTGCTCTTCGAAACGCGTCCAGATGATGAGTCCGTTATCGTGGCCGAAGCCGCTCTCCTTTGCCGGTACAGGGTCAGTGGATGAGTGGTCGCAAGTGCGAGCTGAAGCATACAGTACGCGTGTGCATGGTAGTATGGATGAAACACACAGTTTAGCTGGGATACGGGACATCATGGTTGAGGTGTCGATTGATCGCGAGATGCGAGCAAAGGAGGAGATGATGGTCTAGCACATGACTCCTCCCTCCGTGTCAGCTGATCATTCACAGGGTGCTAGAGTACTGATTCATATTTATCTGTCAATAGTAATATTTTACTACTACCATACTATTTCTTGTCTATCTTATGACAACGTCCATCAGTAAGGGGTTGGAAGACCGTCCTATACCCGGTCAATGAGGTTGATTCAGGGTAACAAATGGCTACCTGGTGTATAGGATCAGTTACAGAACTTTGCTTTCATGGTAATCCCATGTTACATTTGAATATTTCTAACGAAATCTCTCGTGAACGAATCATAGAGAGGTGTCGGAGCATAACTGCCACTGAACAAAGACATCCGGTTGATTGATTGATAAGTTGTGTTACGGCACAGACCCGACTCATCCCACTCTTCCTCCAATCCCGCGGTTACGTGCATCATTATTCCGTGGACAAGTTATTTAGCACATGTCATTTGTGTTTCATGAGCGATGGCGTATCTTTTCGTCTATCCAGAAATACGCTGAATACGACATTTGGCCTTCGAGATGCTACGTCTCATAGGTCGTCCCGACCTCAACCAGCGTATTGCGGATAGACAGGATGCTCATACGATCTCGGATTCATCTCTCCGGCCACGGTTATCGAGCCTGCTGTACATAATCTTCGTTTGTTCGGCCATGACTGACTTATCATGTCGAATGATCGGCCCAAATGATCGGCACCCCGCGCTCCCCATCCTCGGTCCGCGTTCCGTTGATGGTGGCATATGAACTCGTTGACTATGGCTGCAACTATGGAGGAGGTATACCACGGGACTGGGCTGGTGACCAGAAAGGAATGCCTGGTAGAATGGTAGAATGGTAGTACTACACAAGGACGCACCATCTGTCTTCAGTTCATGCTACCATACTAGTATATAATGAGCACCATAAACCGACGTTCTTGATGGGAGCCCCAGGGTTATCATAGATCTAGTATATTCTCGTATCATCAAACACTTGTCGAATCATCATCCCATCAACTAACAGATTACCATCATCATGCCCCACCCAAGCAATTTTTCCTTCATCCTTCTCTCACCTTCGTCCTATCATGAACTACAAGTTTCACTTCCCATCACCCTCACTCTTGCCTTCCTCGCCTACCTTCTCCTCGCCTCCGCCCTCCGCTTCCAACGCGTTCGCAATCTCTACCGCGACTATCCACAGTATGCAATTCGTGCATCCATGTCCCAAATGACTGTCCAGGATGCATGGGCGATACAAAAGAACATGCTGCAACTCGAGTTCCCTACGACTGCAGTGAAAGCTCTTCAGTTTGCGCTCTTTCGGGTACTGCTCCTAGTGTCCTCCGTGGTTGGAATACTAACAGCATGTGATCCCCCATCTAGACATACGGCATCCCTACCATCTCATCCCTCCTTCTGCAGACCTCCCAGTTCTCAAACCCTGCCACCTCCTTCAAGCGCTATGCGGACACGGGAGCCCTCATCGGCCAGTTTATGACATGCCCTCCTACCTCCTCTCGGGCACGCACCGCCATTGCCCGCACCAAGTTCCTACACTCCGGATACCGTGCCAGCGGGAAGATTCTCGAGTCTGACATGCTCTATACTCTGAGTCTGTTTGCCACGGAACCCATCCGCTTCGTGGAACGGTTCGAGTGGAGAGCAATGACGGAATTGGAGCAGTGTGCAATTGGAACTTACTGGAAGAGCCTGGGCGATGCCTTGGATATCAGTTATCATGCGTTGCCGTCGGGAAAATACGGGTTTAGGGATGGTCTCCATTTCTTGGAAGAGCTCCGGCAGTGGAGTGATCGTTATGAAGAAGAAAACATGAGACCTGACGAACGGAATAGATTGGTCGCGGACAAGACGATGGATGTCATTGTTTATGGATTTCCTAAGTGGGTGAGAGGCGTTGGCATCCAGTTCGCCACCTGTGTGATGGACAACAAATTGCGAGATGCGATGATGTGAGATGTCTTGCATAATCCGTTCTTTATTGATACCTTATGCAGACAAGCATGTGCTGATGAATCAGGTACGATGCGCCACCCGTGGGGTATCGGAGGATTTTTACGGGACTCGTCGCCCTACGGAAGTATTTCCTGCGATACCTTGGGCTTCCTCGGCCGATCAATCTCCGACAAGAGGTTTTCAGTGCTACTCCTAATGAAGACGGTCGGTATTATGTTCAGATATGGAAAGGGATGCCGTACTACGTGAAGCCAACAGTCTGGAACCGCTGGGGTCCGGCGGCGTGGCTGACGTGGGCCCTAGGCCTTCCACTTCCCGGCGATGCTGGCGATACCTTTTACCCCCGAGGCTTCGATGTAGCTGATCTAGGACCGAAGCATTTTGAAGGCAAGGGCCGGAAGTCAGTGGGTGACATTGTAAATGTCTTGGAAAAGGAACACAGGGGGCAATGTCCCTTTGGTTGAAACAGTGACCGGCCGTGAATATGTTATAGTAACCAGTTCTAGAATGGACGCGAAGGACTTTTACTAGAACAAATATGAGCCGGATCGCCTACAAGGCCTATCCTGCACAAGCAAATCATCCTATCGTCAGCGTGGGTCTAACCGTTGCCGAACCATGGTTCTTCCACGGTGACATTGTAGGAAGTCAGCGATCCTTGACATCAGAAACCTTCCCGCCACACCCGGGCAGTCCAGAACGCCCTGGCCTTCGGTTTATATACCGGTTGAATGTCCTCGTGGCTATCTTGATTCAGTAGTGACAACCATCGCCTGCCATGTCTTCCATTTCGGCACCGCCAAGTCCTCCGCCTGAGCGCCGGCCGCCAGATAGGATGGATGCGTGGATTCTAGGGGCCGGCATCTCTTCTCTGACTGCAGCTGTGCATCTCATTGAGGAGGCGCATGTGCCCCCATCTCGTGTTCATATTCTCGAAACTCTCAGTCAAGCCGGCGGCGGGACTATTAGTACGGGCGATTCCATCAATGGTTATGATTTCCGCGCAGGGGGGATGCCTCCATTCAACGACGTCTGCATGGAAGAACTTCTCTCTCTGATTCCTTCTAAGACGAACCCAAACCAGACCGTTCTCGAGGAACTCGACAAATTCTGGGACACCGAAGCCGTCAAAGATCGCCCTCATACTCGCTTTCTCACCCGTCATAAACACGTTCTGGAACGCATTGACGCCAAACGAGCGAGTCTGGGACTGCGCGACCGCGTGGACCTGTTCATGCTGGCCTCAAAGTCGGACAAGTCGCTCGGCCGCTCGCGCATCTGTGATCATTTCAGCAAAAGCTTCTTCAAAAGCTGTTACTGGATGCTTCTTTCCACGACGTGAGTCGTACCTCTGTTCCTGTCCGAATGGCCATGCCTAACGACAATTCCCTCCTAGCTTTGGCATCAAACCCGTCCATAGTGCAGCTGAGTTTCGGCGCTACCTTCACCACTACTTGCACGACATCCACGAGCTTCATCTTCGCCGGAAGCTGGATGGCGGGCGTTTCAATCGGCACGAGTCTATTATCTCCCCAATCGCTCAATTTCTACGCTCCCGAGGCGTGGACTTCCGATTCCACACCAGAGTCACTGACATCATCACCACCCCTTCAAGCTGTGATCCGCACCGCGTATCGGCCATCAAAGCCATCCATGATAATGAGCCCGAGCAGACGATCAACCTGGGGGCGCGGGACATCGTGCTGGTCTCACTAGGCTCGGTTATGTCCGGCTCCACAACGGGCACCAACACGTCCCCACCGTCTCTAGAACTAATGGATATCGAGAAAGACTTGGACGAGAACTGGCTGTTGTGGCTAGAGCTATCCACCAAAAACCCTATCTTTGGGAACGCATACAACTTCTGTACCCGCATGGCAGAGTCCCGCCTCGAATCTTTCACCGTCACCCTCTCCTCCCCAGAATTCTTCAACCGCTTTATTGCCCTCACAGGCGATAAACCAGGAAGCGGCACATTCGTCACCCTCAAAGACACTCCTTGGCTCCTGAGCATCAATCTGCCCCAGCAACCTCTGTTCCCCGATCAACCCGCGGACGTGCACGTACTCTGGGGCTATGCTATGTACCCGGAGCGGGAGGGTAACTATATCAAGAAACCCATGCTCGAATGTTGCGGACAGGAGATCATGGAGGAGATATTAAAACAGCTGGACTTTCCTGTGCAGGGAATCCTCGACCATTCTATCACCCTTCCTTGCGTGGTTCCGCGAGCCGCAGCAACACTGTTGGCTCGCTTGCGCGGCGACCGGCCCCAAGTGAATCCCCCGGGAATCGAAAATCTGGGGCTCATTGGCCAGTTTGTCGACATCCCGGGGGAGGTGGCCGTGACGATGGATTATGGAGTCCGGTCCGCACAGATGGCCGTACGCCACCTGATGGGGCTGGGAGGCCATAAGTCATTGTCTAAGCGAAGTTCCGGCATCAATTTGTTGGTTTCGTAGGTTCATTATTCACCATTGACCGGCCTTGTTATTTTTATGTTTGATGCTTGCTGGCGTGTTTCAACACTTCCGCAGACAAGCCTGGGGTTATTTTTTCATGATACATGGTTTCATTATACTGGCTTTTCCCTTATACGCTGAGACTACGTCTTCATCTTCTTTCTTTCTTTCTTTTTTTTTTTTTTTTTTTTTTTTTTTTTTTTTTTTTTTTTTTTTTTTTGTGTGTCTGGCAAGATAACGTTATGACGTCAGATTCAACAATCTTCATCATGCGAATAACGGCCTCAAATCACTTCATTCCGATATCAAGCTAAAAAAGCCAGACAAAAAGCGCAATACCAATTTCTCAACAATGTGTCAAGAGCAGCGTCTTTTCTTTCTGTTTCTGATTCGTCGAACTTAGCATCTATTGTCAATGTTTTTTAGACGCGTTTTGCTGTTCTGGAACGCTTGTACAGTAGCAGGTAGTAAAATTGTATAATCTGCTGTTTTCACAAGTACAAAGTGGGTATGAGGTCATGGGTTCAATGATGGGTGGAGCACGTGCCCCCATATACAGCATCGATCGTCTGATATTATTATAGTCGAATGCTGAAACATCGAGTAGCCTAATACTAGCAGAAATGAAGAATGGTGGAGATGATGAATCAGGATAGGAAGTATGTGATGCTAGGACGTTTCCTACGGGTGGTAGATGATCGGGGAATTGAACTATAAGAATGATAGATCAGCCAGATATTGTGGAAGAGGTCGTTCTGCTTTTACGACAGGTCGTAGTAATCATTGAGGAAGTAGTATAATCTATACATGAAGTACATATCTCCTTTCATACAAGCGCCGACCAGACATGAATACCAAGATCAATCGATGTCCCTAACGATGTTTATACCGTGTAGATCATGAGATGCCACGTGATGCCGCTTCGTGCCAATAAGAGATGGTTATATCAATAGAAGTCGTGCCTATCGCTAATAATACACCCAGAATATATGAACCAATACCGCTTTATAACTCCAGGGGCCGCTGGCCAGAAGATGCGCTCAAATGTCAGTCGACGTCGGATCCATTCCCATGAATACTTTATACAATCGTCTGCTCACGGCCGGACCAATACGTGAGTCGGTGAGGGCGCCATTTTTGTTTGCTGATTTCTGAAGATAGAACAGTCAGTATTAACATGACGAAGCGCTGATCAAACAAGACAGTAAGCAGCAGATAACCATACCTTGACGTCTTCCAGCAGTCCCGGCCCATGTTTCCTCATCGCATTTACCAAATCTATCGCGCTTGGGTATTGTGTCGCAATGCCATATGCCATCGATGCTGTCACTCGGTTCACCTCCTGGAGCATCTTCACGAATGCGTCGGATCGGTTCTCGCCAGGCTTAACTTGTCCCACATCCATACAAAATGCGGAGTCATTCAGGTCCATCCGCTCACGGCGATACGGCACGGTGGAAATATACTCGGTGAAGTTCTTTATCCATTCAGCAGACTCTGCGGGAGAACTTGTGTGATGGATTAGACATGAGTGGGTCACTTGTAGATCGAGGAGAGCGTCTTCGACTGTATCGCTGTCTATAGGCGTCAGGGTCTCTGGTTGCTGTTGTTTTCTCCGAGTCGATGGACGGGCAGATGTATCTTCGAATTGTCGTCGCACAGCGGCTTGGTAGGCTCTGTTTTGAGCATTATTATTCTTCCGCATCAGACTCGTCAGGCCTTCGATTAGATAGATCGGTCGAGACTTGGGGTAAGCAGATTTTAGACGCTGAACGTGGTCCTTGATAGTGTTTCTTGGTTCCGTTGTAGGAGCCACAATCATGTTGATAAAATCTTGTGCCGCTAATAAGGAGAGGACATGCTCCTCTTCGTCGCGGATGTGAAGCGTGCACGGTTCCCAGTGTCCAAGGGAGTCATTGTATGTAGCTCGGACCTTGCGACGCCACTTGACGATATTCGGAATGGCACTGGGAAAGAAGGACAGGTCGACTTGGAGAAGGCGCATGATCTCTGTTGTCTGGTTGCCCACACTTGTGTCAGTAAATGTAGAAGCGAGGTCAACTAACATCTCATGCGTGGAATCCTTCTTGTCCACCTTGAGTTTGTTGACCTCGGCAATGTCCGCTGCCAGTTGCTTTTCGCGGGCTTTATCCTCCCTGGCTTTCTGCTTGCGCTCCTTTTCGAGTTGTTTATCGCGTTCTCTTTGCGCCTTAGCCGCCTCCCGTTCTCTGGCTTTCGCCTCCTTCTCTTCACTTGTGACTCTGGTGGTCTTGCGCTGGGGCTTCCGCGGTGGTGGCATCTCTTCAACTTCTATGTCATCGCTCGGAGCCTGGTGCTTGCGACCTCTCAACGATCCGGACACCGGTTCGCCATTGCTGCCGCGGGAACGATCTTGGAGGGTTGCTAGTATATTCGCGGTTCGACTCGAAAATGCGTTTGCTTCAACTCGCTGAGCCACATCAAGCAGATCGTCCACGTCTGGGAAATCAAGTTGGTCGCTGGACACTTGAATCTCCTCCCGCCGTGGTCGGTCGTTACTGCGGGTGTTGTTGAAATTTCCAGCATCATCATCGTCAATTGAGATAGGGTTCACCCCGTGTGGCCTTATGGCTTGTCTGACCGGCAGATTCTGTGTGGGTTCAGGCGCCGACGAGGTGAAAACGATGGGGTCGGATTCTCCATTCCAGGCCGAAGGTTTCGTAGGAGCGGGACCGTCCGAGGATAGAACTATGTCGTCATCGGAAAAAAGGAAGAGTGAGTTCTTTGCTGGTGGCAGGGGCACCTCTTTAGCGGGTGTGATCTCATGGCTCAAGCGTCGTCGTTTGGCAGGCTGATCGATGGGGTCTTCATAGGTAAATGCGGAGATGTCGATATCGTCGGAGAAGATGGAGTCCGAAGCGGGCACGACGGGCGGGTGAGAATGCGCTCTGCGGACGGAGAGGTGCTCACGTCTCTCTACTGGGGGCGGAGGAGTCGAGGAGAGGAGGTTGATGACCTCTGGCATGTTGCCCAAAACCACCAACAAGGCCCAACTTCGCGATGGCAATGGCGGGGATAAAGAACAACCGCCGATTTGGAGATGACGGCACGTGTCGCGGTTCGCCGCGTCAGTGGCGCGGTGTCACGTGAAGCAATTCAATGATTACTAGCTATTAGAGTTGATGATGAAACTGAGCATCAGAATTGAATATATTACATGCAAGTCAAGGGTATTTTTTGAACAAACAATCAAAGCAGCTTCACGAGAAATGCAGCAACGAGGGAAAGCACCACTCCCACCAATGCAAGGAAGGCAAGAAGCTGTTGGAAGCCATGGAACGGCCGTTGCTCCTGGCCGAGCATCTCCTCGATTTCCTGCTCGAGTTTCTCGCCCATAGCCGTCAGTGAAAACTCCTTCTCAACACGCTCCTTCGCAGCCACAGACATCCTGTCCAGCTCCTCCTGCTTCATTCCATAGAGCACCTTGTCCATCACTGCAGTCCATTCGGCATCCACCTTGGCGTCACGGAGCCAGCCCGTTTCGCCCTCCACAATGGTCTCCAATGGCCCTCCAGTATTCGATGCAAGCACCGGCACGCCAGCCCGCATCGCCTCCACCGGTACAATCCCGAAGTGTTCGTTAATCGGCGTATAAAGTAGCAACTTCGCCTGCAGCAGAAGGGTGTCACGGAATGCCGTCGGCACGGACAACAGGAAAAGGACGTCGATAGAATCGGGGATCGAAAGGGCCGAAATAACCGTCTTCGATGTCGCTGTTTGCAAACCCAACCCAGTCGCCAACTCATCTAGTTCCCGGTGATACTGGACATTCTCCTGAACGCGATTATCGTAACCACCTGCATCAAACGAGCAACCAGTTAGCACACTCTCAATCAGCATACAAGCGCAGCCTCGACAGTCAACAAAAAGGGGATACCCACCAGCAACAACCAATCTAGTGCCTTTCCTCTTCTCGGCCCCAAGGCCATGGTAGGCACGAATTGCCAGCGCCAGGTCCTTCTTCCTCTCGAAACGATTGACACTGAGCAGGATCTTCTTCCCACCCCACAACTTCTCTCCATCCTTGACCACGCCCTCACCACCATCCCCAGCCTTCGTATCAACACACGGATAAACCACACTCAAATCCCCGACCTTCTCCCTTCCAAAAACCCCACTAACAACCCCCCTCGTAAACCTGGAATTCGCAACCACCTTATCAGACGCACTGACAGCCCACCCCTCAAACCAATCAAACGGCACGCGATACAACCCCTTAAGCACCTGTAGTACCGAACCCCCTTCATCCCTCCTCGCCAGCAACTGATCAGGAAAATGACAATAAAACAAGATCCTCTGCTTCTTACTTCCCCCCTTCTTCCTCCCCCCAAACACCTTCAAAAAGGGCACGCAAGCAGGCATCTGATCCACAATATACACCTCTTCCTCCTCTTCCCCACTCGTAGCCTCCTCCCCAGATGACGACAATAACTCCCACGTCAAATGCAGCTGTCTCAAAATAGCCATCAGAACAAACAACCGCCCGCCCACATGCGCCGGGAAAATCGTATTCCCGCGCACCTTCACATCGAGTGTCCCATCGCGCGCCTCTTCAAAACAATGCGACTTATCCCGGTGCGACGTGTAAATAGTGACGGGGTGTCCGCGCGATTGTAGTGCTAGAGCCACGTCGATAATTAGACGTTCTGCGCCGCCGATGCCGAGGTCGGGGTGGATGATGGTGATTTTGGCGGGGGGCATTGTTGGTTAATTCCTCTCTTATAGATTTTCGTTTCGCGATTTTTGTGGTAGAGGGTAATTGGGTGGGAGGGTTGGTTTATATGGACATTGACATTGCGAGATTGAGTGTTGGTAACTGGTGGACCTGCAGCTGAGCTGGTGACTTTGTAGCTAATCAATTAGCTGCGGAGGTAGCCCGGGATGAAAGAGACACGCGGCCGATTGGGAGATTGCGTCATGTGATGATCTATCTATCATTCTCTTATCAGTTCGGGATCAGGCTACATGGATCCTCAATAAGCATAGGATATGAGTCTTATAATGAGTTGGATTATAGTTGTCAAATCGATGCCAAGATACATTTTAGATTGTTCTATATCGAGCACCGTGTAAGCTGGTGAATCAAGAAACTGACATCAGGCTCAATCTACGTCCCGGCAAATAACAACTTCATACCGACAACAAATTCTAACTAGAAGAAGAGCAAAGCAGCAGTGCTGGCTGCTCATGCTGGACGGCTGAGAATAAAAACATTCTCAAAAAACACATGTAGTCAATGTATGGTCAGGGTAGTCGGAAAATGTACAATCACGGGCCATACTTATAAGTCATAAAGTCAGGATTCATGAAATAGACGGAGTAGAAATGAAGGGGGTAAGGTGTAAGTAGAAAGAAGAAGGAAGAAGCCGTGAAATGAAATACACACAAGAGAAATAAGGGAGGTATCAACGGGGCGAAAAAAGACGGGGGGGAATCGACGTTGAGTTAGTTCATAATACAGAGAAGACTGAACATCGTGGCGCAAAAGGGGCTTGAAATCCAAAGGGGGTAGAGCAAGGCGACGCAAATGACATCCGCTAATGTAGATCGATCAAATCTAAAAGCAGTTGAGAGTGCTCTTCTTTTTCTTCTTGTTGAGCGCATTCATCCGCTCCTCGAGCTGCGCTCGGGCAGCTTCGGCCTCCCGGCGAGCATTTCGTTCCTCCTCGACGGCCTGCAGTGAGAGGCGCTGAGAGGCGCGCTCCTTGCGGAGCGTGGTTAGTTCTTCTTCCAGCTCCCGGGCCTTCTTCTTCCACGCGTCGCAGTCCGACTTGACCTTGTTGCTTTGCGCTTCAAGGTCTCCTAGAGCTTCTTCCAAGGTGGCGGTGAGCTGCTTCTCCGCGTTCAGGTGCTTCTCGATGGTGCGGATGCGAGCCTCTTGGTCATCGACAATCTGTGGGTTCACCAGCTCCTTGCTAGTGTGACGGGAGCTGGGAGGAGAGATACTGCCAGTGCCGTTGGTGGCCGAGGCAATGTTCGGTAGAGGAGGCAGGGGAATGGCGGGAGGTGGCGAAGGGAGAGAAGTTGCAGATGAACTCTTACGGAGATTGGACGTGATGGAGCTGCTGCGGTCATGAGAGCTGTCTTGGTTCTTAATCTGGAGCTAGAAGAATGTTAGTCGTTGCCAGCATGTAGTTCTCGGTATAAGGACGCTTACCTCAAGCTGCTCGATCCGCACGCGGTATGTCTCAATGTCATTCTCATAGGCTGCAATCTTGACCTTGGCATCTTCCAAAGCCTGATCGCGTTCCTGCTGAATGACGGAGAGACGGTTGTGGTGCTGATCGAAGCTATTGGTGATCTGTTCCTCCAGCTCCTCCACCAAGCGAACACTCTTCTCCTTTTCGGCCTTGACTTCCGCAATGATCGCTTCCTTCTTCTTGACCTGCTCTTCCTTCTGGCGCAGAGTATCCTCGAGGGTGGCGACCAGTAGAGCCAGCTCGTTGACCTTGGCTTCCTTGGTAGAGTTGCTTTGCATAAGCTCCTCTAGTCGGCTATCATCGGAACCCTTAGTCTCAAGCTGCTTACGCAGATCCTCATTGGTATCCAGCATCTCAGCGTACTTGTCCGAGAAGTGCTGCTTCTGAGCCATGATTTCCTGGATTTGCTCTGCCATGGTCTCTGCGGTAACGTCAGAGTTGAGGAGTTTAGAGACCATATCAAGCAGTTTTGTCAACTCCTCCCGCGACTCCAGGATCTCAGATCTCAGAGTCTTCATCGTCTCCTCATGCTCAGCGCTCATCGTGGCAAATCGCGATTCATAATCAACCTGCGCGGCCGCTGTAGCCCGGGCTTCAAGTTCCGTCACTTCCTTCTTGTGTGACTCTTGCAGAGACTCCAGGTCCCTCTTATACGAATCAGCAAGTGACTTGTGGGAATCGATTTCTTTCTCCAGCTCTGACACACGAGACTGGTGCACTTGAGCCTCGTTGCTATCGTTGTCTTTTGCTGCCAGAAGTTCCGACAGTTGCTGCTGAGCTTCGCCGTGCGACTTTTCGAGTGAGGCGATCTTCTCAAGATGGGCTGCATTGGTGGCCTTATGTTCGTCAATAACATGTTTTAAGCTTGCAACGAGTTCTTCTTGTTGCTCCCGCTCGGCCTCCAATTCTCTAGCAGCGGCCTCCTTCGATGCAGAGGCCGCACCAGCGGCCGCCTGTTCGGAACGCATGGCGTCGATGGACGCTAAAGCCTTGTCGAGCTCTGCGAGTGTCGCACTCAGTTCCTGTTCCGACGATTGCAGCGAGTCAATGGCGTTCTGGTGCTTGCTCTTCAAGTCCGTGACCTCTCCTTCGAGAGAAGAAATCTTCCTCTCTTGCTCTTCGGCGAACACATCCTGGGCTTTAGCGGCTTCTTCTTGAGTCTTGAGAAGGCTCTTCAACTCTTCAATCTCGGCGAGAAGCTGCTTTTCTCTGGCGTCGTGTGATTCTTTCATCTCGTTGATGAGATTCTCCTGCTGCACCACTTGATCGCGCAGTTGATTGACCAGGCCCATGTCGACCGAGGACCCACCGCCTCCCTGCAAGCTCGATCTCTCACGAGTGAGTCCAGAGATGATGGTTGATTTTGTCTCCATTTCCTTCTTGACGCTTTGGTTTTCGGCTTCCAGCGCCTGGATACGTTCCATGCGATTGTGTAGTTCGTGCATAGCCGAGTCGAGGTGGACTTCGAAGTTCTGCATCGTATCCGGGCGGGCCTCGAATTCCTCAACTGCAATATTACGCAAGGCGGCAAGGGAGCGGTGAGCCCGATCGACAGTGCCAATCAGACTCTGGCTTGTCTTTCTCCGGATTACAGGGGACTTGAAGCCTGGCGTGGTCGGCGGTGAAGAATTCCTCGATCGCTGCAGTTCGGCCTTCAGTGTTTCAATGAGGCTGAGGGTTCCTTCATGCTCCGACTGTAACTGAGCATACTTCTGCGACATTATAGAAACACCCTCCTGATGCTCCACGAGCAAGCGACGCATCTGCTCGACTTCTTGGGCCTTCGCTTCATCGAGTTCTCGAGTGTCAACGTGGTTCTCCTGTGGGAGTTCACCATTACTCGAGGTAGATGGCTCGTGCGAAGAAGCAGGCTCCCCGGCCAAGGATAACTCCGAAGAGAGTGATGGCGAGGACGACGGTTGTTTTCCATCGTTCGAGCCGGGGGCCTTGCCTTCCTCTAAAAAAGACACCGGGCGAGATTCAACGTTGGTGGAGAGGAGGTCCTGAACCTGTTCGTCTGGATGGCGAGCTTCGTCGGCCGCGTCCCGCTGAAACTCCGCCAGGGCTTTCATCGCTTCCGCATACTTCGCCTCGAGCGTTTCGTACTCACTGACAGTAGACTCGTGCTGCATACGCAAGTCGAACAACTCCTGAGTGACCGTTTCGAGCTTGTCCGCCACGACCTTGGATTGGGTGGGAGTAGAGGCTCGACTCGTGGGGGCACCGTTCTCCTGCGCCTCCAGGCGGTCAGTGGCTGATTCAAGGACCTTCAAATTGGTCTCGTCAGTCTCAGCAGTCGCTTCAGCCTCCACAGAGGTCTCGCGCACGGCTTCTGGGGCTGGCTCTGTTAAGCCTTCATCCGATTCGGGTATGGCGGTCTCCACGGCCTCCGTCAGGACATCAAGGGAAAGGGATGTTGCTCGGGTGCGAGGGTTGTAGGCGCCCTTGGCGGGCACTGAGGTATGAGTCTCAAGCTCGTCCTCGGACTGGTCCTTCCGGTTGCCGTTCTGCTGGACGTGATCAAGCTCATATAAGAGGTTATCCAGCTTACCCAGGCTACGCTGGCGCTCGATAACATGCTCCAGGCGCTCCATTTCCCTTTGCATGAGCTCCATATCTTGATCGGCTTCGGCCAAGCGCTCTTCTAACGTGGAAATATAGTCTTCGCAGTTGGCTTCGCTTTCGCGGGCTCGACTCAGCTCCTTCCGAAGTTCCGCCACGATCGCCGCTTGCTTCTCTTCACCGGTGGATTGCCCATCAAGCCGGGCTTCCAGCTCATGCAGATAGGTTTCCGTGCTGCTCTCACGATCGAGAAGCTTCTGAATCCGTGCCTGTAATTGAGAGTTGACAGTCTCAACGTATGCGCACTTCGTCTCACGTTCGAGAAGCGTGCTCTCCGTCACCGAGAGCGAGGACCTGGTGTTAGAAAGTGACGACTCAAGGCTCTGAATGGTCTTCTCGTACTCCAGGACGACCTGTTCGATCGACTCTGCAAACGATTGTGATCGCTTCAGTCGTTCCACAGAAGTTTTCCCGACCAAGCTGACCACATCATTGGGGTCTGTCTCGCCAGCATGTTCAGAGTCCCTAGCGATCTCCGAGATCAATTTCGCATGACGCTGGCTGAGAGCGTTATAACTCTCTTGGGTATCGAGCAGCTGGTTCTGGAGCTCGACCTCCCTCTCGTTCTGTCGCTCCGCTCGATCCTGTGGGGCAGCGCTGCGACGGCCATTTTCTTCCGCATTACGGAGCTGCTGGCGCAAGAAAGCGACCTCCGCCTTCAGTCGTTCGATAACTGCGTGCTTATCGCTTTCGTCGGCAATCTGCTGGATGCGGGGCTTGCTCTGGATCGCTCTGGCTCTTTGAGCATACTGAACCGTGTTTACGGTCTCGCTGAGATGAAACTCCGCAGGGTTGACACAGGCGATCATGTACGTATAAGCGTTGCCACCCAGCGAGTCCTGGAGCAATCGTGTGAGCTTCGAGTCACGATAGGAGACGTGAGCGCCGGCCTGGCGAGAGGAAAGCTGCGAGATGACCTTGCCCAACGCAGCAAGACCCGCATTAATAGAGATACCCTCCTTCGCCCGTTCACCAGAGGCCCCAGTGTTCTTCAATCTCTCACTTCCTGCTAAATCCACGAAATGAAGCTTGCTATCCACCATGATGGAGGCATCGGAGCCAGACATCATCTCCACTGGCATCGACATGCGCTTCTCCTTGGGGGTCGGGGACATGACGCCATTGGATGCCTTCCGCTGGACAAGGTTCAAACTGAAAACCGCATGCGACCGAGAAGACTTGGCGTTAATGGCGGTGGAATCGGTCTGTCGGATGGAAGAACCGAAGCTAAGAGCACCCATCAGATCTTCGTATGAGTTGATGTTCACCTGATGTAGACCGGTGAGAATAATCCGTCCTTTGGCATCCTCACGAATGGTGACCGTACCCCGGTCGGCCTGATGTGTCGAGTCGGGCACAAGGAGATCTCGCAGTTGTTCGTTGTAGATCTGAGATGGTTAGTATCTTCTTCGTCGCGAAATGGCATTCAATATTGGGGTCACATACTTCAACGTAGGTGGCCTTCAACTGCCAGTTCTTCTCGACGCTAGCTTTCCCAAAGCTGGAGGCGGAGCCGACAGAATAGCGGGACGGAGTACGAAGGCCTGTGCCGCTGTTGCGATTAGGTTTAGTAGGGCCCTCTAGCTTTTCGAAGAGAAGCTGAGCAGCCCGAGGAATGATGCCTAATTCCGTCAGCCGAATGCGCCACACAGCGCGCGATTTGCAGGGAGAAGGACGAACCCATCGATCGTGGGTCACTTTGTTCAGTAGGACCCGATGTTCCCATGGTGTAGGACTTTCCCGCACCGGACTGGCCATAGGCCAGAATGGAGACGTTGTAGCCCTGTAGGAACGAGCCCACACTATCGCTGAGGTAGTCCCAGACACCATCCTGATCGACCGTCTCAGCGAACACGCGGTCAAAAACGAACAATTTGCGGCCCTGGGGGACATCGATGGCAACACTGGTGGGATTGGTGACATGGACCATGGGACGCTGGAAGCGCTGAGGAACCAATTCATATCCGGGGTCGGTTGGTTTCAGGGGCGGGCGCACTCGGACAGCTGGAAAAGTGATCAGTATGCAGAGCCATAATCGTGAAGCCGCGGCACGTGGGGCGTTTGAGGCGCCGAGGCGAGCGGTATCCGCAATACCGCATCTGAACCAGCTCGATCCCAAACGGTCGCACGCACTGGATGAATTAACGCACCAACTTTGACTGCAGTTTTCCCATCCTCATCCGATGCCCGGCTTCCACCGCCATGTCTACTGCTCATACTCAAGCGACTGGTGCTTCGGGGGGTCCGCATGATGCCGCTGAAAGGACGCTGGGGCGCATCCGCTGGCGATTCAGGCTGAGAGCCCGTCATGGCCCTTTATACAGCCAGGAGGAGGGGAACGGGTTGGGCAGAGATAAATCGGCGAATGGTGGACAGAAATATGGTGATTGGTCATGAAATAGAGGCGGGAGTCATCAGTCACGAATCGGTGCGCCAGTTGTGCGAATGTTCACTCTCGGCGTCCTTTTGTAATTAGGATTATTGTTGATGTGGGCGATTCCGTCGCGTGAGATGGCGGCCTGCGGCACTCTGCGACGTCAAGCGGTCTCTAACCTGCAGGTACAATAAAAGCGGGAAGGTTCCTATCGAAACAGTGAAAGTAGGTTAGAAGTGTGAACAGAAAGGCGGGAGATGGACCAGGAACAAGTGAATCCACGGTAAGGGGAAAGGGGACAATTACAGGAGTGTTCCGACCACAGTGCGAACAAAGGGAGGGAGCAAACAGTTGGACACTGACAGAGAGGCCAAAAGAAAAAGAGAGAGAGCGCGAAGCTGCACCACCGGCGGTCACCGCAGAGGGGCTTAAGGGAAATGGCAGAAGGGAATGACAGGGAATGAACAGGAAGAGTTCCCAGGGTCTAGGCAGTACCAGCCAGGTAGAAAGGTATCTCTACTCCGTACACTACCACACAAGAAATCCTGAGAAAAAACACCCAGGCGGGAGAAGCTGTCGCGGAGGAGAGGATTGGAAAGGAACTCCTGAGCGGCGAGCAAAGTTAATTGGTGGCATCAAGGTTGAAGCGAACCGGGATGGGGCTGGGCTGGGGCGTTGGCCCAAGTCGGCCGCTTTACTATGTTGAGTTGAACTGAAGTGGAAACAAGTGCACGGTGCGAAGTGGAAAAGGAGGGCCGGCCAGCAACGGCGCTGCGGTGAATAGCTAATAAGACTAAGACTAACTAACTAATAATGAATGGAGAGAGAGAGAATCAATTTGATGGCACGCGGAGTCCCCTCCAATCCGGTCGACTCTCTCTCTTTCTATCCTTAATTTCTGCGATCTGCTCTCCAACCTGCTTGAAAGTTGAAACAAGTCATAAAAAGCAGCCAGGTAAAAATAGTACCGCAGCTGAGACCGTGGTTCCTGACCATCTCCCATGGAGGATCCAGCAATCAAGGGCCAGACTGCATTGACACCCACAGCCAAAGCTGAAGAAACCACAAATTGTCAGTTCAGGCACCTTTTCCATGCAATCGGGATGACCCTCAGGAACCAAGTCCCGTACGCTTTCCGGTATGGCGGTTACGACGCCAGGGGGAGAAACCCACCCTCCAAACCCACTCACCAGCCCAGCTGTCGGGGTCCAGAACACACCTCATGATCCCTACTGGATAGATAGTGATCGTTTTGCTCTTGGTCCCTAAATCTCATTCTACGGCCGGTTGATTCTTACAATGATGCGACCGGGGGTGGCTTGATGGTTAACAAAAGCAAGCATACAGATATTCCACATCATCCCCATCAGTTCGCCTGGAAAAAGCATTACGGCTCACGGACGGTTCCTGTATTGCCGACACAAGTTGTTCCACGGTTCGCGGCGGATGGATTGCAATCCAGGAACCGAAACGGAGTCCGGAGTGCCACCTTTCCCAACCACATGGGGGTAAGTGAGCTCCATTCTTGTCACTTTTAGATGTTTCAGATTGGAAAGCTACTGAGAATTGGCAGCTGAGGACACGACACCAGCATTAGCACCAGCACCAGCACCAGCACCAGCATCACTTTTTGCCTCCAACACTTGCTTCTTTCCCATGGTCGGACAACAGTAACAAACCTAGTACTAGTAGATAGTCCTGCAGCCCGATCGCGAAAATTGTCATCCACAGGGCAAGGAAAAAAGAAAGCAGGGGAAGCCAAACCAAAATAGCAGAAACCCCCGAGAAAAAGAAACGATAGGGAAGAGCACCCCAAAGAGCAAAGTGCCAAACCAGGCGACCAGGATGAAAACTTAACTTTAACCCACCGTCTCCTTGACATCACATGCCATCCGAGCGGGAGAGACACATTGGAGGGAGAGGGGGAGACATCCCCTCTCCCTCCCCCATCTCATGTCCACCCCCGACATCAATGTCAGATGTTTTATTTTAGTGATTAAACTACTGGAGACCGTCAAAAGTCACCGCCAAACTCAGGAACCATCTGCATCGGGACGACGCAGCGCGTGCGCATTTCCCTCCCAAGCCGGTAAGGTCAATCAAAGCAAGCGAAATGACGACCGACCAGTCTAACCTCCCAAGCCTGCACGGTTGGACAGGGACATGGGCATCCAGTGCGTACCCTCTAGATAGTTAGTACGGAGTAGAGTTTGCTCGAATTGGAGAAGCTTGACTCGCGGGTGTTACAGTCTGTTGCTTGAGTGCGGGTCAACATGGTGCCATGGAGGGCGTGCGGCAATCCATTCCCCTTTGGAGAGTGGGTTCATTGCTGTCCGAGTGGACACTAGTCCAGCGGCCGAGCCAGTTAGCCTCCACTGGCAAGGGATTAAAGGCTATGCTCCATCACCAACGGTCGTGCGATCGCGGTGGAAGAGGAAGAGATTGGCATCTGTCTTGGGCTAGCAGGCTACGGCTTGATGAGTGATAAAATGATAGCGCCTGGCATCCTTCATCTCGGTCGGGATACGTAGTTCCTCCGGACCGCCTATCAGCATCACTGTGCGAAATTAATCCGGGTTCCCAATATTAGGCACATTCACTATCCCCGACCGGAACGTGGGAGCTGACCCCAGGCATGGATCATGGATCATGGTGGACGCACTGTGGTTTCTCTGGAAGATCTATCAACCGACCACTTAGTTAGTACAGAGTAACTAAGCTCACATTTGGCATACTCCAAGATTGTCGGTCATTGGACGACGATGAAAAAGAAATAACTTCTATTAGTAAAGGAACATTAGAAATCGGACTGCGGGATGATTCCAATTTCGTAGACTAGCTAGATAACCTATGAAAATCGTCGCTTTTGTCGACTACTCCGTAGGGTATAGTTCATTCTATTACGGGCCGGAGATGCTTTGAGACTATTTCAAGGAGGTGTGCCTTGGGTGTCGAAGGTTACGACTATCTGCCAGCATGAGCACACTAAGCCCAAACAGGCACGAGAGACTGTATACTACCTACGTCGTCGAGAACCACTACGGACTTACTGACCTTACCTACGGAGTAGTCTATGAACTGACTCCCTTTTTGAAGTGACAAGTGTATATTATCAGAGCCGAGTCTTATATTTATTCTGGAGGGGTCCGGTTCTTGATAATATACATCTCCAGCACCAAGACAATCGGAGTCTCCAGCCATGGTAAACTTGAGAAAGCAGAGCTTTGGTATCACATACTACTGCATATATTATTATAGATCATGCACCAATCCGACAGTATATTTTCATTGAACAACTACTACCTATCCCGTGCCACAACAACTGCGAGTACACCAGCACCACTGCTCCTTCAAAACGCTCTAATTTCTATTTTGCGTAGTGACGCGCTACTCCATACATCTATGCTCATTATGCAATTCACCAACCAGCTATGAAACTGCATAGACCCTACATCATAATAGCAGCATAACCCGACCTCCTCATTCAATATAGAAACAAAGTGGATGCTACTAGATCTGGAGCCAAGCCGATTGACCGATCTATCAATCAATAACATAACGTATAACCCACAATATAGGATTCAACGGCTCTGTTATAGCCGATGGATCAGGGGAAAGCCATATCCGACCGAAAAATTTTCTTCTTTGAAGGTAGAAACTGCAATGGTCTCCGAAGGTGCCTTATTCGTTCTTCAGTAAGCCTGATAGGACAACCTCGAGCTCGTTATGTGTTGAATTTATAATCGAATGGGGAAGACTATATTTTGGCAACCCATTGCTACAGAACAATCATATTTATTGTTGGACCAAACCCCATGGGCACGGGCAACTGCTATAAGACCGGGATCCATAATACCAGTCTTGGTGTCCCCAGTCCCCACATAACTAGTATTCACGTTGACATTATACACTCAACATTGCTCCGGGAAACATACTGCACATACACGGTAACAACCTGAGAGATCGAACGAATAATATCCCCAATAGCGCTCTTTAAATGTGCCTATCCGAATGATACTATCCTTCTATTCCTCATCGTATCATTGGTTGGCCCCTGAATTTCCAACGGCCGATCTTCACCCGGCAATCGGCACGTATATCTCCAGCACAGTAACGATCGTCGGACAACCACCAAATCGCTCAATTTCTCTCCACTGACCCGACTTTTCTGCTATCTTCCACTTTTTAACCACGGAACTGTGGTCAGTCAGTCATTACACCATTTATCTATCTTCATATGGAGGCTCATAGATAAGAACGAAGTGGTTTTTGACCCAACCATTCACGACTCTTTCTTGAATATATATTTACCCACAGTCATCCTGCGTATCGTCGAAAATATAAATGCCCACCCATCCACATCGAATTCAAACTCAAAACCTGCATAATCCACCATGCACGATTTGTGAACTTGTCACACCCATCCACATCCATAGTGGAACCCCCACCCCATCCAATCCTATATTGAGCTTTGACAGAGTGAAAGGAACCAACCAACCTACTGACTCATCAACACAGCAGCCTAATAACATCAATTAAAGCAGCCTAGAATAAAAAGGCAACAAACTCTATATTCCACCGATCAGCATAACTTAAGTTGTCACATCGCATCTAAAGCGGCAGCCAGCCTCATATCGAGATCATTTCACAGGTTCGCATAGGCAGTTATAAATATCATAGTGGGTGGTAACTACCCCAACCCATCCATCCCTCAGATACCTAGATAGTAAATACCGTACCTGCATTTCTGTAACAGACTCAAGCGAGTTGACACATACATACGTACATGGAACCGGAAGTTAAAGCAAGGATTGCAGATGCAGATGCATAAATATTCTCGTACCTTACTTTACTTCAAGTACCTAAATAAGGTTTATGCATGTAAGGGAGGAGGGGGAAGGGGCGGATTGAGTTTATGTTAGTTCGTTAACGCTCAGGCAGATGGACTTGACAGGACATATTTCTGGGTAGATAGATGGAGGGGAGATAGGATATGTCGATTTAGTGGACTTCGTACGGAGTACTTGTTGCTATATAGATGGGTCTATTATGGGGTATTTTGACTTCGTTACCTGCATGGCTAACGGGGTGACGAAGCGATTAAGTGTCTAAATAGATCGATCGGAGAATATACGAGTATGACTGACACAACTAAGCCACACTGTTGCTTGAAAGGCAACTAACTAGTTACTACTCCGTAGGAGCCTGTGTAATAATCCATCCCTAGCGAATGATAATTCACAATGGGATCGAGATAGATCGCATCTTATCTAGATCAGTCTCATCGTTTCATAAGTGGCGTTGCCTTGTGCAAGGGGTCCGCTCACTAGATTGCGATCGAGATCGAACGGTAGATGACAATGCAGGTGGATACCATGATAAGACACTGTAACAACGCTCTGGCATTTTGCAACTAAAACTTGCACTATCCAATAATCCTGACATGATGTGTGCGCTATGACATTCTGGTTCGTGTTTCTCAGTAATAGTCTCCCGCCATATTCATATTTCCTTGCCTGTCAGCCTGCCATTACGGCGTCAGGAGCTTGCTCCTCTTCCGCCTGGGCCTCTTCGGATGCCCTGGCAAGTACCCACGGTAACTCGATATCCCTAGATGATATACAAACTGGATATCCCTTCACCTGATCCTGCGTATACTGAAGACCATTCACACATAGACATCCAATGAACTGCCAGAGTCTATGACACATGTTGTACGTAGCACCCCCCGGTATTCTCATCTGCATATCGTGGAGTACCAGACGTATATGTTGATAATAACCCAGAGAGTTCATGTTACGCCCATTCAGGCCGGTAATGTTATCCACCGTATCTGTGAATTGTCGGAGCAGGAAGTTCGGTATCCGCCGCGGCTTCTGCGTGGCTAGAGTCCGAATAAAAGTATGGAGTGCGACATCCGCTTTCTCGATGAGTTGCCGTTGAGTTCCGACGTGACGGATCAACGAGGCGTAGGCACTGGGGCTTAGTACACTCTCAGCGTTATGGAACTCGTTTCGCCCCCAGTATTGCGCCATTCCAACAAGATGAATGAGGCATTCGCGGTAGAGCTGGGCACACTGGATGTCTTGCGCCATTTTAGTGTATGCGAGGATATCGTCGGTGAGGCCAAGGAGGGGCTTAGACGTGAGTGTCCAGGGAAGTATAATTTTCTCGATATATTCACGCATTCGAGGTACTGCTTGGAAGCGGATTCCCAGCAACACCATCCTCCGCCATCCTTTGATGCCAACGTATGGTACAGGCTTGAGATATAACGCTTGCAAGAAGCAATGGAAGGACTCAATGGCACTCGGGATGCGTTCATCTGGCAGGTCGGGATAATCGCGGTAATATTTCTGCAGAGTTGATGTCACGTTGTCAGCGAACATTGGATCTTGAGTATATTTATAGACCGCTCAGCATACCGCTCCCTTTCGATAGATCCCCCAACCACCATCTTTTTCAGTTCTCGCCTCGAAATAGTGTCGTCCGCGGCGCTCGGCATACTCTCCGCGCTGCCGTTCCTTCCATATTCCAGTGTACTCCTTGATTAAACTCGAATGCGTTCGAAATTCCTGTCCAAAGATGTTGATGTGGGTGTCGGTGGGACCTTGTTCATGCGGACCACAGAGAACAGGGACGCTGATTTTCTGTTCCCTCAAAGACTTGAATGGGTTGTCATTGAATATCTGGGCTAGATCTGGAACAATATCGTCTGCAACTGCAGGACTCAGGCAAGGGATCTCCATGAGCGACCCTGTGAAGTAAAGAACGGAAGGTGCTGTCTATAGGAGCTGTAAAGATAGTAATCAAGGAGTGACAGGTCAAGGTATGCTTAATGCAGTAGGTTTCAACACTTTCAAGAATGGTCAGCCAGGAAATCCGGATTTTTACAGAACCATGGAATCATACACTGAACAGGGGTGATGTTTATTGCCTATTCAAGTAGGCGGCGCCCTTAAGCTTTCCTCTCATGATATCAAATCTGGAAGTATGCTCGTCTCACATACGTCAGTGCGATAAGTACCGAACGTTGTTCTTCCAACCGTGGCAGGTGACTTTGGCTGCTTGTGGAAGCGATCCTCATCTGTTTCGTAGTAGTGTCCCGAGATTGTATCCCCGGATGTTAGTGATATGTCTGGCCATCGGCCGAGCTAAAGATTCCGTGGAGTGGCTGAACCAACGTCTTCGATGCCCAGATCCTTGTATATGTGATGAATTGACCTCAGCAACCCAGCCGATCGACCAGCCATTGGACCTTATCTGCTTGATGAATTGCATCACGTCCTTGCTTATAGTCAAACTGTTCTCCTATCATGATTCGCCTGGATCCTTTTTCCGGTGATCGCGTTCAAACACTTCCTTTCTTGCTTACTAGTAGCATTGATGATACGTCTAATATATTGGATGTTCTAGTGTTTGCCCATCTTTCCGGAGTATGGTGTTGACATCCTTCAAATGAAGGCGGACATTCAGACACAAGCACGTGTTTTGGCCGAAACAATTCACACGTGAATATGTTGACCTTTTGGCGTAATGAACCTATCTTGTATGGTATTGCAAGCATACGTCAAATCAAGTAATTACCGCCCATCTCATCTATGAAGACCAGTGGCAGTCGCTATCATTCAGAAGTAAGTTCCAGGCATCTACTCTCATTGGGCAATCTTTGACTCCATGTGTGAAAAATAATGCCATCAAACACAGACATGTTGTACCTATGCTCGCAACGGAGGACACGTGCATCATGTCTGGTACAGGGAAATTCTCGGCACACCGCAAATCCATATATGTTGACCTCACATCATAGTACTCATTGTCTGCCAAATCCTGGAATCATGGATAGAATCGCTGCAGGACCCATGAGTCGGCCAATTCCGCGATGCAGCATCCAGTGACTATAGCTCATCAGAGCGGCCAACAGACAGCGGACCCTTCTTGACCATGATGGTAAGAATCTCATAGAGAACATCAGCAGCGGCCCTATTATTATATACATTAGTGAACAGGTTTCCGGGTACGTGGTGACGGTGGCCATACATAGTAGAAAGCTCAGCATTTGTATCATAAGCAGGAGCAACTTCAACAATGTCCGCGCCGATGAAGTTCAATCCATCCAATCCACGAATGATAGTGCGAAGCTCACGTGTCGACCAGCCTCCTGTTTCGGGCGTTCCGGTTGCCGGTGCGTCTAGATAGCATTGTCAGAAGAGCCATGGCAATGCATTGTTTGGATGACCTACAAGCAGGGTCTAGGGTATCGATATCAATCGAGAGATAGACAGGGTTCTCGGTACCCACTCTCTCCCTTATCTTCTTGATGATACCATCCGTTCCTGTGATATCGTATATTAGTGAAGTACATCGATTGTGTATTGGCGTACATACCAATAGTATCAATCTCTCTTGCCTCAACAATCTCGAACCCACAGTATCCGTCGTTCTCGTAATCGGATGGACCAGAAAGCGTCGTGCGGATACCGGCGTGGATATTGGTATCGTTCTTCAGCAGGCCTTCCATCGCAGCGTGGTAGAAGTAGGTGCCATGATTGACTGCGGCGACCTGACTAGGTGAGCCACCGAAGACCTTTGGCTTCCAGGAATCCCTAATGACAGTGAGCATGGTTCCGCCAGTTACTGAGATAAAGCATACAGATGACTGTCAAAGTGAATGACAGTAACAGGTCCATAGGCCCTGTTGATACTGCGCAGCAAGGGCAAGGTAATAGTGTGGTCTCCTCCCAGTGTGATGATGCGTGGAAGGGTCTTCCCGGCCTTGGAGAGCCCGTACTTCTCGGCATCGGTGAACGGTTTGCGCATTAGAACACTGTTGTGGCCCTCTTCAATTTGCTGGATAGCCCAGGCGTTGTCATAACTGTCTGTCTCAGAATTCTGCTAATGCTCCTATGGTAAAGGAAACATACGATGTAACAGGGATATCTCCGCAATCGAGGATTCTCATATCGCTGACGAAAGGGTTCGCTTGAAGAGGTACATTATATCCGCCACTGAGAAGAAGAATTTATTAGCATCAGCGCCGTCGGGTATAGACATGACAGGGTATAGCGTACTAGAGATTGAGGCGACGAGATCCTTGTCGGATTCCGCTGGGTCCGAATCTTGCTCCGGGTCTATATGAGGTACCAGTGTCGAAGGGAGCACCTATTCTGTTAGCAGGAATTGCTATTGAAGTATTGAACTTCTTATAGTGGTGACATACCTATGAACGCAATATCATATCTCTCATCTTCGCTGGAGAGACAAGGAAAGTAAGGCAACCGGCCAAAAGTAGAGATACCAGAGAAGACAGAGTCGGCCTAGAATGTCAGCCATTGGGGATGTACGGATGTAAGATGAATTCACTGACCTGGGTGCCACCGTCTCCGGGGAGTGTGTTGTACCACAGCTTTTGGTGCGGTCCAGCCAGAGGTGTCTGGTCATGGCCGCTATGGGCAGTTGCGATACCTGAGAGAGCTAGTAGGCTCACAAATGAGAGATACATGTTGAAAGGATACTTGGGAGGAAATCGCGGTATTACTTTGAGTGAAATAATGATGCTCCAGGCAGGCTCTGCAGGGAGGGGATGATTATATGCTCCCACCTGCGGCTCCGCCAGTTGGCTTCCCCAATTATCTCTGCTTTTGAGACCCGCATGCCTTTTACTTACTTTCCACAGTCCATGGCTACACAGACTCTTACAACACGCATGTTGAAACACGGTATAGATGGATAGAATGGAAAACGCCACGGTATGGTCGCCATAGATGATGTGACTGTCCGATGTCTATACTGGGAAACTGAATATCTGACTAGATCCACTCACAGTACCGAACCTCATTCTTCACCAACTTCTTCTCCCAGGACCTTCCAGAATCAGTGAATAACTCGAGAATCTATGAACCTGAGTGGGGTGGGACAGCACCGAGTGTGCATTATCTCTCGAGGGATCGCAAGCGTGGATACAATGCGAGATCGAGATCTGTTCCATGGGCCAACATCAAATGCTTGGCTAGTAGTATAAATCCAAGATGCATGGATGATCGAAACAGGAAGGTCGGAGGAGAAGACAGTGGATGCTTCAGGACAGCAAGATGTCACAGAAGCCTGAGACTAATCTCATGCACTAGTCTAATCTACCAGGGCTTATCGTGCTGATGTTCCACGGAGATAGCGACCGGCATTTCTTATCAGCAACGCTGATCCTCATTCTGTGACGTGGGGACGACGGCTTCCTGAACGCTAAATTGACGGATAATACGGAGAGTATAGCCAGTACGATAAACGTCCGATATCGTTCTCGCTTAAGAAATTGAACAAAGAGCTGACAACTTAAACGTCACCCATGCGAACTCTCTCGACCTTCCTTTTGGAGTTACTAGATAGAGACCCTGCGTGGGCTTTGGCATGCTTCATATTCAATCTAACCTACACCTATCTATACGCTACACATCTGTCGTGGCACCATTAGTGGTCTGTCCAACCTCCAACCGGTCATGAATATCCATTCGCTGAAACGCCTTATCGACCTCGCCTTCCCAGTTACTGAAGGCCACGATTGTCCACTCCAGTGCCCCCACAAGATACAGCGCGATGCACTGTCCCACCCAAAGACCTTTCAGTCCCCAACCATTGAAGGCCAGCCAGACACCTAGAGGCAGCGCACCGCAGTAATAGCTGACCAGGTTGACTAGCGCGCCAACATGCTGTCTTCCCATACCCCTAAGGCTTCCTCCACAGCTGCCGTTCAGTCCATCGGCGATCTGGAACAACGCCACCCACGGTAGAACCTCCGCAGTGAGTTGTACAACCCCTTCATCTGAGTTGAATATCTTTGCGAAGACGTGCCGAGTCCCCATCAGCACGGCCAACACGGCCCCTCCCAGCACCATACTCAGCCAGGCCGCGGCATTGGCCGCTCTCGATGCACCTGCTGCATCCCGGGACCCTAGCAGGCTCCCCACCCGTGAAGACGTAGCGACTCCTACGCCAAATGGGATTGTGTTGAGCACTTGGTCTGCGGTCATGATGACGCTCTGTGCTGCCAGCGGGATTGTTCCCAACCTTCCCGCTGCAAGAGCTACTATCTCAAAGGCCCACCACTCGGTGCCTACATGTACCACCCCGAGAAAGGCCAATCGGGCGAAGGTCCCAAGGTTCTCGAATGCCTTGCGCGACCAGCCGCCCCAGCATTCGGAGCCGGCGATGAATCGGGCATACAGAACCAGTAGCGCAAAAGAGAGCCAGTAGGAAATGCCTGTTGCGATTGGCGCACCAAGCAACCCCATGTGAAAGGTGTAGCAGAACAGGTAATTGAGCAATGCATTGAATGGTACGGTAATCAGCAAGACATACGTCCCAGGACGCATAATACCTGCATTGACTCATTAATTAGATTCCCACGGAAAAAGAGGATGTTGTGTACAATGGCTTACCCTGAGCTTGCAGATACTTCTTCATGGCCTCAAAGTAGATATAACCCAGACCGCCAGGAATCAAGCACGTTAAGAAACGCGCGCTATCTCTTGAGAGCTGGGGATCCTGGCCAAGCAGAAGAAAGACTGGCTCCGAGCATGCCCAAACAATGGCGACGGGGACATAGAACAGCCCGAGAACGAGAAATCCCCGCTGCAAAAGGATTCCGAGATCATGCTTGTTTGAGCTGCCTGTGAACGTCGATGAGGCTAGCGTGTCTAGTGCAGTTGTCCCGCCTAAGGCGATCATCCACGCTGTGACCATGGCAAACATAAGTGAGAAAGCTGTGGTGGCCAGATTCTCGGGAGATGTCCGTCCCACGATCAACACAGAGGTTGTCTGTAGACTGTTTTGGAGCGTGTATGCCAGGATGACAGGAATAGAGTCCTTCAACAGCCGGACGAATTCGCCCAAAACGGGTACCGATAATTTTGCGCTTCTGGAGTCATGATTGATGTCGACGTGCTTGGAAAGTAACGGAGTATGCTCTTCCCCGTGAGTTTGCGAGGAAGTGGTCTCCCGGTAGCTAGGAAGAGAGTCGTACATTTTGTGGTGATAGTAGGCACGCTGCGTTCAAGTTTTAGAAAAGGTAAACGATATCTGCCAGAGGGAACATCATGGATTATGATGGTATTAAAGCACTCGAGCTTGGATAACAACATGGCTGGACACTTTAGACACTACAATATCGCCCCTTACCTCGAGTCTGTTACTCAAATGGCAACGGCGCAGTCCAACGAAATGATCCATCAGGCTCTTATTCAGATCCGGATAACTGACCCACAAGGAAAGCTAATTTAAGCTGCATGTCAGCGCAGGATGATCCACAGGCGGGGCTGCCTCGTTCTCAAGATATTCACCTTTTTGGGACGAACGTGGGGGACTGATCAGAAATTACTATCCAGCCTTGGGTAGCTGCTTATTCTGTATGCTCCGATATCGACCCGAAACATCGAGTCTGATATCATCATGTCCATCCAACGGTCTTTCGATGCCCAGATCTGCAAGCCAAGGTGTCCATCCTTTACGCAATTGAACTTCCTTATCTTGGTCACAAATCAGAGGCTATCAGGTACGTGCAGTCCTCGATACCGAGTTGTTCTCGGATCTACTTGAGATCTGCCGACGTATAGTCTCTCAGGGCGGGTCTGACTGACCCAGCGTCTTGCTCGTAATTGTAGCATGGAAGAAAATAGCAAGCTCCTGTGCGAGAAGACGATATAGAAAAGATTCAGGCTACTGGACAGAGAGATCTACGACTTCACCAATTGCCTGGATTTACTGGAGGCACAGAGATAATCTATCGTAGATTTGTGATGGATCAGGATTGGCAGCGAGCATAATGTGGACGTTGAAGTAATTCCAAAATTGCTACTTAGGGAATCTTAGGTAGCATATAGTAGCAATGAACATTAAAAGAATGCATAGACAGCTTGTAAACTGATCAGTTAGGCAGCACATACTTCGTTACCGCAGCGGGCTGATGTGATTCGCTTCTAATTTAGCCAGATCCAGGCCGGAAAGGCTTAATGCAGGCATTAAGCCCAGGCATGGATTCTATTCGCTCTCCCATCGTATAATCCGTGAATGATAAGCAGCAGAGATATCCCTCAGGCAGGTGATTCGATGTTCGCCTGAGGCTGTTCCTGATAAGCCTCTTCCCATACATCAAGCAATGGCATCATTCAACTTCACTTGTCAACCCACCTCTCCGCATCATGGACTATATATGCATCTTAGTCAAAAGGACCATGCATTGGAAACACAGCCTCGGGACTACACGGCCGTTTTTCATGATTATCATCGCACACAATGGATCTCAAATCTACCCAGACAGATGATGTCCTCATTTCCGAGAAGCAATCCGCCAGCGACATTAACAGCCTCCCCGTTGAGCAAAATGGCACGCACGTCCATCCCACGCCTACTTCTGACCCCCTGGATCCGCTCAACTGGTCCCGTTGGCAAAAGCATGTGATTCTAGGGATTGTTATGCTCAAGTGTGTACCTAAATACCCCAAAAGATTTCAGACACTGACAGTGGACAGATATTTTCTCTTCACCTACATCACAACCACCACTGTTCCCTCCTTTGCCGAAATACAATCGCAGTATGACATCAACTATTCGCAAGTCAACTGGACCGTCGCCATCCCAGCTCTGGGCTTGTCGCTTGGCCCACTATTCTGGTCCTCAATTGGCGACATCTACGGCCGCCGCATTGTCTTCATCGTGGGGACTGTCATCGCTCTGGTTGCCACCGTCGGCGCCGCTGTAGCAGATACATATGGTGGGTATATGGCTGCTCGGTTCTTCCAGGGGTTTGGGGTTAGCCCTTCGTCGACAGTGGGAATGGCAGTTGGTATGCCAACTCTGTCCAACCTCCTTATAACCGAACAGAGCAACTAACAGCCCAGTCACCGATCTCTTCTACGAATACGAACGTGGCCAGAAACTCGGATTATGGGTCCTTGCCCTTGATTCAGGCTTGCTTTTAGGCCCAACCTGTACGTGATCCCATCCACTCCACCGAAAAGACCTCCGCTTACTCGTATCTATCAAGTCGGCGGGTTTCTTAATCTCGTTAGCGCACAGTGGATCAACTGGTTCAACGCCATTCTCTTTGCTGCGCTCTTACTGCTCGAGCTTGCCTTCATGCCTGAAACCCTCTACCCGCGCGCTTTGATGGTCCAACGCATGGCAGCCACTGAGAAGCCAGCAGAGTCGAGTGCGGGTATAGAAGAGGCAGAGATAAACCGCACCAAGTCACTCCCATTCCTCAACCTCCGTCCGATCCCAGGTCTTTCTCATCCGCCTATCTATGCCTCTCTTACCCGGCTTCTCCTTACATTTCGTTTCCCAGTGATCCCCGTGGCTGTCCTCGGGTACTCATTTACATGGTATTGGTGGATCCTGTCCGTTATCACCATGGTACCATCGGCCTATGCAACGGACTCGCCTCTCATCCAGGGATTGCTTTTCCTGGGCCTTTTGATTGGAACTCTAGTGGCGGAGGTAAGCTGCTCAGGACGATTGAGCGATGCCATCGTGGGGAGGTTAGCAAAGCGAAATGGCGGCATTCGGGTTCCAGAAATGCGATTATGGCTTGCATATCCAGCTATAATTTTGACTGCTGGTGAGTAAGCTTCCATAGCCTGTGTATGCACACGTCTAACATCTTCGCAACTGACAGTTGGCTTGATCGTCTGGGGCATTAGTATAGACAAGGCCTATCACTGGATGGTAGGACAAGTTGCATTCTTCTTATGTGAGTATTCTCTACGTATCCACTCGCCCACCCTTCTCCCTCGCCCAACCTTAATCTTCACCAACTTCGTTGACTAACTGAATGAGCAGTTTCCGCCGGAATCCAGATCGGCAACACTGTGACAAGCAGCTACATAATCGACGCCTATCCCCTACAATCCACAAGTGTGGTGATTTTCTACGCTGTATTCCTAAACTTGAGTGCATTTGCCAACCCAGTATGTTCCCTCCCCATCAGATACTCCTCGCCCCACTCACAAACTAAACAAAATGCTATAACAGTTCTTCATCGCCCAATGGCAAGCCGCAGTAGGCTGGACCTGGACCTTCACCACCCAAGCCCTAATAGTTGTGGCTGGCGGAAGTGGTGTTTTTATTTCGCTGCACATGTTTGGGGCGTCATGGAGAGCGAGAGGTGTGCCAGGATGGGTGAATCCAGAATTCGATTCTTGATCTAATCCTTCCTCTGGAATTTTTCTTTCAATTAGACAATCTTTAGGCTGTGTGTATATAGAGCAGAATCCTAAGTCTTAATTCAACTAGTACGTATTGCTTGAATTGGAATGTTGAAAAAATGACGTTTTCAGTTGAGATAATGCTTGGGAGCCGCTGCTGCCACAGCAGCCTTGCTGCTTCCACACCGGCCTTTGCTCATGCCACACCCTCTGCCAATCTACCTACTCTATTTAGAACAAGCTTGTTCTTACTATATACAGAAATCTTACCGCCTGCTGTTCCATCTCAAATCCGGCCTGAGACCACATAACTCCTGCCTCAGGCAGTGATGTGATACCCCAGGCAGTAAATATAGCCTCAGGCAAGAAGTTGAATTACGAAAAGAGGTATTAGGGTTTTGGGGATGCTACCGCTATACTGCCCAAGGTAAGGTGAGTCTTTAATGCATGTAGAATCTCTACCGCTTGCTATTTAGTCTATGCATTATTTATGCCTCAGGCTGTAACTAAGCGCCCCAGGCAGAAAGACATATAAACTGGCAGGCTGTAGGGTTCTACATGTAAAAGAAATAAGCCTTACTTCTTCTAGTAGGCGGAGGATATACGGAGTAGTGCCCCAGGCAAATCCTTAAGCCTCAGGCAGGGATTAATATAGAATAGCAGGCTGCATTGAAAACTCACGTTACCCACTTCGATAGGCGGTGCAGTGTGGCATAAGAGCAGCCTGGCCACCCCGTTATCTCAAACCCTGCCTGAGGCCATATATCTGCTACCTCGGGCATTAATATCATACCCCAGGCAATAAATTTAGCCTTAGGCAAGAAGTAAGTTAGCAAAGCAGGTGGAACTAGGATTTAGGGGACGCTCGCTACCACTATAACTACCAGTCAGGTTGCTTCCATACTAGCTTCTGCTCATGCCACATTTTACCCGCCTACCGTAGTAGGTAAGATGCGTCTTTAACACACCTACTGTTTACTCCGGAGTAGTTCTTACTTTGTGCCTGCAATATGCCTCAGGCAGTAACTAAACGCCCCAGGCAGAAAGACCTATGAATCGGCAGGCGGTAGGGTTCTGTATGTAATACGGAGTAGGAATAAGCCTTACCTCTTATAGTAGGCGAAAAATAAACTGCCCCAGGAGGAATTAGGCCTCAGGCATCAAATAGGATGAAATGGCAGGTGGGTGGGTGTGGCATAAACAGAAGTTTATATGGAGAGCAGCCTGACCGGTATATCGAGTGGTAGCGTCCTCACATCTCAAATGCTGCCTGAGGCCAGATATCTGTTGCCTCAGGCAGTAACATAGTATCCCAGTTTGATGACTTTGGAAAGTCAAAGAGACCACCTGACCCTGTATATACATATCTATGTAAGCAGAACCTTAAGAATCCACAGGTAACTGCAGGTAGTAATAGTTCTTTTTTCCTCTTTAGCCTTACGGGAGCAACGTCCTTAAGATTGTTCTTTGACATTCAGACAGTAATGTAATGAATGCCCCAGGCAGAAAACTTAACCTCAAGGCAAGAAGTGAACTGAAAGCAGGTGGTAGGAATTCTTCAAGCACACTAGAAACAAGCCTTACCTTCTAGGGTAGGCGGCAGGTAGGCGGAGGCGCTGTGTGGAGGCAGCCTGGCTGGTATGGCAGTAGCGCCTCCCTACTGCTTTGGTAGGACAGGGACTAGGAACGATTGTAGATAGATACATAAGCTATTAGAGTGCGGATGGGCCTGAAAATGAATGTTGTTGTTCTACAGGTGATGATTTTCTACGTGATGTTACTGCTTAATTAGTAGTAAGTGCTTAGTAGACAAGGAGATGGTGTCAGTTGTTTGGTAACATGTTAGTACTTGTTTCTGACCATCTTGACATCTCTCTGGATCATATACATATACTACCATGGTCTTCAAAGAAAGCGTAGAGTGTTCATAATTGCTAGCTAGTACACAACCCATGAGGCAATTTCAGTGCATAGGATAGAAGAATTTCTACCGATTCAACTATCAATTATAGAAACCCTTGAAGAAAATGCAGGCCGATGCATATATTCAGTAATCGCTAAATACGGATGATTACATGCAAGTACCAAGCAAAGTCACGAGTCGTCCAAAACGTCTGCTCCACGAATAAATAACAAAACAGAGCGTCTATCACGATTGCCATTGCCTGGTATCTTCCCATTCCCGTCAAACGCCACCTAAATCAAAAGAACGACATTTCAAACGCGATACGCCGCCACCCATCAGACGCTAACTCCTTGATATCAACAACGCAGAGGGGATAAAAAGGAATGCTATACATGACCGAAAAGCTTCAGTCGATAAATACACGTGTGATTGCCGCCCCAGTTCGACTTGGCCCGGAATACGACCCTGTCCACCCGAAGCTCTGGAGAATCGATTACCGCGTCTAGTTCAAATCGCTGCACGTGATGCGAGCCGTGAATATCATACGTAAATTTGCCGACTCGGTAGTATGATGGCCCCAGGAATGCATCGTCAGAATACGCGGTGGATGGCTCGGTGGGCCATGCGGACCGGAGGGCGTGCATGATCGGCTTGTGTATTGAATAGCGCTCCGCTTGCGTCTTTGCAGGTCGACTGGTTCCCTTCTGGACAAGTACGTACCGAGCCCAGAGCTCCATCTCCCGAGGGGCATTCTCAGGCTTCAACGTAGCCGTCTTCGGGATGTGTTCGACAGCCACTTCCTCCGGTACGATCATTTGACCGAGGTCAATGCCAATCTGCGACATGCCGTTCCGCGGTGTGCTGCACCAGCAATCTCCATAGTCCTGCCATGGAACCAAAGCCGCCAGCGGCGGTGCTGCGGGACGATGGTGACTACCTCTCCATAGCTTAACATAGGCCCACTGGAGGAGATTGAGCCTAGGCCCAGCAGTTGGGCTTGTGAGACCCGGAATAACAATCACTCCTAGTCCAATGCTGAGAAAGTTGGTCTTTTGCTCTGTTGGAGGACCAAGATCTCCGCTTCCTCTACTTGGCGGCACAATCGGTGTAGGTGACGATCGTACCTCCGCTTGCACCTCGACCACCTCCCATTTGACCGTGCGCATTTCCTTCGCCAGCGATGATACCTGCGCTCCAATTCGAGACATCTGGTCCGTAAGGCTGCTGACTGCTAGCATATTGTTCTCATCCATCGGGATATATTGTGTGGGCCGAGAAAGGGAGGGAATGCCGCTAAAGGCAACCAGGTAGACTGCTGCTGCTGCCAAAGCTATTCCAGCTATCATGCGAGCGAGCGTAGATAAGCTGGGCAACTGTGCCGATAAGCTACCAACCCAGGACCAGTGCTGGCCGGTCTGACTAATATTTTGCTGGTGGCCACCTACTGATGGTTCTCGTGATGGAACTTTCCGAGCATATTTATCAGGGATGAGTGTCTTTGTGGGCGCGGTAAACTGTGCTGCAGGAGACTTCTCTCTGATGACCTCCGGCTCCGGCGTAGGCTCCGGCATAGGCTCTGGCGTAGGCTCTAGCTCTGGTATAGGCTCTGGCTCCGGCGTAGGCTCTGGTTCCGGTTCATGCACATACTCGGGTTCCGACTGTGGCTCCGGCTCTGGTGAAGCCTCTATCTGGAAGTCCTCGTAACTAGGTTGCAGTGAGGGCGATCTCGATTTTGTTTTCAGGAGCCTAGAGTCCGGCTCCTCCTCTTCATGAATAGGCTCGTTTGCAAAAGCCAGTCCGGAAAATCGACGCGGGGGTGCCTTAATATTCTTTCCATCTGAAAGCGTCCGTGTCAACTCATCGGAGTTGACCGCTCGCTCAACACCGAACGAGTATAACGACGAATTGTCGGGTAGCGGGGAGCTTCCTAACGGGGACCCATCGTGCAGTTGTGGGCCAAACCGCCCCATAGGAGATGGATACAAATTGTCGGCTGGTACGTGGGGATATCTGGGTACAGGTAGAGGCTGCGCAGGACTTGAGGCGGTAGAAAGAGTGTGAGGGATAGGAGGTGTGGGAGTGGCGGTGGATTGGTCGTTGTTACTGTAATTGCCCCGTACAGGAGTGGGCGACTTAGTTGCCTCGCGCAAATTGTCGAGAAGCTGCAACTCATCCGGAGTCGGCTCCCGTCGACTTCGCCGAACCGGGGAGCGGCTGATAGAAGGGGACTTTTGTCGACGAGATTTGTCCTGGGTGTTTTCTTTTTCTTTCATTTGTCGATCCTTAGCATCCTCGATCCCCTTGTCGATCGCGTCGGCCATCTCAGTCAGATCCATATGAGGCTGAATCTTGAGCTCCCGTGGGAGAATTGGCGTCTCAGCGGATCCATAAGCGAACGACTGCTTGGTTGGAAGGTTTGGCAGAGCCTGTGTCCTTGCTTCCGGACCTAGTTTTGACTGAAAATACGTCGAAGCACTTCCTATATCGGAGCGAGGAGTAGACCCCGCGCGCCTAACGGCGCCGCGTCTAGCAGGCATTGGAAGTTCAATGGTGAGAAGAATCGGCTCGATGTTCTGTTAGCTAGAGCTCATAAAGTACAGCTTTGTATGGTGAAGGGGTAAGGGAAGAAAAAGTCCTATGGCAGTCGGACCCAAAGCTCTCTACTCACTGTGGGAAGATGGAATTGGATAAGTCCGCCGCTGCCTCAGGCATGAATTGAAGGCCAGCGATACCAGGACACGGCGTTGAAACAGGAGAGATCCAGCTCGGAGAGAGCGATCAGGATTGATATTAAACAGTCAATCTGCAACCGGATGTGTGTCACACTGTGACTGCGACCAGGATGACCGACTCAGATGTATCCTACACGAGGTTCGTTAGAGATGAAATGAAGAACAAGTGAAAGAAAGCTACCTCGTCAAGTCTTTGTTTTCGAATGACCATTGAGAGAGGTGAAAGACTCCGAGGGGCTCGAATGATCTAAGATGAGAGCAGAGCATAGACTTACGATAGCAGTCCGGGGTAATTGTCGACCTTCATGCGCGAAAGCGACACGGCGCGTAAAGACGCGGGCGGAATGCCGATCGACGGCGTCGCAGGGGCGGTGGAAGGATTCAAACACTTGAGATTTATGATAAACCAGGTCGCGCATGTAAGATGCGCGTTGTACAGAGATTCCTGAAGGAAAGATGGTGAGGAGAGAGAATGCTGAAGCAGCAGAACAATGCTAGATGACGGAAGATGTGAGGCTTGTTGGCTGGACTGAATGGATCGATGGCCCGAACCTCCTCCCTCGTTGCGGGTAATATTCGTATCTCCCGTTACCCGCCTTCAATACAGGATTGCCCGATTCGGCAGAGCGGCTCGTCGGCCTCCTTTATAGATCTTCCGTTGGTTCTATATTTCATCCTCTTTACCAACGCAGTGTGTACAGGGCTTACAGGACATGATTGTTGCATTATTGCACTGTTGGTTCTTTGTCTCAGTCCAACTGGTGGGTTACCATACTGTGCCCCTTAAAACTAGTCAAGCCTTTATTTCTTCGCTATTTTTATGCACGTTTCATCGTGACAAAGAGCAGTCCTTCGAATACATCATTTACACGGCTGCCCTCCCAGGACGCCCATCCTTCTATATTGCCAAAAGAATAATATACAGTCGCTGAGGCAGTCAAGCAGTCACAGATACAAAAACATGGTGATGATAGTTGGCATGTACGTGGCGAGTCTTGCAGGTCGTATAGGCATTGGTTAACAAGTCCACGCCGCGACGATACCGTCCTTGCGGCCCTCAACAAGGAATCCATCCTTGAGCCGAACCCGCTCGACCGTGGCCGGCTGCGGCCCGCTGTCGTCGGCGCCCACCCCGGCACCACAATCCCAGTGGTGACCATCCGCCTTGTCGTATACCTTGACCACATTCTCTCCGGCTGCGGCGACAATGCGCTTGGTGTCGAACATCATGCTGGTGATCGGCTTGTCGTAAGCGTAGGCATCGAAGATAGATCCAGTACGGAGATCCCAAATCTGGCCAATGTTAGCGTTACTGCTATTGATGCATGCGAATAAAGCACTTACTCTGATGCTGCGGTCCTGACTTCCGGTCACCAAGTGTACATCGTCGAACTGCAGGCATGTAATAGGACCCGTATGGCCAACCAGGCTCCGGTGAACTTGGCCGCTGCGAAGATCCCACAGACGCACCATGCCGTCCGCCGTACCGCAGGCCAGCGCCGCATCGAAGCACTGAACCGCGCCGACAAAGTCCGCAGAAGCGTCGGGCAGGCGTCCTGATGGGCGCCATGTCGTCTCGCTGCCCAAAGTAGACGCCTGGGCCGCTGCCCACAAGACATCCAGCGTCTGCACGCAGCGCCCTTTGACCAAATCCCACTGTCGCAATGTCTTGTCGGCAGATCCGGAAATCAGGGTGTCTCCCTTGAAGTGGAGGGCGGTGACTTCATCGACGTGCGCATCAAGCGAATATACGTAGCAGTCTTCCAGAGTGGTCGAATGAGACGCCATGGAAGCGTCATCGGCGTGCGCAGATTCCTCGTCGTCCTCGCGCCGGGTGATGCGGTTGTCGCGAGTTGTGGTCCGGGCCCGGCTCAGATCCCAAAGTTTCACGGAGGCGTCCATAGATCCAGTGGCGACAATGTTCTCCTCGATCTGTAGGCAGCGTACGGATGCGTTGTGTCCCTCCAGGAAACCCACGCAGCGGCCAACGTTGAGATCCCACACTCGCACCGTATCGTCCAAAGCAGCACTGATCATAGTACCAAACGGGTAGTCGAAATCAATGGCGGTAACCATGTCCGAATGTGCCGGCATCTCTTTGATTTCGGAACCAGGAGCAAAGTGTTCGTGCAAAACTGGCATAGATCGTTTCCCTTCGACCGTTAGTAATAGACATGGAACAGGGATTTTCTCAAGCGTACTTATAGATCGCTGTTTCACGCTCTTCGGCGAAGGGATCTTCTGGTAGATGGATTCCGACATGAACGAAGCACCCATAGCTGGGTCTTCCGAAACAATCGAGTCATCGTTCGCCTCTGAAGACTTGGGGGTTGCGGGAGGCGGCACCTCAGCCTCTTGCTCTTCCTGAATATCCTCCAGTTTGTTCTCAATCTCGTTCACTGGTTCCACGTTAAAATAGTTCCGCCAAGTATTAGGATTTCAGGTCACCCACGCTCATGTTCCAGATCCGCCTCCTCCATCTCAAGGCCTGCCAATCGGTCTAGCACAATCTTCCGCATGTTGTGTAGGTTCGCGATCTTGTTATCTATCTCGTGTATCTCTGAGCTGCACATGTTTTTCCGAACACCCATCAGTTCCATCCGGCGGCTCAACAAGTCCCGTTCCTTCTTCAAGTCCGACGGAGCGGACGGTAGGGCGCCGCGGGTCTCCCCATCCTTCAACAGCTTCTTGCTCTTGGAAGAGCGTCGGCGGTGGGCGCGGCGATACTCAATGTCATCCTGCGACGCTTGGAAGCCCTGGAAGAGAGAATATGAGCTGGAGTCGTCGGGGATATTGGCGAGAAGTTCGTCGGGAAGGGAGGAGATGGCCCGCGACTGTATTTCGGTGGTGGAGAGCTTGGAGCGGACCAGATCTGTAGGAGTCGTCTGGGTGAGGGAAAAGACTTTGCGCTGGGTGTTGGGATGGCGTAGTTCGCGCTGAATGTCGGCCATCGCAGTGTGGTAGTGGCCGCCACTGGAGGAGTCGGGGGCCGGTCCCATCAAATGGCCAGCAGTCGATGTGACTTTGCGCCCGAAGGCCTCGATATGACGCGACTGGAGAGGGAGAAGGTCAGTGGAAGGGGTTTTAGGCAGGAAAGATCGCCCAAGGGCAGGTGTCAAGGCCGCAAGAGCATACCGTGATGCCGGTCCCTAAGAGACCGTCCGGCTCGACAATATCTGATAGACCGGAGGGAGACTCATCACGGCGGCGGTGTTTGTCCATGACACCGACGGAGGAGCGCAGAGTGAGCTAAGCACAAACTCCCATCCGGGAATTCACAGATCAAGGACAAGGATGGCGGAGAAAGGGAGCTGTCGTGCTCAGTCGGCAGTTGGTCGGCTTCAGGCTGGGATTGGAAAAAGAAAGGCGGATGGAGTTGCACGCGATGAATTACCGTGTTTCGGCTGTATTTTACAGCTTGCCTCCGCTGCGCCCGGCTACCACGGTCAGTCTTCACGCAGCTTCTGGCCTGTTTGGCTTCAAAGTCAGAGAAAGCATATTTATTCCCCTGGAAAGAGTGTCCTTCCATTGGAGCTGAGTGGCTTAAGTAGTCAATGTCCCTGTTCATTTGCCCCCCAGCCCCTCCAGCTTCCCACCTGATGAGGCTCTCCCTTCTGCACATGACAGCATCACCAGCCACGGCTCCCGCCGCGGGTTCTGTACGAAGCCGTAATGTTACCTGCGGGCAGCCAGAATCATGAATCACCATCCGAATCATGGGTTGCAGATGATTGCTGAGCCCAGCATTCCATGACAATTCATCTGCTGTAAGACTTCCTTGCTTTTTTCGGACTCAGCATCAGTCTCCCCCCAAAAGACTATCCAGTTCGCGCCGATCAGCAAAACGTTAGCGCTGACTCCCTAGACTACTTAAGTTGTGTCTGATCTCCCCGAAAGCGGAGTGGTTTCATCTCGCTTTCAGTCCCTCAAATCTACTTCTCTATGGTTACTGCCCTTTTGCCTGCTACGCACTCCTCAGCCCTGTCTCGATTTCCAACCAGCCTCGCCATGGATACGGCCATTGATCTGTCTGATGCCTCCAAGGCATTGGACCTCGCTAACATCCGCTTCCAGCTAATGTAAGTTTCCCTTAGGGATTATATTAGTTAGTTAGCCTACTCCAGATCGACCGAAGATCGGGGACCAGGTCGCATACAAATGATTCACATCCCTGCGCGTCAAGCTCAACCCCGCATCCCCCCTCCATTACTGCCGGAGATTCAACATCTTTTCCACCACCACAAACGCCCAAAATATAGAATAAATGTTTGTTACTAACCATGCTTCAATATCACTAGCCGTCTCGAAGATACTATCACCTTCCACCTCATTGAACGGGCGCAATTCCCCCTCAACAAGCCCATCTACGTATCCGGCGGGGTAAAAATCCCTGGCACCGATCTCAGTCTTCTCGACTACTTCCTCCGCGAACAAGAACGTCTGGAGTCCCGGGTTCGTCGGTACCAGTCTCCCGATGAATACCCCTTCTTCCCGGACTCGCTCGAAGAGCCCATCCTCGCCCCGATCAAGTATCCCAAGATCCTGCATGACAACGACGTCAACGTCAATAGCATCCTGAAACAGCGCTACGTGGAGGACATCCTGCCCGCTGTGTGCGCGCAGTTCGGGCGCGAAGATCGCGGCGAAGCGCAGGAGAACTATGGATCCGCGGCGACATGCGATGTGCATTGCTTGCAGGCGCTGTCGAGGAGAATCCACTTTGGAAAGTTTGTCGCGGAGGCAAAGTTCCAGCAGGAGACCGAGCGCTTTGTTAAGCTGATCAAGGCGAATGATCGGAAGGGTATTGATGAGGCTATTACCAAACCTGAGGTGGAGCTGAAGGTGTTGGAGCGGTTGGCGCTCAAGGCGAAGACGTACGGTACCGATCCGGGTTTCCAACCTGAAAATGGGCCTAAGATCAATGTTGATGCTGTGGTCGCCATGTACAAGGTGAGTTCAAAGCCAACCTTCTTGGCTTGCATCACAAGGATTGTGCTGACGTGTGTAGGAATATGTTATCCCGCTCACCAAGGTGGTCGAGGTAGACTACCTCATGCAGCGACTGAAGGGCACGCAATGGGAGTAGTAAGCTCCCGTGCTTCCAATTATAAACACGGAATATAACACGAGACGCCGTGACGAATCTTCTATAGAATTAAACCCAAGATGGAATAATAGAAACGGACCAAAGATCAAGGGACACAACAAAATGAACAGACCAACTTTTCGGGTGTCTATAACATATAATCATCGTAATCACAAACAGAAAATAGATCTATACCGGAGGCTTAATATACTCCGTCATGTCCTTAACCGCCCCATCCAACTTGCCCGCCTCCAACAGAATCAAACTCCCCTTCGTCACAATACCCAGATCCTGGAATGCACGCTTCGCATCCGACAACCCCTCCTCCGCCTTATGCGTATACTCCACAGGCCCAACACAAACGGCATGCCTTTCCAAAACCTCATCCTCAGGATGGAAGAAGAACCGCTCGGCCTTCTCCCCACCGGCAGCCTTCTTCTTTTTCTTCTGCGGCCGCGACTCCTCCGCATCTAGCTTCGACTCCACCTCCTCGTACGTCTTCGACACAATCAGGTAGTGCGTGAAGCTGTAAGGCTCTTTGTCTTTAATCGCCCATTCGATCTCCTCTTGCAGCATCGTGTACATGGGCGGTACGACCTCCGCGGGCATGTTGATGAGACGCTCCGTCAGGAGTAGGCCGATGGGCGGGATGGGGGTTTGGGAGAGGAGCTGGGCCAGGGGTGCGAGTGATGGTGTGGCATTGGCTTTGCGCTGGAGGTAGGCTGTGAGGTCTTTGATGACGGGCTTGTCCTGTTGCTTTTGTTAGATCCCTGCCTTCTTTTTCAAGGTCAAAGTGTGGAGGTGTACCTTGTGCTCCTGAAGGTTCAACACAGTCAAGAACGCATACGGATCCGACTCATTCCCATCTACTTTAACAGTCGAACCAAGCAAAGGTTGCGAGAGGATCAGATCGGCCAAAGCGGACATGTCGAAGATCTGGGCGTCGGTGTCGAAGAGCTGACGGAGGAGGTTCTTCAGACCGTGGAAGTCGACCGCCGGTTGAGGGTCGAACCATTCGAAGTCAACGTTGACCATGTCCATTTCCTGGTTTTACATGTGTCAGTTCCATCTGAGGTGATTTCTGATATGTATATGCTGTTGGGAGGGGTAAGTACCTCGTCGGAGTCGTCGCCGTCGACGCGGGGATCCGTCCCCGACATCTCGACATCGTTGTCTTTGAGTTCCTTGCGCTTGACCATTGTGTATGTTGGGTCTAGAGAGTAGGTGAGGTGTAGTTTGAGGGGTTGTGCTGGAGTCAGTGGGATTCCGCTCGCGGAGGTTCGTCGGGCGGCCGACAAAAGTTGATCTTCCGCTAACCGCTTTTGATTATCGATAGCTTATCGATACCGCTTGAGACTACGAAGTAGCGTGATCTAATCGACTGCATTCAAGACCTGATAATTCATTGTTATGCTATCCAAGTCAATCCAATCTCATATAATATTCACCGAATGGTCTATTGGTCGTGCGGAAAATGCTGTGTGGGCGTTTCACTGTTCGAAGAATATTCCCTATGACCCTCAAAAGCTCGCTGTACAAGTAGCAACAGCAAGCAGGAAGAAGTCAATGATGCAGTCAGTCACATAGCTAGAGGGAATACAACCTGATGACCCAGTCAATGTAGATAAGGCTTCACTGATCCCTTAGTACTATATAATCTCATCCTGCGGCCTTCCTCGATCTTTCTAATCTTTCCAACCCCAACCATCTAATTAAAAAAAAAATAAAATAAAATAAAATAAATTTATCCTATAACTACATATCAAAATCAATATGCTGACATAAACGTCTTAGCTGACCAGGCAGTTGCCTGGAATATCATCATGGTCAACTTGATGCTGGTTAACAAGGAGAACTTATTTGAGTGGACCGATTGCCCTTCCTATTACTACTCAACTTTCGATACATCTACAGACCAGACAATACATCTGAGATGGGAGAATTAGACGTTTGCAAAACTCTATTTAATACTCCTGCTACAGGTACCGCATGTATAGTGCGTCGATTGTGTCGTGGGGTACGGCCAGATCAAATTGTCCATACTTTCGAAAACCAAGTTCCGGGGACCCTCAACAGTCAGGAGATAACATATTATAATCAGAAAGAAGCAGGTGTGACACGCTTGCTACGACAAATAAGCTGACAGTTTCAGCAAACCTCCATCATCGACTTTTCGTATCTGACAGCTCTAGAGCACAGAAGGAACAAATATGTGCCCTAACTGAGATAATGGTGTTCTATCCTAAGCAACAAAGGCAAAAGCAGTCGCATTCGGTCTACTAGGTTTTTTATGTTCTATAACAAAACTATAGAGCTCCTTCAGAGAAACATCATCTTGGTGAATCCTTTCGAGCAAGTCCAATACCATGTTTCATGATCTCGCATAAGACTTTTGTCGTCCTCACATCTGAGCTACATCGAGGTTCTCTAGGAGACCGTATGGTCCCACGACCCCGGCCAGTTACTAACTACCAACCACAATCGTTCACAAAATCATTCCCGGTCAATAGGTGAGATACGATATACTAGTGGATCTAAATACAAACCAAGGTCGCATTCATGAACAATAATCGGGGCTACAGGATTAGGAGAATCTTCAATGATGAAGTACCACAAGTCAGAGCCGCAAACCTGGATGTCCCGTACTTCGAAAGTAGCATAATTATACGACATAATTACTTACAACAGACAATCAGTTGTTTGCCTAAAACAGCTGATTAGTTATAAAGAACTGGCTCAGTTACCGAAAAAACCTACAAATTTTTAGCAACCACTGGTTTACCGGCGAAGAGATTTTTCTGGTGGAATATTCAAATATTGGAGCCAGGAAAGATATACAAGAGAACATTTAACGGCAAACCGTTCGAGCAAGTTCGATACTATGGCAGAAAAAACTGAAGTTCCTTGCACTATTCAAAAACCAATAACAGCACTGATTGTCTTGAGACTACTCTTGGCAACTGATCCTATACGACCTTCACCAAGGCCAACGCGACAACGATCAGTCTCTCATACTCCAGCCTCTCGGAAGGTACCAGTCAATTTCGTCTGATATTATGGATTTGTCGGTAGACTTATCTGATTTAAATCCCAATATTAACTCTTTGGAATACGCCACAATTCCCTGGGATGGAGGGAGGTGCGAATGGCCTCATTATTAATCTTACTCTGTGGTGTCTGATTAGTTCAGTATGGGAGGGAAAATAGCCTTCAAGTCCAGTCCATATTCATTATGCCCTCGGCCAACCCCATTTATCCAGGATGAGGACCCGTTAGGGAAAGAAAGTAGATGGAAGAGAATACCGACTAGCTAGTATAATGAGTACTAATTATGGAAGCCCAGACGTCCCGAAGCTGAATCTAATGCATGATTTTGGGACGTTGCGTTGCTGACATCTCAGCTACTTCGAACTTGCCTGGGAGGCTATGCAGTCTACCAATCCTGGCTAATTGTCGAACTATTGATACTAATTATTCGAGTCCGCAGATGCCTTGAGAAAGCAAGAAAGGCAATCATAGTCGAATGAAGCCGGGGGGGCATGGTAAGAAGGTCAAGACATCATAAAAGGAGGACGGTGAGGTCGAGCTCACCTTGGCGGATATCCGCCATGAGATGTTTCGAGAGGGGAAGCTCTCGACAGAGCTCGCCGCAGCTAAGATCATAGACCCCCTAATTCAGAGAACAGAGAAGTTCTCTGAAGAATACCAATCTGCAAATAAAGGACAGCGACTGGTATTATGCCTGGTATTCTTCAATTCAGTAGATTGGTTCAACAATCTTAATACAGGAGTAAGCGCCATCGCTGTTCAGGCGCTAAAAGATAAAACTACTATTCTTTAGGTGCATCCAAGAAAAAGATATCCCCAAATTGGGACAAATGAAGACAAGTGCTAGTCCCCTTTTATGACACATTAAAGAGAGCAGCAAACAACTGGAGGAAGATTGAAGAGAGACTAGAAAAATTATTCAGGCAGTTTATAAGGACCCCCTGTCGTTATTAGACAGAAGAATCCGATCCCAAGTTTGATAAACACATTCCTGACTAAACGTCAGCAGATCCAGGGAGGTAAGCTTCAACTTTGTATGAGGCATTATGGGAACAATGTATCGGCTGCAAAACTTCGCATTGATCAACCTCAGGCGGTCTTAATGAATTAATTACTTGAGTTAATAAAGCGGGGTGGAAGAACTTGGACTTGGTTCCAAGATGCAAGAATACCCGATACTAAGCAGTATACCGATAAGCGGCCTCTATTTCGGTATGCTTTGGGGTGGATGATCGAAGAAGAATTATCATTCAATATGGATGAGGAGTATTGTTATTTTTGGATATATACTCAGTATCATCAGTCATGATACTAGTCCTGACATATCACATTGGAATTGCAAATGTCATAAAATTTTTTCTTATATCCTTGAAGGTTTTCTTCTGACCCTGGTCAGAAGAGATCTTCAATATAAAATGAAAAGCACTACGATATTCATGAAGTACTGCAACATACGAAAGATCCCACTAGTATAGTAGCACTCCACTCCTTTGTCATATACGTAGTAGTATGACTTCTCCTCCCTTCCCAAACTCCCCACTACCATCCCTATACTCTATTTACCGTAATGTGATCTTCTAAAAGTTCTATACCATATCTACATACTAACTACATATACTAACAACTACATAAATCAAACATCCTTCTCAACCTCCTCCACCGTCGGCACCTTATCCAACACTCTCCCATAAAACCCAGCGACGTGTTTCACCACCTCACACAAAACCTTCACATCCTCCAAACTAACCCCCAACCGTCTGGTCCCCCGAATATGCCAATGCGTCTCAATCCTCAAATTCTGACTCATGATCGCCGGCAACACCACCAACTGCGTATCCAAATCATCCAACACCCCGCGATCACTCAAAAACAACCCATACGTAATCTCCTTCGACAACCAGGCGAAATCCTTATGCGCCGCAAACAGATCCAACGTGCCCGAGGTATTCCGCGCATACAGCTTCTCCAACCATGCCACGCCGCGTTCGTGGTTTGCCTCGTCGCATTGCCAGTTCTCCCGTGTGAACGTGTAGTCTTTGTCTTCGGGGGCTTCGAGCTTGCTGATGGCGAGGATGGCTTCGATAGGTTTGCAGACGCCGACTATGATCACGGATTTGATGAGGGCTTCGCGGATTCGTCGGATCAATTGTTGGCGGGAGGAGGGGGTGGAATATTCGGGTTTGGAGGTCAGGTAGAGGTAGAGTTGGTCGGCGCGTTCGGGGTCGGGATTGGCGACCAGGGTGGAGATGGCCAGGATGTACCATTTGTCGTGGGGAAGGGTGGTGGTTTGGAATTGGGATTCGAGGGATTCGAAGAGTTGGATGTATTGGGAGTCGAGGGTTGGGGTCGTCATTTTGGGGGTGGTGTTGCTGTCGCTGTTGGTGGTGATAGTTCGGAGGGGAGTAGGGGGAGCAGCGAGTATATGACATGCAAGAGGGGATGAGGATGATGAAGGTGTTGATGATATTAATGATGGTCGGCGTGGCCTGTATCGGGGCGGGGAGAGGAGGAGGGGTAGGATGGAGGAGTTGGTGCCGAATTGCCGTCTACTGATGGCAGAAGTAGTCAATTGCAGACTACGAGACTGAGACAACAGACGCGAAGGGTTACGGGCCATTATGCATCCTTGTAGATACATTATCCTCAGTCGTGAAGGTGAGTCGCGTGTATCCGTTTGTCCCCATGTTTAGCCTTTCTTCCCGGAAATGGACGTGGTTATCAGCCGATATCGGTTTATGTAAGGTTGCCCAGCAGTTGCCCCCATCATTCAGGTACATCAACTAACTAGTTAACTAGCTGAACAAATTGCCTCATCTCACTGCACCCCCAAAGACTAAAAATGGTACACCGAAAATGCAACACCAGACGACCCAACTACATCATCGAAGAAAGAAATGATGAGGCTTGTTCCAGCCAAGGGACAGGCTTTGACCCACCGCCATGGGTATGATCTCAGCGACTACCATATGACATCACAACTATCAGACCCAAATTCTACTCTATATAAACGCTGTTCATCCTCAAGCAATGTAACTTCTACTACAACAAACAACAAACACTCATCGAATCTATCTCTCTTTCATAAGAAACAACTTAACTCTATCCCCTCCATCACAAATTCAAACAACACACACAATGTCTTCCTCCGGAGCAGGCCAATCCAGCGTCGGCAGCCGTGCCATCTACGAAGCCGGTGACCAGCGCAACGTGCCCCAGTCCGTTATCGACGAGCAGAACCGCTACGATGAGGGCCAGAAGAACAGCCACAAGAACCTTGATTCGAGTATGCCTCTTACCCCTCCTCTTACAACAACAATCACTCGGGAGATATCGTACTAATGAAGAACCAAAACAGAGGACCAGCGCTCCATCGGCAACAAGCTTGCCGCACAAGAACGCAAGCCCGAGAGCGACCACCACCACAACTTTGTCCAGAACCCCGAGGCTGAACTTAGCAAGCAAGATCCTACTAAGCCGGTATGTTTCATACATTCTTTTCCTTCTTCCGCGATTGATATAGTTGGGAATGATTTGATTGACTGACTGTTTCGTCTGCAGGCCAAGGTGCACGGTAACAAGCCCTCGAAGGGTGCTGAGATCGATGCCGAATTGCAGGCTGAGGATGAGCAGCGCTTGCGCGAGAAGGGTATTAAGAAATAAATAATGTAATGATGGAGCTTGTATGGATGGCTGGATGGGAAAAGCGATATATATCCTGTTCGAATGATTGCATGATTGACACTTACGCCTGGGGCGATAGCATTATGAACATTATTTATTCAATTGACAATGAATCAATTTCTATTTTACTTCAAACTCTTCTTTTGGGGGTTGTAGGGACATTAGGCCATGTGGGTTGACTGTCGCCACAGGACACGGGGTATGCTTCGGTATTCGTTGCGGAGTATCAGGGTATCCAATAAGACCAAGAAAGATGCCAAATGCGACATCTATCAATATTATACATCTATAAAATATGTAACCGAAAGAAGAACAGAAGAATATATACAATACTGCTGATAAGCAACCGTGTCGATCATAAACAGCATGGCGTAACTGGCTACCCAGTGTCTCTCAAGGCTCATAATCGCAGTGCGATACGGCCAATATCAGCTTTCATCAGTGAATTTGGGGTCATCATCATGCGGCTCAGCAAAAACATTCGCCCAGTAGCTCTCCACCCTGTCGCAGACTTCATCTTTCCTCTCCCATGTCCGGAAGCTGATGGCAGGGTCGCAACTAATGTTTTTGATCTCCTCCCAATACGCTTTCTCAACATCGTATCCAAATCGTTGTACGGTGGATTCGGCCACCAGCCACGCCCGTCCGTCCGTGCCATCGGGGCGGAGCGTGGGTGTGGTCTCCCATTTCATGCCAAATACGTTTTCAGCAGGATTGAACTTGGGGTAGTTGGCATGAATGAAGAAAGCATGCGGGGCCTTGGCCACAGACTCATCCTGCACGCGCCATTTGCCTGCACTGGTCAACGCATAATCCTCAACCGGGTCAGTCTGCACCATCGCAGAGCCCGCAATGCCTCCCGGCTTCGAGTGGCCGACCGCCTGAACCCGCTCGCTCACAGCGTAGAATGGCTCTCCGACAGCGCTTGCAGCGTGGAGGAAGGTCTCCTTATCGCCTTCGCCCGGTGCACCTTGCGACAATAGCCGGAAATAATGTGATGGACCGTAATAATTGTAGTAAGCAGCTAGAAGCAAGGTCAATTGATGTGTCTTCTTTGATACCAAAAAGACACCCGCTTCTGATGACGCGCGCTCCGACAGCGCTGGCATTTCCTGCCGTGAAATTTTGAAGTATAGGGGGGACGCTGAGGAGATCCAAAAGTCCGGCCAGGTGACTAGCCCCTTCGAGGAGAATGGCTCTGACTCCAGCAAAGTTTCAGGCTTCTGGAGAGGAAAGCAGTCCGCGTCCATCCAGATGACCTCTTCAAACGAGGAGAACAAAACCGCAAAGATTTTGAGCTGATAATGCTCAATGGCACCCTTGCCAACAATTTCCGAGAGGACAAGACAGCGCGCTCCCAATCCCGGGAGGACCTCATCGCAAATCTGTTTTTCATATTCACTCTTATCCTTCATATATACCTCCACCGGCAATGTTGACCCCAATCGTCGCAGCATCCGCAGTGAGGACAAGAATACAGGGAAATAGGAAGCCCCGGCCGTGGACACTATGCCACGCGTGCCCGGAGTATGTACAGGTCGCAGCCGTTCAGATTTGCGACACTCTTCAATGTACCCCGCATGAGCCTCTTCCATCGCCAGTAAATCACCATCCTCTATTATTGTCAGGTCGGGGCGGGAATCGGTCGTCGTAGCATTGAAGTGAGCCGCGTTCACGTCTGCCAGGCGCTTTGGAGTAGGAGTATTTGGGGCATGTCCTTGCAAGATCGGTTTCAAGACCTTCCAAAAGGCATTCTGACGTTCTGCGAGAGGAACCTCAAAGGCGGTGCTAGGGACTACTGAAGCCGGAGGCGGAGCCCAATAGATATATACGGTGCAGATGAGTAGCAGCGCAGCCGTAGCTGAAATGATCGTTTTCAGTCTACCTGGTCGAAGAATCGGCATGACTATGTTCGCTGCCCGGGGGCAGAGCTAGGGGCTTAGGGGTATGGCTTTTGACGATTCGAGGCAAATCTACCAGCTCGTTGTGTATGGAGGGGGTACACGTCGGCAGCCAGGCTATCAGGACGAGTTGACAAGCAAAACTCAGAGATGTGCGCTTTAGCAATCCATCCACATGGCTGGCAAGCTCGGGTCCAGTCCAGGTACAGCGGGAGGCGGGTTCTGATTTAACGGGGACGCGAGTAGCGGTGGAGGAGTCGCGGTAGTCAAGATAAGGCACAATTAAGCCTGTTGTGTTGGCACGGTATGGAAACGCTAGAATATCGCAAAGTTCTGGCCATGAAACTCTCCAGCGGCCACGAAGGCTCAGCAGGCAAGCGATGGGAGGCGATGGAGGCGTCGTGGATGCTTTTTCCAGCAGGCGGTGGCAGAACGAGCACTTACGTTGCCCGCCGCTATTAATAACACGGTGCATAATCCGGTATGCCATGGCTCCGGTTGACTTCACAAAGATCTTCACCCACTGCCAATCATAATATACCAAGTGCGAGGGATTTTCCTCTTTCATCCTCGTGGTCGGAGACATCCCGACTGATCCATTAGAGGTTCCAAGGCACCACGCCCCGAGCCGCGACAGAGGAAAGGGGGAGGTGAAGACTGTATGTGGTCCATCCGCGGAGGAAAGGCCAAGTTCCACCGAACCGACAGACTGGAAAGTTGGGAATGGAAAGTTCACCAGTGGATCCCATTAGCTTGGTCTACCGAAACCTTAAGAAGTTAAGGGGAATCTAGAATCTGGAATCTGGAAGAATGGGAGAAGAAAGGTGAAGGATGAGGCAGGCCCTCGCCTCGAGGATAGTTGATGGTTAAGTACTCCGTAGTTTGCTGGTTATTTATTCTGTTACATTGAAACGATGCACCTCCCGCTAGTCCTGTTCCGGCCAGTAGATTTGCGGGCAGCAACTCCTTCGACTTCATCTTGAACAGACCCTTCATCATCTGTGCAGTGTGCACTAAGTCGAGTTCGTCACGCCAACTCTTCACCGGTTATGAGCTGTTCCATGTCCTCTGGGTCCATCTGAAACGGTGGCTCAATTTCGCCGACACTCGGCCGCCATCAAGTAAGATCGCTCCAAAATGCGGGTTCGAAGACACTCGCCACTTCGCGGTTGGCTGCTGAGCCTCGACTACTCGGCGCTAACGAGGTTATACTGGCCTAATCTCCGGCGCTGCTCTCCTAACGGCGGGTGATGCCGCAAAGATCGTCGCTTATCATCATCTCCAAATCCGCTTCTTCCCTCCTGCGCGAACTAGATCGATCCCCCGATGTGATTCGATTATAAACGACCGTAAGCGTGGCCCCCCTCTCCGAAGTTAGCTCTTCTTTCTTGCTTTTTCCTGACCTGTTCATCCCGACTTAGCTACTAGAGACATTCGTTACCTTCCACCTCCTCAACAACGTGTTTGCGTGCCTTCACCTGGCTCATTCTGACACACTAATTAGCCTGCTACTACGTACTGCTGCCGTGTCAACTTGTTGCACCACCTATGGTTCCCCGCACTCCGGGTTATCTCCACATTGCTTGCCTGGGCGAGTTAGTATCTGCACCCTAACAGTTGGCCAACCTCTGCGTCGGATCCGGCTATGGAATCTACCTCGAAGGCTCGAATCCGCAAAACTCCGCCGGTCTCCGCCCCAGCTCCCCGGAAAAGGCGTAGGAGGACGGTCGTAAGCCAAGCGGCGGATGATTGCTTTACTTGCGCCCGACAGGGTACTCCTTGCGACCGCCGTCGCCCATATTGTTCCCAGTGCTTGGACAGCGCCCGCAATTGCGCGGGATACAAGACAGCGTTGACATGGGGCGTAGGAGTTGCCAGTCGGGGGAAGCTTCGAGGATTGTCCCTCCCCGTGACTGGGGCACAGCCTGCGGTCGCACCTCCTAAGCTTCCCCGTGCGACAGGACCACGAGCACCGTCAAAATTGCAACCGTCAAAATCGCAACCGGCTCTTGACATAGCCGCAGACCAGCTACGAAGTCATGATAAACAGTGTCCTTCAGGGGTTGGAATTTCAGTGACTGGGGTGCCTGTCTCCATTTCACCTGCTTCTCAACGCCGGTTATGCTCACCGGAGTATCATACAGTGGATTCCCATGTTAAGCCGACGTTCTTTAATTCTTATCCTTCACATACATCAAAGGTCGATTCTTCGAGACAATATTATACCCCAATTGTCTCAAATCATGAACCGCCAAGGGCCTGGATAGAACTAGAACAAACACCGGTACCGGTACAGTCGCCATGGTCGGCACAGGCTCCGGAACAGACAGATCATGCTCTAGATGAACAACCCGAAGAAACCTGTTGTAACGACGTTTCACCATGTATGAGTGCTTGCCAGCCGCCATCATTATCTCAGCAGTTGCTGGCGCGTTCTGTGGGACGTACACCTCGACTTCGATACCTCATTAGTTACTATGCCGAAGTCATTGCTCCGATGATCGTGGCGTTTGATAGTCCAACCAACCCTTTTCGAACATACATCCTTCGACTGGCGCAGGAAAGCACGTCACTCCAAGAGGCCATCGCCACGTTGGCTAGCTGTAATCTTCGACAGCGACGTGAACGAGGTACGAGGTCGACGGAGCGAACTTTGCCGGGGCGCATGTCATCCATGGCCCACCAAGCCTTGACCGACGGAGCATTACAGGACCGGACCGGTATCAGTATTCCTGAAGGACATGCCCAGGAAGAACAGTATCATCGAGGCATGGCGGTCTCTGCCTTGAATCGGGAATTGGCCGATCCACGCCAGAGGCTTTCAGACTCCGTCCTGGCGACCTTACTCATCCTCTGTCTCTTCCACGGATGTGATACTGGGATCGCCCAGTTCAAGACACAATTTGCAGGAGTAACGAAGCTGTTGGCCATTCGACTGTGCAATTCACCTTGCATGTCGGATGAACTGAAGTGGTTTGTTCGGATGTTCACATGGATTGACACGATGACCGCCACCACCAATGACCGTGAGGTACAGCTTCGCGGTGCTTGCCTGGATATCACTGCCGCCTCAGATGGCGAATGGGGCCTGGAAAATCTGGCGGGATGTGATGCCGGGCTTTTTAGGATCGTGGCACAGCTAGGTCGGCTGAACCTTTTGAGTCAAAATCAAGAAGTCTGCACATCTACGCCACCAGACATCCATCTGCCATCCACTACCCTCCCGCCCTCGATGGCGTTTTTCCCATCGAACATTCCAGCCACCTCGTCCGGTGCTTTTGCATTTTCATTGTCGCCGCCGCCGCCTGCTGGTCGCAACGGATCACAGCTGCCGTCGGACTTCTGGGCTGAATGGTATCCTCTCCGACAGAAGCTTGAATCCTGGCGATTTGTTCCCCACCGGTCGCAATCAGGGTCGCCTCTCTTTGCATCCAGCCACGCCTACATCTCGCCACCTTCATCGCCAGCAGACCCGCCGGTAGTCGCACCTCACCATCTAAAAGATGTCATACACATCTCTGAGTCATTCCGCCATGCGGCAATCTTGTACAGTGAGCGACTCGCCTATCCAGACCTACCGTCCGACCACCCTCGTATCCAAAACATTGTGCAACACATAATGAGTCACATTATGACTGTCCAATCTGACGCGTATCTCTTGTGGCCACTATTCATCACAGGATCTGAGTGCGTGCGTGCCGATCATCGCGCCATTATCCGCCAACGGTGCAAGGATCTATCCAGAGACTCTGGGTTCTTCAACAACCTCTCATGCTTGCAGCTGCTGGAGAAGATCTGGGCAGAGCACCCTGCCGCGGAGGTAATTCCTGCTGTCTCATCCCTTGATTTCGGCTTGCAGGCAGCCGCCAGCGGGCCCGGGAGTGAGGTTACATATCTCCCGCCTGGAAGCTGGCCCTCGCAGCATGAGGCTTTCATGTCTCCGACGCTGGCGTCAGTCTCTCGGAAGCAGGGATTCCGCTGGCACGAGGCGATGCAAAGCAAACGCGCGGAGGACGAATATATGACTGTATGACGCGACCCGACGGATACGTGCATCAAAGAGACGAGTGTCCAGCATCAATTGCTAGACCAATGATGAGAACCTAGCACAAAATATCGAAGTACCATATTAGCGAAATATAATGAACATAATACATCCTCCCCACTACCACGTACGGTGTACAGTATCTATCGCAACCTGAACCTTCGGGCCACAAGCCCCCACCAACGGACCCATCGCACTAGATCCGTTCCCACTTCCCACACAATCCGCCAGATACTCAGATACCAAGTTACCAACAAGATACGTACGTAGTATGGAGTTTAGTCTACTGCGTAAAATTCTCCGTAAACCTAGTTACTGTCACTGTCACCTGTCACCTGTCAGGCTCAGAACTCAGAACTTAGAACTCCATCGATGATGCATCAGATCCATCTAGTCCATCTGATCCCTCCAGCAACCCCAGCCTAACGAATCCACCCAAACAAACCCACAAAGTACGGGCATCTCCCGAGCGTAAGTAAGTACGTTGGGGAAATAAAAAAAAATAAGAAAAATTAAGTTGAGTTTCGGGCCCTTCTTCGTGTCAGAAGCTCATTTGTGGGTGTTGGGTCAGTCTTTGTGAAGTGCTGTCCCACCAGTAAGTACTGTGCTGCTGTGGTGATAGAATGAGTGGGTAAGCAAGTGTCTGTATTTTAGAAGAGGGGGGGATAATTTCTTTCGAACTTGAGTACGTTGGAAATGAGGGTATATTGTGCTGCGCCAGTATACATTGTACATTCTATCTATAGCTACTTATGGACTAAGCACTACGTACCGTAGTCAGTTAGCATGGAGTTAACGCACAGTGGTATACTACTACTAGTAGTGGCAGTGGCAGTGGCAGTGGCAGTGGCAGTGGCAGTGGCAGTGATGGCATCGCCCACTGGTGGACTAATACATATTATCTAGTTATCTATCTATCTATCTATAGTAATAGTAGTATTAGATCCCACTAATAATGATGCATGCTCATGCACATAGCCATGCTCTAGTCAGCTACTTAGTTAGTTAACTACTATGTGACTTCTTGGATAATAACTCAGTCAGATTTCGTCATTCTCATCATCATCATCATGGCCGGATAGATGGAAGATGGATGAGCGTATCGCTGAGTGTGACTGGACTCCCTCCATCAGACTCCACGAGACGAGACAAGACAAGATGCGACGTGATCGATCGGGATACGTCCACTGACAAAGTAGGTTGCTTGAAGTAGAATGAGGGGTTCTACTTCCTTACCACCTTACATCATTAATGAACTAATGAACTAGTACACATAGAGTAAGTAACCCATACTACTAATAGAAGGTCATCTGCCTGCCTCCTCGGGAGAAAATGAGGTGGTGGGGGAGAAATGTGATAGTGATGAGATTCATCAACTTCGGCGGCTATTCGGGGGGTCTTATCCCCCTTGTTTCTTTCCCGTGTGGTGGGAGGGGTTCTATTTAGTGAGTGATTGACTATCTACGCCGTGGAGGGTAACTAGAACAAGGGTGTCGTTGGGGTTGGGGTTAGGTTGGCGGTTAAGGTGATGTTCAGACTTCATTAAAAGCGATGAAAGTTATTAAAAAAGAGGGGTAGAGAGAGGGGGGATGACATGGGGTTATTTCCACTAGAACCTACTGAGTAGTTGGATGGGGTGTGGTGGAGGTATGGTATGTACATGATTTTCTTAGTGGTATTTATCGGGGGGAGTGTTGGGTGGGTACTATCGTGTTGGACACTTACTGTCTGGTTAGTATGCTGGCTGTCTGTGGTGAGGATATATACTCCAAAGAGGGGTCTGGGATGTGGGTAGTAGTATGGGAATATAGATGACTTTATTGATGTTATGTGTATGGTCACTTTGCTGTTTTCTGCTGTGGTATGGTATGGAGCACTGGTGCGGATTGTTGGTTCTATGTATTAATGGTGCACAGTGACTTGGGCGTTGCAGCAGGTAAGTATATATGGTATGCATCACAGACTTCAGAATTATATGGTCTCAATGAGGATACATGTTCTAAGTCTGTAGGACAATCTATCCAATGTCGAAACTTGAATGGTAAAGACGTATGTGTATAGCATCTAATCCGAACCCTGCAATATAATGAATCTTCTTTTGGACAATATCCAATACTACAAAGATGTACAGAGTAGAGTATTCCACGTGCATCCCTAGCATATTGACGTAACCAATCTGCCAAGCACAACTACATCCATGAACCTAGTCTACCCAGTAAAAAAAGTGTATGTAGAGCCGAACGCAAAACATCATTGCAGCGGTTACACTCAACGCCAGTAGTACAACCACAGTGCGTATTGCTTACACAGTAGTACTCCCTAACTAACACGATCACGATCCTCCACACCTGCGGAAGCGGAAACCTGCAGACGTGTCGGGCCTTTGTTGACTTAGGCTCCAAAGCGCATCTTGTTATGTTAACCGACAATACAAACATGGTTGGAATCTGGATGCAATGATAGGCTGATAATTTAACTAGCACACGCGCTCGGAATTTAATAGACAAAACCATGTGGGAACGAGGAATGTTCAGACAGACGGAACTAAAGTAGTGTACTTTGGTATGATCCTTCGAGCGCGTGCATCTGGAGGTGGGCGGATGGATGGATGGATACCAGATAAGGCATCAATCCAACACACTGGCCTACGGAGTGAAATCGATTTGTTCGCCAATCACTCTAGGGCTCAGGGCAAGGGCTGAGTCAGGCGCACATTCGCGCAGTAGAGTCACAGGTATTAAATCATAATAGGTATCGTGAGAAGGATGCGGAAATGACACTCAAATTCCGGCCGCGCGATCGGCATGCGGCTGGGAGGTCTAGGATATGCAGGGGCTTAGTTGCTTGTGCTGAGGTTGCTTATTTTCCAGGCAAGGAGGGTAGGAGAGGGTGTGTGATCTCAGTTGTATTGAGTCAGTTGGAATTAGTTGGGAAGTAACCAGATAGGTTGGTTTGTGATTTAAATGTTAGGTTGCTGTTTACTGTTGTGTTGTGTTGCTGTTGTGATAAATCGGGATCTGTGTATCAATTTTGGAGTACATTCGGCTGGGGACATTCTGGCATTCTATGGGTCTGGCCGGAAATGTGATCAAGGGCCAAATATTTGCCTTAATTTCGGGACAAAGGTATACGGGAGTTCTTGTATGTACCATACCATACAGGCTGCGGCGTAACTGAAGGCATAACTAGTTATTCCAGAAGGAAATCAACAGGAGCTGAAATTCAGCGGAAAAGATTAATTAAAGGCACACGGCACAGTCTAGACTACTAGATCATCGGCTCCCGAGCAAGGGACGGTGAAAACTCTGCTGGTGGGACTGGCCCTGTGGGGGGGTGCCTGTTTGACTTTGATTTACGTTGCTGACCATCCTTTCTGGAGGCCTTCCAGATTCGGCGGTGCGGGCGATGAGGTGAGAGTGCAAGTAATCCTATCACCGCCTGTCGTGTAGCATTTCACTATCAGCCAGTGCGATAGATCATTTCGAGTAGTATCTTTCGCATCTCACAATACAATGAGAGAAGTAGATTGGCGGACCGCATCTTCCCCTCCCAATCAGGACACTATCACGGCAACCCATCTACGACGAGTATGTATGCATTCGAACCGTTGACGCCGAGCGGAGCTCTCAAGCGGCACCCGGACTTGATCCCGCGCCCGGCAGGGTTTATCCAATGGTGGTTAACGCAATGCAAGTGGTCGCTCAGTGATGAGGAGTCCATCTCTCTTAAAGTTTCTGATATGGCTCAGGATACTCTTTAATATTATGACTCCTCCTGTCCCGACAGGCGGACGCCACCACGTAACCATGATCACATACTTTTCTGACCTGCTTAAACCCAGAACGCCATGTGTGACCTTGCAAAGGTGCTTCGGCCAGCCAGCGTTCAGAAAAGGGTTGCCTATCTGCCAGGGGCTACAGAAATCGCTACTTTCCCGGTCGCTGATTGCGTGGGAGTCTCGACATTGGGAAAGGCCGATTTCTGATTGGAAGGCCGCCCGGGGACTGGCCCTATGGATTTGGACTGAACTACTACTATGGAACTACTACTAGTACTTCCTGCTAGTAGCAGGACTAGTAAGTCTTGTGGTCGCTTGGGAGCTTGAAGGCGTTAAGTAGTACGTTGCTGTTTCCCTCGGTCTGTCTGTCGGCCTGCCCGCATTGGGTGATGGCGTCTATCACATTCGAGAGACGCCAGCATTATGCAGTCTTCAATAGTCTAGAGCCCAGACAGCATGAGCGTCTCTGGAAGTTTCACAAGAGTGTTCGCCAGACAAATGCCCGGATCCTGATCCTACGAATTTTTAAACTACCGCGTTCGACTCGCAAATTGCGGTCTGTCCAACAAGCGTCGTCCGATATGAAAAAGGTGTGGTTGCTGCCCAGCTGGCCGGCAGCGGTAACGCCCATCCGTAACGCCCATCCACTCTAGCTGTTGCCCAACAACCATGCTATGGCTCGTGGCTTTGGGGGGAGTCCGATCTTCCATCACTTCCATGCCTTATGGTTCCACTGGTTCGAACAGATGAGCTTGTTCGCGGACCCCGGACAGCAACCATGGGTTGGGAACGGGCTCATCCGCGCGCTGTCCATGGAACCGACCGTCGATAATCGTGCCCGCCCGATCAGCATATCTATTGATGTACGGTACTTTGGACAATGAATTGGCCCCATGCTGGAGACGCAGTCACTCTGTAGGTTCGGCTCCTTCGGTAGCATGCCCAGCATGGCTCTTTCCCTATAAAGGCGCTGCAAGAAGAGACACTGTAGGCGCCTACTTGACCTCGCCACAGTGCCAGGCCCCCAGGGTAGGACAAGCTCTGTATAAGTTCATCTTACCATGACTGCCTTGGAAGATATTAATATCTCTTACTCATAACTGAGCCACCTGTGGCAACGTGATCATGACTCACATTCCTTTGCCCCGAAAACGTGATGTGCTCCTTGCTATGCGGCAGGCTCCCACTGTAGGTACGCACGCCTGCTGAGGAACGCAGCGGCGGCGAAGTGATGGGTGCGCCAATCGCAAGGCGCCGCGGTAGTCTTATCGAGCATGATAGACAGACATGTTGAAGAAGATGACTGGACTTGGGAATCTGAGGATCCCTCTCTGAGCATTATTTTCCGTAGCGAGCCTGCCGTTACCTGTTTCATCGTGTCGCCCAGTCAGGGAGGGAAGGCGGGATGCCCAACAGAGCGGTTCAGATGACTCTTGCAATGGCGCCCATCAATCGGATGATTCATCGCCATGCCGCGGAGAGGGGGACACCAGATAATGGGTATATTAAAGCACGAGTCGCTGTTGATCCCTAGGATGATACTGTGCGGCGATTTCTTGAGGGGGAATGTGTCCAGCCTTGTCTGGTCTTGTCCTGACTGACTTTGCAACTGTCTGGATGGGATGAGACGTTCCCAATATCCTGCAGTTTTAAGTTCTCTTACTAGTGACCCTCCTACATCTACTGCTACTCGTATTTGCTCGGGTTTCACCCTCCCTGGCCATCCCTCACCCATCCATCCATCCATCCTTGTTTTGCTTCTGGTGGTGGTTGGGCTTGAAACCACACCCTCCGCGGTACTTTACCGTATGGTCAGCAAACACCGCAGACGTGACATGACGGTAACTTTCCGCAGCAAGTCACTAACAGACGAACTAAACCACTAGCGTGGCTCCGCCGCAGCGCAAGAGCAAGTCTGGAAAGATTAATTACCGACGGGACTATACCTGGGAGCCCCACTCCATACCAAGTTTACCGCAGCGCCCGTGCCCTTCTTTGGGTCTTTGCCGTCCGTACAAAACCGGTTGGCTCCTCTGCAACTCCCTTTCCACACACACACAACACCCTTCTTGGGTTCTTCCCTATCTATATACTACTACTACTACTACCCTTCCAGTCGCATCCCTTCTCTGGGTCACTTCCTGGAAGTCCCCGGCTTAATCGCTGTTTCTCAGTTGTATATACTATACACCTCGCCCCCCAGAGGTCACGGCGTTCCCCCACGCACACTTTCCCCCATCGTTTGATCTCTGTTTGTCCCCCGGAGATCCTCAGGCATTTCCTCCCACAGCCAGCCGCCTTTGCCCGCCCACCGTTCGGTTAGCGACAACGTTCAAATGCACTCTCAGCACATACAAATCGCCTCCTCCTCTCCCCTAGAAACCGTGCCTCGGTGACGGTCCTCTTTCCTCAGTCATCGCTGTTATCGATATCCCGATTCCGTTATCCTTGTAACCGGCGTCGATCGGCTTTGTTGAACGATATCCTGTATAATATACTTGGGTTGTGCTTTTTTGTTGTTTGCTGTCTGCTTTCTATACCTCTAGCGATTGCTGTGCTTCTTGGGAGGCTTTCCACCCCATCAAAAGTTCTCGTTTCGTGTCTCGTCTCGTCGTTTCCAGCCTCGATTTACATGCGCCTTTCTCGATAATGTACCATTATCCCAGTCCACACCCCGGGTGGTCTTCCTACGACTACATGACCTCTCCTCCCACCTCGCCCCACTACGCCTATTACGCCACCCAATTTGCCAGTCCCTACGCCTCGCCTCGTGGTCCCTCGAAGCGCCATAACCGCAAAGCCAGCTACGCCGGTCCCAGGGAAACGGCAGGATGGTATTCCGGGTATGGCCATGGTCTTTATGAAGCGATGCCGGAGCAGGGCACGCCACCGCGCAAGCACGATCCTGTAAGTGCTTCTTTTGGTGGCTATCACCGTCGTCGCAGTACCATGTCTGGTGCGCCCGCCGGTCAGTGGGAGTCCGCTGGCGCTCCGCCGTCGCACAAGCGACCCATCTTCGTGGATGTGGTCGACGATGGATACGATGACGCCCCCCGATACGTCTTCCGCGAGGAACCCAGTCCTCCCCGTCGCAAACCGTCGACGCCTCAGCGCAAGCCAAAGCCACCCACTGATCAATACTTTTACTATAACCAGGTTCCTGCCCAAGATGACGTCGATTCCGCCAAACGCGCCCGGGCGCGTCGCCAATCCACCTCTACTCGGACACCTTCCAAGCCCAAGCCTGCGCCCGCGGCCAAGCCGCCGCCAAAGGCAACCGAAGAGGACGCTGCGCGGGCCGGTATCCCCGAGGGATACTCGATCAAGAACTGGGACCCGACAGAGATGCCCATCATCCTTCTGGGCAGTGTATTCGATGCCAACTCGCTAGGCAAGTGGATTTACGACTGGACCGTCTTCCACCACGGCGCGTCGACTCCTATGGCAGATGTTGCGGGCGATTTGTGGTTGTTGTTGATCAAGTTGGCCGGTAAGGTGAAACGGGCAGACGAATGCATTGATCGCATCAAGCGCCGCGATGCGCGTGAGACGGTGGTGGATTTTCTGGAAAGTGGCGAACGCCTGTGGGTGCGATTCAAGAAGCTGCTGAAGACATGTGAACAGTTCATGTGGAAGGCCGCCAAGCGTGAAGGCGGCAAGACGGTCTCGATGGGCCGCAACGCGGGCTGCGAATTTGTGGAGACGATCTTCGGCCGGGACCGCGAACTCGAAAGCACGGAGAAGTTGATGAACAGCATTCGGTTATGGAACATGCGCTTTGACGCCAACTGCGAGGAGATTCTTCGCCGACCAACCTCGGTTTAAAACGAATACAACCTCCAACTCTATCACATCCTATACCGACATAGGAACCCTCCAAAAGTAATACTCTGATTTGATTTCGACATAAGCGACGGGATGCATTTTTCGCACCGCAACGGAATACAGGCGCGTGAGCGTTGTCCTTGATTCTTCATTTTGATTCCCATTATTATCGCATTGCATTTGAGCGCGTTTGGTTTGGGCTTGGCTCATCTGACTGGATTGCTGCTGCGTGTGATTGATACCTACTGCTCGAATACCCCGCTATCAGCGCGGGAAGCTTTTTGATATTCTTACCTTTCCTTTGTGATACATTTCTTTTTTTTCATCTCTTTATTGTTATGTTTCCTGGGACGGGGATCTGCTTTCTTGACTGGCGTGCTTGCTCATTCGGGACGTGGACTTATATCCTATGCTCAGTACAGCAGCAGCAGCAGCAACCGCATGCAAGTGGCTTCGCTTCGTTCTGTTCTTTTATGATACCATTCTGCGACACACCAGTTTTATCATTCGGTTATCAGCGTCGGATACTGTTGGGATGATTCTTTCCTTATTTCCTTTGTTGGTACTGGCACAGCGTACATACTAGATACTACCACTACTATTTACCCACTACAACCACGGACCGATAGACCAATATATTATATTATACTATTTAACAATTGCATTCTTCTCTCACAAAGTATACTTTTTACCCCACCACTTAGTAGTTGAGGACAAAGATCAACCAACCAGAACAGTTCCGTATCTGCATCTGCACGTCACATGCCCGACACAGTATAACAAAAGTAGTTGAGTTGATGTCACTGGACCGTCGGACCCATCACTCTGCGTCATCCACCACTTACTAACTACTACTAACTAACGTTAGTAGTTAACTACGGAGTACTTAGCAGTTACTTATAGTAGTTACTACTAAGTAGGGCCTTATGCACGTCGCCCAACCCGCACTCACATACATACCTACACGCTATGTAAGTATGTAAGTATGCCACATGGGCCATGTGGACAACAGCGCAGACAGACAAACAGTAATCATTACCCCTATCAGATTTAATCAACCAACCAACGAATCAACCAACCCTCGGAACCAGCAGGAATTCTATCTCTAATTCGTGGACGAATTAGAATTACATTAACTGAGATCAGAACAATCAGACGACTAACCCTTCGTTTCTTTTACTTCTTACTACTAGTAGGTAGATAGATGTTAATGGTAGATGATTGATGATTGATTGATTGATTGATTGATCCATCGATCGGGCCGTTCACGTGCTTGCTTGCTTGCTTACCTACTGGCTTTGCGTGCACGTGTAACTAAATATAGGAGGGTGAGTATGTAAAGTAAAACTGCCAAACTAACTGACTGTTCACTGACTACATAGGAAGGGAAGTTCAACGAGGCTAATATAGTACGCAAGTACTATTAGTATATATTAAATAAGAAAGGCGATTGATAACAGTGCACTTATGCTACTACTTGAAATGAAGATCATATCGATAATGATGATGATGATGATGCTGCTGGTGCCGAAGTCATCAGCTGCATGCGTATTTTGGTGAAATACAGAATACCTTATGCATCACGTGACTATACACAGAGAGATCGGTCACTAACACATGAATGCATAAATATTGTATAATCCAAACAGGTGATTGGGTTTATGCATCACGTGAAAGCTGGTGCATGTACTGGTTACTATGCATTACTTGCCAAGATCCTGTAACGTGACAGATCATTGTCAAATGACTTTTAACGTACCTCCGGAGTATTTAGTAACTATATTGCTACTGGTGTTCTGTCACTATCCATCCATCCATCCATCCATCTATCCATCTATCTGAATACTATCGATTACGACGAACCACCCTAAGCATAGAGCCCTTGACTGATCAGGGTGAGTCTTGATGCTTCCGGGGAGAGTTACGGACTCAGTTAGTGGTGTCTGGTATACTCAACGATCAGGCAAATTGTATTAGTATTCAGTGAATGAGATGAAGGAGCGATTGACAAAAGGGAAAGAATGAAGTAGCCGAAACAAAAGCGATTAATCAACACGAGACAAATTAGAAGAAAGAAAGAAAGGAAGGAAGGAAGAAAGGAAATATCAGTCTGAAGTATAGTAACGAGAGGGAAAGAAGACCATAAATCAACCCCGAAATATCTCGGTAGCCTCCTCAGTCCACATAACAAACAAACACACACTCTGTCTACCCTCTCCCCCTTCATTCATCTTCAGCCCCCCGCAAGTATGTCTTCCTCAACTTCCGTGGCCTTTCTTCGCCTTCGCTACCTTCTTCGTCGTCTTCCTCTTGGACAACCCCCTCATTATTCGTGGTTCCGATGAGGCGCCGCTGGAGATAAGGCTTGGGGTTGGTATTCCCTGCAGCCCATTGAGCCCGAGCTTTGGGCCCCTTGGGCGCCGTTAGGACCTGCGCGGGGATGATTTGGAGAGGAGGCCGGCTTCCCCAACCATTAGGTGAGATGATGTTATGGTAGCTGTAGTGCGGGCTTGTCACGATTAAAACCCGGGCACCGTGATGAGGCTTGAAACCGATATGGAGGATATGGGAATTCATGTTTTTCAAATGGCGATCAAATGTCGGAAGCTCAGGCAGTCGTTCAACCACAAGATTGCCAAAGAATTGGCCTTGGAGACTCATGAACTCATGAGCAGCAGTGCCTAGGACTTGGCGAGTTTGTTCTTCGCGTAGGGCCTGCATCTCCTCGCTAAGTGGGCCTTGACATAAGAGCTGAAATGACCGACTCGCCAGCAGCTCGTCTCCATAGGCCTTGAGCAGAACCTTGCTGCGTTCCAGTGTCGGATGATAGAGTTTCGTGGGAGGGGCGGTATTGTGCCCCCATGCTGTCGGGCTGAGCGTACATACGCTCACGAGGATTGACTTCCACCAGGCTGCGTCTTGTGGCAATGCTACCAATGGGAACAGAGAAAGAGTAAAGGTCAGCGACGTTCGACTCAAACAGCGCGGGGAGAGAAAAGAAAGAGGGAGGGAGGAAGGCAGGTCAAAGGGGTCTCGAAGCTTACTTTCTTTGAATCTCTCATAGACATAGTCAAATCGCTTGTAGAAGTTGGCATCCCCTTCCTGGTCAGTAGCGTCGATTTTGGCATCCATAAACCAGAATGTAGAGGAGGCAAATTTCTCATAGATGAACTTGTTCAACAGAGCTTCCAACAAAACAATCCCAATCTCAGCACGGCCGCCAGGAGGAAGAGAGGAATATATACTGTCCCAATCATCTTGGACGCAGAACCCATCCAAGCTAGCAATAATTGCTCGTTTGTCATCGATGGAGAGACGGTACATCGGTTGGGCTTCACCCCATGACATAGCCCAGCCCCGGACGCGTAGAGCGAGATGATCGAAGCCGTTGCGGATGATTTCTGGAGCAGAGCGTATATGGGGCCGTGTTAGCATGCCCATGTTGAGATGATGCTTCATAATGTCATGATACTCCTCTCGTTGACAGAGGTACTCTGCATTGGGGTACAGAGCTGGCCCCTTTCCCTCTTCCTTCTGTTTCATTTTCCGAGTAGTGACCATGGTGGCACTGGGTCAAGTGATGACAACGATTCAAAGTTAGAGCGGTAGTTCTGGGCTGGTCTGAAGGATGGAGAGTTGATGAAGAAAGGGGAGTGGAGATGGGAAGAATCATAGGGAAACGGGTGGATGAAGAGAAGGAGATGGAAGGAGGAAATTAGGGAGCAAGAGTCATCGGAGAGGAACTGAGCAGAGCCAAAGGGAAAGAGTTCGACCGGAAGTCTATTTCTTCATTCATTCATCAATCATTCATTCATTCATTCATTCAGCCATTCATTCAACCATTTCGTTCGATTCGTTATCGGGCACCTTGGCTTCTCATTGGCTATTAGGGCTGCCCGGGCTCTTTGTGTGATGTGAGGCATCACCCATCCCAAAATCTAGCCACCTCAGGGTCTCAGCCGCGAGCAAACCTTCTTGGATGCCATTCAGCTGAGTGGGTAGATCAGTTAAGACAGGGGAAGGGTCACGCGTGAGCGCGACTGTGACAGAGAGAGACATACATGGCCAGATGAGCTGAAGTGCTAAGAAGAGGAAGCCGTTCTGGTGCTGTCCAAATATAGTATCAACTCAAATTTGTAGTATACTTTGCAAGAGGAGTTGTAGTAACTCCGACGCTCCCAGAGTCACAGCGACAATCATAAAAAGGGTAGGCTCGTCGCTCTTCCGTTCCATTTTCCTCATTCCATCGCACTCCCACGGTGTGTGTTTGTGTATGTGTAATCAGCTGGTCTTGATTACTTTTCATTCCCATCCATCCTCCATTACCTCTTCATCCTCTTCATCCCCTTCGATTTCTCCAGCATCGGTTTCTCTCCCCAAAGCCCATCATGAACAATCACAGAATTGTCATCGGGATTGATAAGGGAACGACTAAAACTGGCAAGTCCCCTTTACCCCCTTTTCCGCTTTTCTTCTTCGCGTCTTTCCCTCTTCCTTGCTTTTCATGATCTCTTTGTAGTTGCTGATGGGCCATGCTTTATAGTTGTCGCTTTTGCCCTCCCAGACAAGTTGCCGCAGCTGTGGGTGCCCCCCGATGGCCCAGGCTGGATCATACCAACAGCAATCGATTATGACGGAAACGGTCAGACATTCTGGGGCAACGCAGCCGCCGACCGCCAAAACCCGCACATATGGTTCAAGCTCTTAATCAAGGGCTCCCCGGCAGTGGACCTGCAAGGGCACAATCTAGTTGGTGCCATTGGGGGTACCGTAGGGCATGGCAATGCCGACAGACTCATTGGAGACTTCCTTTCTGTCCTGCAGCAACAGCTGCTGGTACACCTCCAGGGATACGGTCCGGCGCGGATTGAGTGGTGCTTTACGGAGCCTGGGTGTTGGAGCGACGAGGGCCGACTCGACTTCCGAAACATAGTCCAGGACCGTGTATTCAACGGACATGCCCGCGATGTTTCCTATGTCTCCGAGGCAGAGGCTGCAGCGGAATACACCACCGCCGAAGGTGTATACAGGGGACTCATCCAGGTGAGCAGCCGCGGCAGTAGCGAGTATTCATTGAGTGGGCGTGGAGATTGCTGACCGCTTGGACAATTAGCAAGGGGATGTGGTGATGGTAGGCGATTGTGGTGGGGCCACAACTGTAAGGCTCACATTGATCAAGGCCACGCATCGATTATCCAGCTGACAATCTAATTAGGACCTCGCTATCTTACAAGTGACCGGCACCAACCCCTTCGCATCCCAGCCCATTGGGAAACCAGACAGTAAGTGTCACCCAGTCGCCAATAATTATTGCCTGTACATGAAAGCTGATCTGTCCCAGGTTTCCGGCTCGGCGCTGTGGACATCGATGCCGCGTTGATGGAGCAGGTCCGACGGAGATACTGGCCGAATGATCGGGGCCTGCGAAGGGGAGCGCCTGCTGCTCGGGTTCGGCGTGAGGTCAGCAGGGTCAAGGAATTCTTCACCGGTCGTCCTGGAAGGGTGGTGCCTCGATTTCAGCTACAGCCCCCTAACGGCGAGGTGGTTGAGCATCAATTCACGGACGCCGATCTTAGAAGGGCGTTCAATCCCACCGTCACCCAAATCGTTGAGGCGATTATTCAAAAGATTCTGTTGGCGGAAGCCAGGGTCACGAAGGTGGTCCTCGTCGGAGGTCTGGGGAAGTCTGAATACCTGCGCTCCCGAGTTCGCCTTGCGCTTGACGGCCTTGACCGGGCGTTCCACTTAGTGGATGTTTTGCCAGACACGTAGGTTGCCCTCATCTATCAGTATCTTCTTATTAACCTCTGTGACAGCATCACAAGTGCGGTAGCACACGGAGCAGTGTTACGTGCACAAAGGAGCCCTCACGTGCAGTGGTTTGAGAGCCGTTCCGACTTTCAACTGTCCTTTCCTTTTGTGAACGTGTATCGCCCTAACTTTCCAAGCCAAGTCCTCAGTGCTACGATTATTCCAAGAGTGAGTCGACGAGATGAACCCTACACCACTGCTTTGTTAGCATCAAGGACTCTCCGCTAATCCTGCCTGCTATTGGAAGGGGCGCAGAGATGTGCCAGTGAGCGGCTCTTGTCGTGTCACTGAGAAGATGCGCGTCGTACCCGATCGGATGGACGGTCGTGTCCTTGGAATCTACATCGTACGACCAGCAGAAAGTCAGTTGTCTCTTGCACTCATTCCCAATGCTAGCTGGCTCTTCTTGTGTGACTGACATATCATTATCTTTCTAGTTCAGGCAAGCGCCATTGAACAATTCGACATCCCCGCCAACGCCCCGGTGTATGGAGTCATTCTAGGGAGGGTCCATGAATACTCCTTGAAAGTTTTCTGGTCCATCCATTTGGGATCCCCATTGTTTATCCACTGGAAAATTTGCGTAGTGGATATTCAGGACCAGATTAGAGCTGAGTTGGCCCAGTTTTTCCGTAAATTGTCTCCCGGAGACATGGTCCCCGTTGTGAACTAAGATCTCGAAGCATACTGTCCTGGATCTTTCTTCCATTTCTTTTTGGATTGTTCAATTGCTTCCTCTTGCGCTTGTTCTAACAGATTGTATCTCTCTCTCTCTCTCTCTCTCTCTCTCTCTCCCTCTCTCTCTCTCGTTCTTGGTCTTTCTCTCCTTGTTCTAACAGATTGTATCTCTCTCTCTCTTGGTCTTGCCTTGGTCTTTCTCTCCTTGTTCTAACAGACTGTATCTTGCACTCTCTCGTTTTCGCTCTTGGTCTCGTTCTTGGTTGCGTTCTTGGTCGCGTTCTTGGTCGCGTTCTCTCTCTCCTCTCTGTCCTTCCCTTGCACTATATCCCATAGACTGTTTGTTTTGTTTATCGCGCATCTAAATTGACACCAACTGCGCTTTGCGTTTGCGTTCTGCGTTTGCGTTTACTAATACTTCAGAGATCCCCCCAACCAAGCCCCCTAAAGCAGCATAATGACGAAGAGTAGTTCACAGAGACAGGTAGGTTATTCATACAGACTGACGAAGAGGTCCGAGAAGCAGTTCCCGAATAGCTAGCAGTAAGTTCAGAATAGTTCATGAGTATACCATCACGTAGTTAGGTTAATGTGTTCGAGCCTGAGAAGTTGGAGGTTTCTTTCTTTCTTTCTTTCTTTCTTTCTTTCTTTCTTTCTTTCTTTCTTTCTTTCTTTCTTTCTTTCTTTCTTTCTTTCTTTCTGTCTTTCTTCCTATCTGGTCCAGGGCTCTTATGTGAATGGAACAGAGGATTGGTGGCTGGATTGATGGTGTAGGTTTTATTGGCGAGAAGGAAGGGAGAAGAAGGTGAGTAAGTGAGGTATTCACCTTGATTCTAATCCAATCTTGGGTTTTCTTTAGTTAGACGATATTCTTTTGCTCGGTGGGAATAATGGGTTGGATATCAATTATTCGGATCTGGGATCGATTGGTTAGAAGGTAGATATCATACTTAGTGAATCGTTCTACTAGTTATAGTACTACTGGTGTGGCGCTGCTACTAAGACTGAGGTGGAGATCGTGGTTGGTGACTATCGAAAATATGTGTACCAAGTTGATATTGCTTTTAGACTGACTCGGGTGCAAGAGAGAAAAGAAGACGACAGAGAAAAGCTCATCTGAGATCTATCATGCTTCTCTTGGGAGCAAGAACTCATCTAATCTACTTGATTAAGTCCCCTGGGCTCGAATCTGATTTCTCACCGTCGCACACGCTCTTCTCTTCTTCTCCAAATTCTCGAGCGCACCGCTGCCTGTTGCTTGCTGCTTGCCCTGCGATGCTCCAACGGGCCCGAAAGTGCACTTGAGCTGGCGGTTCAAGATGCTGGGAATGGATTTGCCTGCAGTCTTGCCGAATCCCCCGTCTTGATCGGAAACGGTGGATTGACCGTCGCGTAGAGAAAGTCTGATGGGGTCTCTGGCCAACGACGCCTCTCGGACCACGGCCACCTGGCCCTTTTGAGTGGACTGTGATGAGGACGGCGAGCTAGTAGCTGTTGAGGAACTCGTGATCTGCTGGGATGTTGAGGAGTCGTCTCCTTGCAATGCGTTGTAGAGTGCATCACCATAGAAGCCAGCACCAATGCCAACGGAGAGATAATGTAGCAACTAGAAAGTATGACAAGTGTCTAGCATTAGCTCAAGACTATGTCACTATTTACGGACAGGATTGTGTGAGGACAAGTTCATTGAACTGTAAGTAGGGTAAGTGGTTGGTCAACTTCATTTGCTTGGCAGTCAATTAGTACAATGGGGTTAAGTCATTCTTGGAGTTGGCTTCCTTAAACGATCATCAGCGAAACCAGGGCCCAGACCATTGGCTGTTGATTTCTGTTCGCCGTTGACAACAGATTAGCGCTCCCCGATCAAGTAGGCTGCATGAGGGTGGCAAAGTTCAGCATTCAACATGCATATGCATTCAGGGCGCAGCTGAACCTGCTGAGGGGAAGTCTTATATCAGTACTAAACTATCTATGCTTTGTAACTTTCAAGTGGCCAACGACAAATGAGACAGGCTTTCCATTGGATAAAGCCCCAGTGGAATCCTGGAAGAGGACCCTGCCTCAAATATCCAAATCCCGAAGGAACTGTGTGATCCAGAGCTGAGTTCGGATTGATGGATGTGCTCAAGGCGTACAACCGAGATGGAGGGTATCTGCTAATGCGTTGTTGGTTCAAGGAATCTATAATAACCCCTCAAGATTCACGTTACTCTGTCTTCTCAGAGTTCCTTTCTACTCAAGTTCTCCAATATGTTATCACTCATCTGTTGATACATCATGGGTTCGACTTCCACCGCTTGGGAGGTTTCCTCGTCCGAAATCCAAATCACCACGCCCAGCGCTACGAGTGATGGTCTTTACGCCAATGGCAACATGCAGGTTCCTGTGGTTGTTGTTATCAAAGCGATTGATCCAGATACAGCCATGCCTTATGAGCTGAGTGAATCGGACCTCGAGACAATCAAGCTCGTCGACTATGACGACCCTCCCACGGAACTTTCGGGGACGTGGAGCTATTCTACCACCGAAAACGAGTTCGACCACTCGCTGCCATCCACCAAAAAGTCTCTCCATCCTGACCTATCTCTTACGGATGGGGGTTTTCAAAAAAAAAAAAAAAAAAAAAAAAAAAAAAAAAAAAAAAAAAAAGCGCTACTGGGTTACGACAACGAAGGTCGAGAACAAGAGAGTCGCCACAAGCATCAAACAGCCCAATGGTACTGTTGTCCACACCGTGGGTGCATCCTTTGATTCTAAGGTCACTCTTACGGGTACAAACGTGGTGACATACAAATTGAGCGATCTCAATCTTCGAAAAGGCGATACTACAACCGGCAGCGGTGAAAACATCATCTACTTGGGGGATGGATCTCAAACAAATTATTATCTTACGGCCGGTAAATACCTACTTCGAAAAGCCGACTTCGATGGCTATAATTTGGGCACGGACATGGGAATACAAGATCGTTCCCTGGAATATGCTACAGCTTTATTCTCCCCGGGGCTCTCGAAATCCGATGTCTTCTATTTATTGGCCCATGGGTCCAAAAGAAACGCGAAGAGCGGGAAGAGGCACTGCGAACGTTGAGATCACTGTGAATGAGAAGGAAAACGCACGTGCTTCACCTATCTGCATGTTGAGCTCTTTGATTAGATATGGTTTAACGATGACTACTTAGTACGTTGGGAAGGGTCGATTCACATTCTATGACCAATTCGGAAGCCCTGGCACATTCTGGGTGGGCTATAAGAACGATCACACCACTCCCGAGATCTTGGATCACAAATATAACCCTGATGATGATGATGATGATGATGATGATGATGATGATGATGACGCTGAATGATTTTGCATTCATGTGGGGTGTGAAGCTCGTTGGTCCTAGCAACCTGCTCCTGTCTTGACATATGGCTATCTCTACTATTAATTCATTCATTTAAAGAGTCATACCCTGCTACTAGCGTAAACGTAACCCCTTTGGAGAAATAATGGGGCCAGAAGTACCTGTCAAGCCACTAAACTGTATGATAACTCAGATTGTATATTATCACAGAAGGATTGTGATACGGGGATCAGCCTTCGGGGTTTTTACAGGTCCCTATCTTGCTTGTCCTAGAGTGGGATTGTCTCACTGCAATTCTCATCGTATACTTAAGTACCTCAAAAGAATAATATGGTCCATATGAAGCCAACCGAATACTAGAGAGGCGTTGGGTAATATATGGGAAGGCACCAGACCACGCCATATGTTGGAAAGGGCTGTCAAATCTTCTGCTGAACTACGGCTCAGCTCTTCGCTTGAGGACATTGTATACATAGTATACAACTCATCTCGGAAAGATTACCAAGGCAGGCTGTGAAACATCCTTGCAAACAGTATATCAGAATGGCATTATCATTGTATCTTGGGTTGAAGTCTCGAAAGGAAAGGACAAGCAACGGAGCATCTTTGGCTTATCGTTCGCTCTTCATTCTGCACGCTCAGAGCCCTGCTATCACGATCCACTATTGTTCATCATTCTCGCCCAAGAATATGATGGTCTATCCGTGTGACCTCCAGATTGTGGGGAGACTTGCTGCACAAATATTATATGTTACACCTATATTCATCACGTGATTATCCGGTTTTGTGTGACTCCAGTAGACTTTCCTTTTTGAGTAACTCCGCCTTCTCTCAGCTTCAATCGCACATTCGTTTTGGTGCGACACGATGCTCCAGGAAGTATGGTCTTCACTTAACCGGTCCTCTGCATCATTTCAAGTTCTCTCTGATCTCCATCTTGAGATCAACCAACAATATTCATCTTATGAAATTCCCGTTTGCGCAGAGCGCCTTATCCTCGCGGGAGATATCGGACGCTTAACGGACTATGATGATTACCGCAACTTTCTACAGAAACAGACTGAACGGTTCAAGTTGGTGTTTCTCGTACTCGGAAACCATGAGTTCTATAGTGAGACGTTTGACACGGGGATAGAAAGAGCAAAACAACTTGAACAGGATGCTGCATTTGATGGACGGTTGATCGTCCTCCACCAGAAACGATACGATGTTCCGGGTTCTAACGTCAGTATACTTGGGTGCACGCTCTGGTCTAAAGTACCTCAGGAATCTGCCGATCTTGTCCAGTCAAAAGTCAAGGATTATCAAAGGATAACAGACTGGTCCGTGGACGATCATAATACACACCGTGATTCTGATTATTCCTGGTTGATGAACGAGGTACATGCGATACAGCAGGAAAATAAAACAGCAGGGAAGCCTAGTAAACGACGCGCTATTGTTGTTGTTACTCACCATGCGCCTTCACTTCAAGGCACATCGAGCCCGGAACATGCTCACAGTCCGTGGAGTGCTGCTTTTGGGACTGATATTCTGTCGGTAGTTCCGGACGAGGTGAAAGTCTGGGTATTTGGACATACCCACTATACGACTGATTTCAGAGAGAAGGGGGTGAGAGTTGTGAGCAATCAACGGGGGTATGTGCTACCTTGGAGTGATCCGAAAGCACGCAGCGGCTTTGACGTGAGGAAGGTCATACAGCTATCATGAGATTAGCATGTAGTTATATGTCTCTAGTCTGTAGCTATAGCGTAGCCATTATGAATCTAAGCCCCTATGTAAAACCGGCCTCGACGATTGACGGCTAATCTTGGTTAGTTGGATGTCGTCAAATTAAAGAGCATTTATTGCGTTAGTAGTACCAGCATGCCAGCCACCATCGGAATGAGCGTGGTAACAACCCTGTGCAATGGTGTGTCGGGTCTTTACCCCAGGCTACGGCTGTGGGGACGAATCTAACCCCGCGCGGGTACAATACGGAGAGATCGGCTATACAAACATTCCAACAAGTCACCATGGGCTGAAACGCATCTTAATGAGATCAACTAATGTACCATGGACCCCCGATGGAACAACAATCGAACACAACGCAACCATAACGCATCCGACCATGGATGTTGCCTTGGTTTACGAGGGCTCAACCAATACGGACCGCTTAAACTTCATTATGACTTCACCCAGCCAGAAACCACGCAATCACAGCGCTTCAACACCAGAGGCTCGCGGCTGGGAGCATCAGCCGCCTGTGAGTAACGTCCATCAAGCGGAGAGTCCCGGCGTCATCATCCCATCATCAACGCCACCTTTGGACCATATATCATGCCGGGCCCGTGCCCCAGTTCGCTTCCATCGTTGGTTTTATCTTACGTCGATCTGAATGTAACCATCACATCCAAACTGATCTAAGCAACTGTGCTACCATCTGGTACGCTTGCTGTTTTTCCTTGGTTGCGGGTGCAGATGTGCTCGATTGCCGTGGAGATGGCTAGCAGCCTCAGCCGGATTGTCAACTAATGGTTTCTTACAGAAAGCATACAACGTCCACCATGTCCTCAACAAGTTCGAATCCAGTCTCGCGCTTTGCAGAAGCTGCCAAGGAGAAGATTGCACCAAGCACCTCCTCCAAGGCCAAGGATCCCACCGAAAACTGGACGCCGGAGGAGATGTTTGAAACCACGTTGGATAGAAACGGCAATCCAGTACCCAATGCCGATTCGTTCATCGATGGGGATAAAATGACCCAAAGACGACAAGGTCCGGACGAAGGAGACCTCTTTGAGGCCGCCAATGAAGACTTTGACTAGGTCAATCCCGGTGTGGGAATGATGACGCTGGAGGCGTCCATAGAGGGAGCAACGCGGCGATATGATATGAGACCATGCGGAATGTTCAATGCTGTCAGTCACTCTTTGCGGGACAAGAGCGGTGGATGCTGAGACATGGAAGTGCATGCAATGTGTAAATGTGGATAGTGCTAGTAATTTCCCCGGTGGTGCACTCCTTGACCACCGGGCCAACAGAAACAATCAGATTGTATGCAATCGAGACATCTTATTCCTTGCATCCTCGGCGGTCTGTGTCTCTCCGGATACAGAAGTAGTCTGTCTAGTCCTTCTTATCGTGAGCTCGTGTCCCTGGCAGTCTGTAGAATTGCCATGGCAACGACCCGCTGCCAGAAGGTCTATGCGCTGCCTCAGGCTGTCTACTATTCCCGATCGGGGAATCCCCAAACGAAGTCATGGCGATGCGCTTCATCTGAACTCCCACGATTAAAACAAACCCCCCCAGTTCTCGATTGTCGCTTCTAGTCCCTCCTCGATCGCTACATCTCCCCGTGGTCCTTTCTTTGAAAGGGGGGTTGTGTACTGTCTTCCATCCCCTTGCGTACCACTGCATGTTTCTCTCTTTCACCTTCCATCGCAGGAGCTTTCCCGAAACCCGCGACTGCCCGGCTGTTTACCCCATGTCAAGAGTGGAATCGCTCTGTTGTCTAGTGCCGGATGTCAATTGAACTTGCAGACGGACGGTCCGCGCAAGCATATACATTCTGGATATCCTCCTTGTCTAGTTCCCCCTTTCGAGGGCGAGCACTACGCCCATTCTTGGGTCCACTAACCCAGCAGCCACCACCACCACCACCCATACCCTTAATATCATTCCCTCCTCGATAAAACCCCCGCCTATCGGTCCCTACCATTCAGTGGTACAGTTGCCTGTATGTACCATTGCCTACTTCAACGCCATCGTGAGCACCTCACTCAGTTTGTACAGTTTTTGAGGGATCACGGTCACGAAATGTCCCTGGACCCCCGTTTCTATCACCATATCGGCCACGGCTCCGGGCCTGGCTCCCAATCCTCCGCCTCGTCGTCCGGCGTCTCCGCGATCACCGGCATCACCAGTCCCTCGGCCCATTCGATGACTGCCTCCGCCGCTACGTTACGATCAACCGCATCCAGTCCGTCGCTGCGCGCACGCGAGGGCGTAGCCGTCTCTGCGCATCACCGAGTCGACAGCATGTCTAGTCCTTCCGCCGGCGGCGGCAACGTGCGCGTTGTCGTCCGAGTGAGAAAGTTCCTTCCCAGAGGTACGTCTGGCTGAACGGTAAAGAGTAGTACGGGGTGGAAGCTGACAGACATCCCATACTTGGGAGCTTAGAGATCAACCGCAATGCCGAATGTCTGATCAGCATGGACCCGCATACGCAGACGACCAAACTTCGAGCGCCTCAGATAAGCCCGGAAGACGAAGGAAAGCCTAAATCGCAGGCGCGCGGAAAGGTGTTGGAGGATAAATCGTTTGTCTTTGACAACTCTTTCTGGTCACATAACGAGCGGGACCCGCATTACGCTCACCAGGAAGACGTCTACAACTGCTTAGGAGAAGAGTTCTTGGACCACAACTTTGAGGGATACCACACCTGCATCTTCGCCTATGGCCAGACAGGTTCTGGCAAGAGTTACACCATGATGGGCACGCCGGAAGCGCCTGGACTGATTCCTCGAACCTGCGAAGACTTGTTCCAACGTATCGAAAGCGCCGAATCACCGGATATCAGTTTCAACGTGCGCGTCTCCTACTTTGAGGTCTACAATGAACATGTACGCGATCTGCTGGTCCCTCGGAGCGACCCGCCGCACTACCTTCGTATTCGGGAGTCCCCGGTGGAAGGCCCGTATGTGAAGGACCTAACGGAGGTGACGGTTAAGAGCTTCGATGAACTCATGAAGTTCATGCGCAAGGGCGACGTATCGCGCACCGTGGCCAGCACGAAGATGAACGATACATCGTCCCGATCACACGCAGTGTTTACCATTACTCTAAAGCAGATCCATCACGACCTTTCAACCGACGAAACCACCGAACGCACAGCGCGAATACGCCTCGTCGATCTGGCGGGTTCAGAGCGAGCCAAGTCCACGGAAGCAACCGGTCAACGACTGCGCGAGGGGTCCAACATCAACAAGTCCCTGACGACACTGGGCCGAGTCATTGCCGCACTGGCAGATCCGAAGCCGGGTCGAGCAGGCAAACGCAAGGGCAAGGACGTGGTCCCGTATCGGGACTCGATCCTGACCTGGCTGCTGAAAGATAGTCTCGGTGGAAATTCGAAGACGGCGATGATAGCGTGTATCTCCCCCAGTGACTACGAGGAAACGCTCTCTACCCTACGATATGCCGACCAAGCCAAGCGCATCCGCACACGCGCCCGGGTTAACCAGGACCACCTCTCCGCCGCCGAACGCGATAAGCAGATTGCCGAGATGGCGGAGACAATCCGCACGCTCCAGCTGAGTGTCAGCCTGGCAGCAGCCAACCGACGGGAGAATGAGATGCAGAACGAGCGCCTCGAAGATTATCAGCAGAAGGTGGAGAAGCTCCAGCGACTGATGGAGGAGACGAAAATGGTGAGTGAGTGTAAGATCCGCCAGCTGCAGACGGAGAACGAGGCTTTGCGCAATCACCTCAAGCTGGCCTTGGACAGTATCCGGAACCCAATCCCTCCGGTGGTGGTGCATAAGCGCCGGAGTGGTCTTTACAGTGTGAATGAGAACGATGGCTCCCCGTCCAATCGCAAGCGGCTCAGCCGTGCCCGATCGCCGCCATCCGATGTCGAGCCCGAACCCGAGCCGGACCTCATCTGGGAAGATGAAGACACGATGCAAAGCGAGACCAGTCATGTTGAGGCGCAGGAAATGCAGACGCACATGGAGAACCTCCTGGACGACCTCAGCATGTTCAAGCGCAAGATAGCAACGGACCATGAGCGATTCCGACCCAGCTGGAAGCCTGAAGGGCGGAAGCGCCGACGAGCGCTGGGCGATGTTTGGGCCAACAATCGATAAATAGGACAACCTCGAGAATAGAATGGGATGGGACTGGGCTGGGTAGCGTGGGTGGCTTTGTGATTATGGCGTTGGATGGTTTGATGGATTGACTTGGATGCACATAATTGGAGACGCTGGCTTGATTTGAACTGGGTCTCACTGCGATGATATCTTTGCTGCTTCTTTTTTTTTCTTCTCTTCTGGCCTTTAGCTTCACTTTTCTGGCACGATGACATGATTGTATGGTAGGATGACAAGGATGCTTGATGCCCGAATACCATGAAACCTTGTGATTAGTCGATGCACATCGGCTGTGGCTTGATGGTATGTCTGCCCAGCTCTGACTCAGGAACAATCCATAGTCAGTATACATGATCTATGGTGGTTTCAGCAATAAATAAATAAATGAATGTTCTGTACAGCAATTCCTAGTCATCGACGGTGAGATTCGGTCTCAGCAGTCCCCATGACTCCACTTCCAACCACCACAAACACTACCTTTACTAGTGAAGTGAAGTGAAGTGAAGTGAAGTAACACAGTGTAATGCTACTGGAGAAGTTACTCACACTGGGAAGCACCGTGGTGCAATACTTGGGGAGTCTACTGGCCGTAACAGCAGCTTATATGAAGCAGCAGCAGCAGCAGCAAAGCGGCGTGAGTCAAAGACGGGAACGGGTTTCATCGCCGGCGACCCCCACAACATCCACTTCTTCTTCCACTTCCTCCTCCGCCGAAAAAGTCTCCAATGCCCCTCCCGATCGCCTCGATACTCCCCCTCCTCCCATTTACTGCACTTCTCCTCTCATAATGGCGACTCCTGTGGAATCCTCACAACCTCCGGCTGAAATGCAATCCCAGCAATCATCATCAGCATCCCCAGCCGCTGCTGCTGCTGCCGCTGCCGCCGGCGCCAACGCCTCCTCCGCTAAGCCCGCTAAACCGCAGCAATCACAGCCCGCCAAGCAACAACCACAACAGCAACAATCACAATCCAAAGGAAAGGATAATGCTGCCGCCGCTGCTGGTGGCGATGGCGCCGCGCTCTCTCCCGCCGAATTGAAAAAGAAAGCCAAAGCTGAAAAGGCCGCCCGTCGCGCTCGCGAACGCGCCGAACGTGAACAGTCCGGTGGTGCTGGTGGTGGTGGTGCTGCGCCCGGTGGAGGTCAGTCTGCTGCTGGTGGTAAGAAGGGCGCGTCGGGTCCCGGTGGTGCTGGAGCTGGTGGAAAAGATGCTACTGGTGCTGCGACGCCACAGAAGGGTGGTCATCAGAAACAGCAGCCTCGTCGCGGCTCGGCGCAGGCGACGGGCCAGCTGGGAGCGGCGGAATTGAAGAAGAAGCAGGAGGAGAAGAACGTTTCGGTCTTTGGACACTTGTATGGCCAGCAGCGGAGGACTACGATCGCTGGCGCTGGAAAGGAGGTTCATCCGGCGGTTCTGGCGCTGGGAATGCAGATGAGGGATTATGTGGTTTGTGGTAGTAGTGCTAGATGTGTTGCTACTTTGTTGGCTTTCAAGAGGGTATTCATCTCTACACCTACTTCTTTACTGTGTGCTCAGAATGTGTTAACGTTTCTCAGGTCATCGAAGCTTATACTACCCCCCTGGGCACCTCGCTCGCCCGTCACTTGACTACCCACCTCTCTCACCAGATTACCTACCTCTCTACGTGTCGTCCTCTGTCTATCAGCCAGGGTAACGCTATCCGCGCCCTCAAGCTCGCCATCTCCTCCATTGATCCGTCCGTCCCCGAAGCTACCGCCAAGGCCTCGCTGTGCGATTTCATCGACAGCTTCATCCGCGAGAAGATTACCGTCGCCGACCAGGTCATTGCAGGCAGCGCAGCACAGAAGATTCAGGATGGCGATGTGATCGTGACATTTGCAGGCAGCTCGATTGTGAAGCAGACGCTGTTGGCGGCACACAAGGAGGGCAAGCAATTCCGCGTCTCCATCATCGACTCGCGGCCACTGTTCGAGGGTAAGAACCTGGCGCGCACACTCGCCAACGCCGGTCTGGACGTGCAATACTCGCTTATGAACGGCATCAGCCACGCCATCAAAGACGCCACCAAGGTGTTCCTGGGCGCCCACGCCATGACCAGCAACGGCCGCCTGTACTCGCGCGTCGGCACCGCGCTGGTCGCCATGTCGGCCAAGGAGCGCGCCGGCGGCGTCGAGGTGCCCGTCATCGTGTGCTGCGAGACAGTCAAGTTCACAGACCGCGTTGCGCTGGACAGTATCGTTGTTAACGAGATTGCGGACGCCGATGAGCTAGTCACGGTCGAGCCAGTGCAGCAGCTGACCGGATTGCCGGATCCTGCGGCGCAGCCGGCCGTAGAGCCCAAGAAGGGCGGCAAGGCTAGCAGTGCGCCGGTGGAGACGAGCACGGCGGCCCAGAGCAAGTCGTCGCCGTTGGAGGATTGGAAGGAGTCGGCGAATCTGCAGCTGCTGAATATCATGTACGATGTGACGCCAGCGGAGTATGTGGATATGGTGGTGACGGAGATGGGCAGTTTGCCGCCGAGTGCAGTACCTATAGTGCACCGGATGAGTACGAATATGTAGGTATTTATTTAGTGGTTATTAGGCGATTTAATGGTTTACATTTAATTTTACTTGACTGTAGCTGGATGTAACTGAACGTAGTTGGATGTAGTCGGGATGAAAGCGGTGATACTACTCCATTCCGTACCTTATCGCGACCTCAACACCACCACTACTTTTCTCCTCACAAACACAACCACAACAGACACCAACAACACATCACATCCAATTCAACCCACAATAACCATACCCAACCATACACTAAGCACATCAACCACACACTAATTCACCTCCAACTCCATATCCAACTTCGACCAATCCTTCTCCAAAATGGTACCTCCCCCTCCCTCCATCCCCTCACTACCACCACCACTTCTCCCCCTCAATCCCCATCTCACCACCACAACAATAAACACTAACATGAAATTCCATAAACAGAGCAAAGACTCCACCCCCACGCAAATACACATGCACCACCCCCGCCTAGCAGACTACTTCGAAGACTTCACGCGACCACATCACACCAGCACCTCCACCAGCAACCCCTACTCAACATCCAATCCCTACACAGCCAACAGCCAAACAATCGCAGCAGCAGCAGCTACAGCAGCAGCAACATCATCCACTTCCCCAACCCTCACCCCATCCTTCCTCCCCATCGAAGACATCTACGTCCCGCCACAATATCAGCCTCCCAACCCCGAGGACGAAGATGATGTAGTTCCGGACCAGCATGCTGCGTTTGGGATTGCGAGAGCCATGGCGCTTCAGGGGAGGGGGTTTGGTGGTGCTGGTGGTGCTGGTGCTGGTGGTAGGGGGGAGGGTGTTTGGAGGGATTTGGGGTTGGAGGGGTTGGTTACTGGGAGTGGTGGTGGGAGTGGTAGTGGAGGGGACAAGGTCAGAGTTAGAGGGGAGGGGAGGTTGATGGGTGGGAGGAGGAGGGTGGTTTGTTTGAGGTGATTCTTCTATGTCTTTCTCGTTATCTTGTCTTTAGGGATGGGTTGTTGTGTGTGTGTTTGAGAGGTATGATGGGATGGGGATGGTGTTATGGTTATTGTTATGGCTATGATATGCTATTATACCCCTGTTTTTATGCTAGGAATCCTTTCATGGAATCATCATTATCATGTATACTACTACCGCTATATCCGTATTATGTCTACCCGGGCCCGTTCATACAATTTATGGCTGACCTGCTTCTGCTCCCTCTCCTCTTCTTCTATCCGCCGCGGCTGGATCGCCATCTGTGCGTATGTGCCTGCGCCGCGGCGCTTTGAAAGCGTTCCGGGATTGATCACCGTTACGCTGTCCACTACCTATTCACTTTGTCAGCATAGATGTATCAATGTGGGTATATCTGGGGGATTGGAGGGCACCTTAACAAACGGCGGCAGCATGCTCGGCGTTATCAACACGTCCGGCCGCACATTCCACCACTCGCCCAGCTTCGAATAGCTCACATCTACCATCCCCCCCGTTGCTAGCCCGGTCCCCGCTCGTGGCAGCATGTCTCTACTCGATGTCGGGAACATCGGCTGGAAGTGTCGCTGCTCGATCATGTACTTTGGCAGTCTTGTCAACAGATTTCCCTCCGTCGGCTTCCCGTGCAGTACCTCCTCGCGCCGCAGCTCGTACAGCACATCGTGCGAGCACATTCCAATCACCGTCTCGTTCAGTGACAGCGTCACCGGGTTCGACACCATGCGCACCTGCTTTGGCAGTCCCAGCTCCTTCTTGGGGAGCTGCTCCTGCGGCCATGAGACGTGTTTGCTCACGGCATCGCGCACTGACGGGACCAGCACGATCGTGATGCTGGGGACAGCCGCTACGAGCCGCTGCAGCGGCGTTGAGATGCAGTGCCGGAATACCGTCGTCAGCGTCACCGTATCCGGGTCCACGCCGTTGATCTCGGGCAGATCGAAATCCCCCGAGGCCAGCAGGGGATGCTCGATGTCCAGGAACGGCCCCAGCAGGACGAGGCCATCCGCGTAGGTGTCTGCTGCCTTGCGGCAGATTTCATTCAGTGGCTCGTACTCGAGGTTGTCATCTGCCGTGTACGGGCCGGCAGCGATAAGGACGTTCAATGGTGCTGGACCAGCGTCTTCGAGTCTCTGGTTGATGGTTTCGAGGTTGACGACTGACGATGCGGCCGGTGGGAGAAGGGGTGTGGGGAGGACCTCTTTGACGGAAAAGTAGTTGCCGGACGCATTGATGCCGCGCAGCGCCACAATCTGGCCCGGGAAGAAGTTGGCTGAGGGCACGGATTCGAGTTTTAATGGAACCCGGATGCCTGCTCCTGTCCGTCTTGATGTCTCGAGCACGAGCGATGCTGTGTTGAGCTTTCCTTCCATACTGTCGGATGCGATGCGGCCGACGGCCACGATCTCGCTGGTGCTCTGTGTGGCAGCGCTGCCGAATGTGATCTCGTCGCTGCCGTACTGTTTCTCATACAAGGCCATGAATTCGTCGATGCGGTCGTCCAGGATTTCGGAGGCCTCGGCCAGTCGCATGGCCATGGGCTTGTATCCGAACTTCTTGAGGTCTGTGTTTGCAGTTGGTCGTATACGGGCTTCGGAGTATGGCGCGATAGGGGCCTCTGCTTGTGGGAGATGTGAGTTGATGGTTTCGATGGTTTCGCCTGCATTTTGGCGCTGGGAGAACGGAATGGATCTGTTTTGTCAGTTGCAATTCTTATACTGGTGAGTCTCGACGTACTGTAGCCCATCACCGTTCGTCTGTTTCACATTGGCACTCATCGGAGATCCATTGTGATCAGTCCTCCCAATCTTCGAGATCGATGGCGAAGCAAAGTCGGATTTCCTCTTGGCTGAGCCGGCATTCCGACCAGAAGCGCCTGGAGTTAATCCGTCCAGCCTGAGTCATTAGCTTCGTCCATTGATTCATTGATACTCCACGTACATGCCAAAAACATCCGACGTAGCAGCGCGCGGGGTTGCCGGCACTGCTGCTTTCCTCTCCGTCGTCTGCCGGCCTGCTTTGCCGCGGGCTTCTCGCTCCAACGTATCCTGTACGTCTTTCTTGAAAAGCCGCACAGTACCAAGGTCCATCTTCAGCTCATCCGGGCCCATCTTCAAACAGTAAGACTCCCATTTGTAGAAGAGCTCCTGCGCAGAGATAGAGTGGATGCGCAGGATTGACTGCAACTCCGTGAGGACATCCTTGGAAAGTCCATCTGGAGCCGCGGCAGCGAAGAGCTCATTGAGCTCTGCGACAGAGTCCTCCATGTTGACCGAACTCTGGCCTATTGATGAATGTGGATAGTAAACCGATATGGCTCTGCTATCGGAACTGCAATGGACGCGCGACGCGTGAGACGCGCAAATTGGTTGTGGTGACCGCCTGCCTGAATGAGACCGCAGCACGACCCGCGGAACCACGTATTATTTTGACTGCAATTGATTAATCCATCGGAGCATTGCAGCTGACGATCGGTGGGCCTGCCGATCAACACTCCGCCCTGCTCAATCTTACGGCCTGAAAAAGGACACCCGGGAAGAAGCTTGCCGTTCTCCCCCTTTATTATATCGCTGATGTCTGATTGTTTATAAAGTTGTTGCTTCTCAGACACGGCATACACTTACACATATACATAACATATCTACACACATTTACACTAGAACACGCACGCTGCTTCATCATGAGCGCTCCCTCAGATCCTCCGGCCGCTGCACCTGCCGACAATACTCCTGCTGTCGACGCCTCACAGACCACCCCTTCTGACCCGTCACCTTCAGATCCTGCTGAGATCGCAGCTACCCCTGAGACTACCACTAAGCCCACAGAATCCACAGAGCAAGCCAAGAAAGACGACGAGTTTGAGTCTCAACTGCCATTGTCCGCCGCCGACGGTCTCATCCAGAAGCCTTTTCCCCGCCCCCTTGAATCGGCCAAGCCAACACCCCCGGCACAGCTCACCCCAGACCAGCAAGCAAAATACAAGGAAGTTCTGAAGGCTGTGTCGGAATGGACCACTGTACCGACAACATCCGCTAAGAACTCTCCCACCGCCCCCATCACCGATGATGAGCGCATGTTCTTGACGCGCGAGTGTCTGTTGCGGTACTTGCGCGCAACCAAATGGAACGTCTCCGAGGCAATTGCGCGCCTGCAGCGCACTCTCACTTGGCGCCGCGAGTACGGCATCGAAAAGCTCACCGCCGACTACATTTCCGTTGAGAATGAGACAGGCAAGCAGGTCATTCTGGGATATGACATCCACGGGCGCCCGTGCCTGTATCTCCTGCCATCCAACCAGAACACGGAAACGAGCGACCGTCAGATCCAGCACTTGGTCTTCATGCTTGAGCGCGTCATCGACCTCATGGGTCCGGATCAGGAGACCCTGGCACTGATCGTCAACTACAAGGAGACGAAGTCGGGTCAGAATGCGAGTATCGGTCAGGCCAAGCAGACCCTCAACTTTCTGCAGAACCACTATCCGGAAAGAATGGGTCGCGCCCTGGTCATTAACAGTGAGTTGGCCCTATTTTATGCAAGAGATATCCTCTAACCACATCCAGTGCCGTTCATGATCCTCGGTTTCTTCAAGATCATCACTCCGTTCATCGACCCATTGACCCGCCAAAAACTCAAGTTCAACGAGGACCTGGGTCAGCATGTGCCCCCAGGCCAGTTGATGAAGTCCATGGGCGGTGAGGTCGAGTTCCGGTATGACCACTCGATCTACTGGCCGACACTCAACAAGCTTGCCGACCAGCGCAGGGCAGCATACAAGGAGCGATGGATCCAGGGTGGGAAACGTATTGGTGAGTTTGAGAATTATCTGAAGACGGGAACCAGCCCGAGTCTTTCTCAAACAGAGGGAGCGAATGGCGAGCAGCCTACGGCATAAAACTTCTCACACTTGTGCGACTTCCGGGTAAAACTGTCTTTCATTGGTTCTTCGAGCGTCGGCGATTGCATGGCTGTGGCATAAAACATAGATACGCCTTTATAATTCTTTGGCATCATTCTCTTTCGAGCTCTCGGTTAGTCTCGTGGTTTAATTAGACACATGGTCCAAACACGCTCAAAAACCTTTGCATCCTTTTCATTATCTGGTTGGTTAGATCTAAAAGGGTCAAGTCGGTGTAGGTAGAGACCGGAGCTAGTCCAAGCGAAGTGAAGCTTTCTCCGCAGTGGCCTGTCACGTGTGGGGATGGCGGGGCATTGTATGCCTCAGGCAATTATGTCACAACCTCCCACCACTGCAAGTGAAGCTGCAGCAATACAGATGACTACGAATGCTGGACAAGGATCGCTGCGGCATATAGTAAATAAAACTAGAGCATGACATATTGCACATATTTCGACCTGTCAGAGTGTTAGACTGGACATTAGACACCTCTCTATGCCGTCTTCGGATGCCCCTCGTTCCTAATGCAATCTCTAAGCTGCAATCTCCGGGCGAGCTGGGGTCCTAATTAACTAAGATAGTAGGCAGATTAATTAATCAAGAGATGTGATGCATCATCCCAGACACCCTGCGCATGATTCGTCGCATCATGTCTTCTCAGATGATCCTAGACATCCTCTTTTCCTTGCCATCCCATACTGATCCTCTTCCTCCCCGCCTGTCCATCATATCACCAGGAACAGTTATCCCAGCGGCACCGGCGGGATATAACCCCTGTTCACTGCATCAATCCTCGAGCTGCTATTGATCCTACCGGCCTGGAAGATCCTGTCCACCCACAGTTAACCCCTCCTCTCCTCCATTCTGAATGTCTGGATGTGTTTTGCGGTCCCACGACGGTAGCGGCACTGGGCAATCAAGATGGAGGAAGCTCCCCAGCGGGTGGCCGTAGTCCCCACGGGCAGAATGAGCAACACTTCCGGGCGGCCGCTTTCAATCACCGACGACACCTCCACCACCACAACTACTACCACTACCAATACTACGACCACCACAACCACCTCCACCATCACTGCGCTGACTAGCACGGCTACTGCTGCTGCTGCTGCTGCTGCTGCCTCTCCTCGGTCCACTCCAATTCAGCCTTACCCTCGCCCGCCCTCCTCCACCGGTTCCTATCCCTCGCCCATCCCCTCTCCTGTTCCGGACTGTCGTCCTGTCCGCGGTCACGAGGGAGGTTTCGTGTATCCCGCCTTCTTTCTCCGGCCGCGAGGTCTATCACACCCAATGGGCCCCCCTCAGCCCGAAAGGGCGATCGATCGGGAAGAGCGTCAGGCCCTAGTGAGTTGCTTTGCTTTTCCTTTCCTTTTCTCTGCTCGTTGCTTGCTTTTTCGTCCCCCGAAATCCTCCTGTTTGCCCCGCTGATGTCCAACGCGCCCTACCCCTCCTTGGTCCACACTGCACTTCGTGCATAAGCCATGTTATATCACTTTGTTTGCCATGGGCCCGGGTCTGCCATGCTTGCGCTCAATGCGATTGTGCCGTGACCTTGGCTGGCGTTTGTTTGCTCGTAATTGTTTCACAAGGTGGATTAAACGGATTGAACTAATAAGATTCTGGTCTACCTTAATCGCTGTAGCGTGCCATTCGCAACTTCCTCAAAGTCCGTACCAGCTATGATGTCCTTCCACTCAGTTTCCGGCTTATCATGTTCGATACATCGCTGTCCGTCAAGGAGAGTTTGAATATCCTCATACAGAACGGCATGTGTTCCTTCCTACCCATTTCCGCGGGTCCGCGGGCTATGCGCGAGTGCGGTCTCACTGACTGGACGGATACACAATACAGGTATCGTTTCGGCGCCGTTATGGGATTCCACATCTTCGACCTTTGCCGGTCTTCTCACCACATCCGACTACATCAATGTTATCCAGTACTACTACCAGAACCCCGAGGCTTTGAACCAGATCGATCAATTCCGCCTGGATAGTCTACGAGGTGCGTCTTGCGCTTCATTGCAGAAGAGCCTACACACGCTGACATTCCATTTCAGAGGTCGAAAAGGCGCTGCATGTGGCGCCTCCCGAAACGATATCCATTGACCCAGAGCGGCCGCTCTACGAGGCTTGTCGGCGCATGCTCGAGTCTCGCGCCAGGAGGATTCCTTTGGTTACTTTTGACAGTCAGACCGATCGAGCCCTTGTTCTGAGTGTTCTCACCCAATATCGCATCCTGAAGTTTGTCGCTGTCAACGTCAATGACACGCAGAAGTTACGGAAACCCCTTGGTGAGATCTTGCTGGGCTCGTACCACAACATAGCAGTTGCATCCATGGATACACCTGTCATCGACGTGATTCACATCCTCGTCTCACGGAGCATATCAAGTGTTCCCATTATCAACACTGAAGGTGAGTGACACTACGTTGGAGCGCGCATATATCAGTACTGACTTTGCAATCCGTCTGCAGGTGTTGTGTACAACGTCTTTGAGGCGGTCGACGTGATAACGCTGATCAAAGGAGGTGTATATGATGATCTGACTCTAACCGTGGGTGAGGCGTTGAAGAAGCGATCTCCGGTATGTTGTTTCTATTATATACGATGTTCCTGGACACTTGGCTCACTGCTCCAGGACTTCCCCGGTATCTATACATGCTCCCTGAACGATGGTCTGGATACCATTTTCGACACAATCCGCAAATCCCGCGTACACCGCCTGGTTGTGGTGGACGACAACTTCCGGCTAAAGGGTGTCCTGACATTGAGTGATATTCTCCAGTACATCCTCCTGGAGGGTGAAAATGACGAGTCATCATGATCAATGTATTTTGCGCTTCTCGCGCTGCTACGCATACTTACAACTTGCATGGAAAAGGCGTTCTCGCGTGTTAGTGTCGGTTCCGATGCCTCCTTGGTTTGGCAACGGTAGCCCACTGCACGATATTGACTTCTCAGACGGTTCTACCCTCTTATATTTGCTTCTTGGTATTTGAGCACTTGGGCTTTTGTCCGTCTTGTTTGAAATGCAAAAGTAGACGGTACTTTATGGCGCAACAGGTCTATATCCCGGTTACAAAGGCACTCGTGTACACAATACATTTAGACATTGTCATATAGCTTCAGCTGTAGAAGAGCGGGCAGCTTGCCGTGAAGAGTCAGTCGTTACTTGTGAGCATTGGCTATTGCAGATGTAATAGCAGGCAAATCCATGAGGCTTCTGCCGTTGAGAGGCAGTCCTCATCTTGAATCTTTAGCGTTGAATATTCCCTGTTCATGCTACGTGATTTACATTCACATATATAGACGTGCATTGCGGTTGGTCCGCATTGTCGATGAGTCTGCCCGGTGAATGAAGCCTTCCTCATCGGGCCTTACTGTTGCCGGACAAGAGAGGAAAGAGCGATCCTCACACCACACCGAGTGCTTGGCTCTAAACAATCATTGCATCTTCTGATCTACCATACATAACCATCTACACAACCTCTACTTCAGGATGGATATCTTTGAGAGTGCCAGCGACAGCTTGAAACAATCCATGGACCAGAGACTATCACTTTCCGCGCCCTTTTCGTCGGTGAACGCTGGGCTAGCTGCGTCTCTCGGGGCGAGGGACATGGCAATCCAGCACAAGAGCAGGAGGAATACAGTCCTTTTGCCGAAGGATGTGGCAGCTCCCAAGAGGCCGGTCCTAGATTCATATTCAGCAGAGAAAGGTTCCAGACTGACTGGCTTCAAAACGCTCTTCCGCTCGCGCAAGTCGCAACACTTTCGACTCACGTCAGGGTCGTCTGGTTGCTCTGGCCAGCCTACTATTGTGGTGGAAGAGGGCTGTGATGAGGACTGTTCAACGCCTACTGACCATCAAGAGAACCAGCAGCAGTCCGTAGGGCTTCAGATCACTCCGTCCAGCGACCTTCTGAATGGAGATGCCGATAGAAAGGTCAGTGACAAGACGGTGTACTCGCTCAGTTCGGATCTCACTAGCGTGACTGTCTGCCATGATCCGTCGAAGCGGAAGTCAATGCCCATTGCCCTGGTTGATCAGGACTGTCTGTATCATGATCCCTGCAGTGATATTCAAGAGGCATCTCATTCTACACCCCAGTCCAGTGTCAATTACGACGATCTCAAGGCAGCCACTACGTCCTCTACCAGACAGCATAGTTCGGAGTGCAGTGGTGCGAGTGTCTTGTCGGCATACCCCATTCGGACTACAGAGAAGCCAGAGAACCCCTTTGCGCAGACCCGCTCCTACAGATCTCGGCGCTCATCAAGGCAGAGTTCGGATTTTGCCGCCTCGCTTGACGACAGTTACGCATTGGCGCAGGGAGATCGCCACGCGGCTATTATAGCGTACAATGAGCTGGCCAGTAGAATGCGTCTTGAGCCGCTGGAGGTCGACGAGACCCTCGGTGCCCACGGGCATGCTGAATGGGGTCAGATGTCAGGTCGGTGTGCTCCCGAGCAAAGATCGACGAGTAATATGCTACTGACTGACGACATCGTAGCTGAAAGATCTCCTGATAGTCGCCAATCCCATCCAGCCGCCGGAGATGATCATCCCAGACGTCGGGACAAGTTCTACGGACGCCTACGGACCATGCGGTCGACGCTCCAGCTTGGATCCTCCGACGCACCCCGCAAACGAACCTTGCGTCGGATCAGGACGTTCGCCAGCATTTCGCGCCGATCCTCTGATATGACTTCATTGAAGGGCAAACCCCTGAAAGACCTGGCTCGGCTGGGCGGGTACAATCTGCTCACACTCCCGGCCGACTTTGCTCCTACAAAATTGAGGCTACCCGTATGCTTTGTGGCGATTATCACCTATCTAGGATGTTTTGGTAGGAACCCACCAGGCTCCACTAGGAGACTCTTTCCGTCGCAAGCTATTGGTTTATTGACGTCATTTCATAGCGCCTACCGTCCGAAACGTCTTTGTCGACGGCGGGGATCCGAAACTAGCGGCGCGGACGTACGATTACTACGCCACTCAGGTGCATTCGGCGGAAAAGCAGCACGACAAGATTCAGATGACGGTTGCGAGTGGCACGATGCCGGCGAATGTGGTCGACCCTCTGAACCGGGATGGGGATAGTGGCGACGCGATTCGAGTGTTAAGCGTGGCGTGGGCGTTCAAGGCGCTATTGTCCGGGCTTCCTGGTGGGATTCTAGGGTCGGGCCGGCTCTATCGAGTGCTGGTCCAGATATGCCATGGCCACCTGACGAGCGAGCCAATGGAGCGGCGGAGGAGCTGCCTCGGGGGGCTTTCGCCCCGGGGTTACGTCAAGGTCAAGGCCATCAGTCTGGCGATTCTAGCCCTCAGCAACTCGATGCAGCTGAACCTTATCTGTGGTGTCTTTGGACTCAGTGCGCTCTTGCTGCATGAGACGCAGCGACTGATTGAGCTGGAACGCCAGGGATATCGGGGCAGCGTCTGCCGGGCCAGTATTGGGTCGGGGCTGCTGAACCTAGACCGACTAAGTGGAGTTCTGGCGCCACTGCTGACGGAACGCGAGGGGGAGGAGAATCAAGAAGATACGTTCCGGGCCATTGAGCGCGAGATTGAAAGCCAGCGGGTGGCAGCGATGCTCATTGCCAGTTGGCGGGGGGTGAGTCGACAACTGCGGATCTGGGAGCATCGAGGGGCCATTGCGCATCACCATGGATTTTCGCGAACCTTCAGCGGGTCGGTGGGGGAGTGATGATCCAGCATGGTAGTAGTGTCTTTGTGTAAGCGAGTGTGTACTTTGTGTAGAGTTTGAAGATAGAATGATTAGCAAGGCAGAGAGCAGGAGGCAGGAGGCAAGAGGCAGAGGGGAGAGGGGAGAGGGGAGAGGGGGGAAATCAGGAAAGAAGGTGGATGATAGTTAGTACGACGGGGGGGAGGGGGGAAGAGGGCACAGGCCCAGCGGAGCCGAGGGAGCATCCGGTTCTGGGAGCAGAGCAAGTGGAGAGAGAGAGAGAGAGCGGAGCCCTGTCCAAAAGCAGGAATGAGACCGCATTACTGGGCCCCGACGGAAGGTTTCGAAGCAATCATCCTGCAGCACCCGCGACCGTTTTGACGGGGGGCGGCCGGGAACCTGACAGCATCCCTGTTGGAGGTGCATACGCCTCTTCCGCATAGGGAGGTTGATTGGCGGGTCCCGGCGAGTGTCGTGGCAGGACGAGAACAAGACCTTTTACCGAATACATCAGTAGCACAAGCACAGAGGGGAATAAGAGTATATTCATGTACTTTGTATGGAGTAACTAGAGGATGAAGGTATATCTCCGACCCCAGGGCAAATCAGGATATCAGCAGTAGCAGTAGGTAGCAACAGCATAGCAACAAATAGAACCCAACAGAACACCCAGATCCCCTGACCCTGACCCTGACCCTGATCCAGAACCTTGAAACAGGCAAATAGACAAATAAAACAACTACTATCTAGGCCACGCAGGCATCGTTAATCCAGCCTCGCCTAGCCCACAAAAGTATCCTAATCTATCTAATTAATTTCCTTGGAAGATGATGAAAGCGGGTCTCCAAGCCGGAACTACTATCTACTGCGAAGACCACAATGGGATAAAATGAATTGAATTAAATCGATTTTTGAATTGAATCGGTTCGATTTGAATTAGAATAAGGAAGGGAGCAATCCAACCGGTGGTTGAATCCGGTCCCGGGGGGACGGACGGAAAGAGAGAATAGAAGAACAAATGTAAATATGATAGGATGGGGATGGGGATGGGGATGGGATGGGATGAGATGAGATGAGATGAGATGATAGACATTGATCCTTTGAGGAGAGTAAAATAGATTAATTATTGACTATCCTTGTAATGCTGTGTAGGGACTCCTAGGAAGATAGTGGGATCATGACAGGTGGTTGGTGGTTGGTGATGTGGAATGAGGTGGAGAGATATACTAGTAGTGGTCAATTAGTGTAGAAGCTCTGTCGATCGGTGGATCGTGGTTCGTTGGAGGAAAAAGCCGGGCCGTGGGGAATATCATTACATACTATACTACTGTAAGTACTAACTAAGTACTAAAGTAGATAGACTGGAAGTACTAATCTACTTGACACTAGGTTATCTTTGTTCACCATAGTTAGTTAGTAGCTATGTATCTCGGTTAGAGTGCTATGCATATATGCATCTCTCTCCATCAGGGAACATATCAGGATAATCCAGATGTTGGTTACGCGTTCATAGTACTCATTCGACGGAGTAGTCTGTCCTGGAAATGATTTTCATTAATGTATTTTGCTTTTTGTCTCTTCCAGTAGAAACAACCTTGGCTGTCTCGTGGACAGTTTGATTTCAATCACTTGATTGATTAGTGGATAATCTTCATGGTTGACGGCCGTTGGTATGAGTTGTCTGGGTAAAAACCAGTTCTTATCTGACCCTGGGATGGGGGGAAGGTAATTATTATTCTTTTTATTGATGGAAGGATAATTTATCTGATGAAATTTGATGAAAGGAGTAAAATATAGACCTGAATCAGGTCAGTCGAACCCAGCTGATTGACAGCTGGCAAGGAAGTACTCCTCCTGTTCAGTGCTTAAACGATGTTAGTAGCTACTGTGGATCTCCTTTCTGACCCCTTCCACTAGCATGGAAATATCATATTAATGCTATTATATATTTCTTCTTCTACTACTAGTATCTGGAATGTGTGACATACACTCCAATCAAGGAACCGGATGAGAAACCGGGAAATCGAGACCACTTCCATCTATCTAACTAAATAAATATTCAATCCTACCCAACAAACAGAGTTCTGGTGACAAAAAGTCAGTGGGCTGTTTGGCCCGCCCGTCGGGAACTTCAAACCGCCAATCAGCGTCGACAGCAGCAGGACTTGGCTTTCCCTGAAACCGGACATCCACCTCGTTTTTTTTCTTTTCTTTTGCATTCTAGTGCTTCCTTGTTCATGAGTGAGGGATTATAATCCAGTCCAGCAAAGTGACTTGATACTAATTTGTGAGAATCACATTTTATTGTTACTCTCTTCCTCTTTTGATTATTCCCCCCTGACTTTGCAGCTGGATTGGAAATGGGAAACCATTTGCTGGTGGAACCGGACGGGGAAGACGGAAACCCGTATCTTTCTTTTTTAAGGTCCAGGGTAGGAGTGGATTTTCTTGGTCCCAGCTTCTCCCATGATGGATGACGTTTGGGGATGGATGATGATATCAGAACTGGGACCTCTTAGTTAGACAAGGTTCTCGGCCTCGGAGAACTGTCGGCACAGAGGATGTGGTTGTTTTATCTCGGTTTGATCTCGACTCAGTAGATACTTGGGATGGTCATCTTCTGTTCTGTTGAACATATCTGGGGTAACAAGGGCACTAAGGTAGCTGCCACTAGTTCCCTTTGTAGAAGATGAACTAGCAGTTGTAGCTCCCTTGAGCTCTAGAATGAACCAGACTCGACACCGTACTAGCATGAATCCCACTAATCTGTTGGTAGATGCAAAGTACATTTGCAACTCCAGTGGAATCACCACCCACTACTCCATAGTTAGTACTTTCTCCCTCACCCACCCTCTTCAGCTAACATGGCATCTGTCATGCCAACCAACTGCGTAATCGTGCAGCGGGCTAGGGGATCTTGTCCTGCCCCTGATCGTCGCATCCCTACTTTGTCTATTTCTCTTTCTCTCTCTCTCGTGGAGTCTCCAGATCATCCTTCAGGTTCTCCTCCCATGATGTCAACCTTGCCGGTTCTGGCCAGGTCTCGTCCACTGGATGCCTTTTCTTGGCTTCCCGACGCCGGAACTGCGACTGACCCAATCATCAAGGATAGTATCCAGTAGTAATAGTAATAGTAGTAATATTTCTACAAAGCTGCATCGGGGAGTTGAAGCTTCATCCATCATCTATCTCTCCTCTCGGCTTTTCTCACTGGACTCCTGTTCCACTACTAGTATTCCTCTCCTGTATGTGTGTTGGTTTCTCCTACCACATCAGTCTCTAAAAGGTACAACACCACACCACGTCCTTCTGGTATCCTCCCCGGCCAAAGCATCCTCCCAGCAACAACACACAACATCCATTCCCTGCCACTTGCGCAACCACTTCTCGGATTCCTGTTGGCAAGTAGTAGTACTGCACTTCTCTCTTCCATCCAATCCTCATCTGCCTCCCTCCCAACGTGTCTTCCTCGTTTCATCTGTATTCTTGTCTCCCAACCTCCCCCGGCCTGTCCTCCCCTCGTATCACTTCCCACATTGACTTCGATCCGGATTTCCCCTCCTTCTCTTTCATTCCGTGGTACTCTCTTGCTCTCCCTCCCTCTCTCCTTTCCTTTCGCTCTCTTTCCTTTTCCCTCGCAGTCTTCCTCTCCTATCGCTTTCTTTCCTTCCCGTCTGCTCTATCTCTTTTGACTCTTGCCGACACTTCCGTTCCGTGGACCTCGCCGTTACATTTCCACCTTGACCCCTCCTCATACCCTTGACTCTTGATCTCTGATTCTGGATCTCCTGCAGATTGCCTGACAAGCTCTCCACCAGCTCCAGCTCCACTCTGGCCAGCCTCGCCCGGTTCCCTGATTTTTCTGGTCCCAGTTCCGCTGCTGGCCCCAGAAAGGACCCCTACGGCCGGCCCCCCCGTTCTGGACACACACTCTCTCGACTCCCCTCCCCACTTCCGGTTCTGTCGGGATATATTCTCCTGACCAACCTTCCTTTCCTCTGAACTGGTTGGGGGCTCTCCAGCTCTTTTTACCTTCCCGCTTGTTCTTGACTTGTCAGTGCATTGTTCATCCTTTGTTGCTTTCTCTCCCGCCCTCGCAACCGTGGTAGCTGCCTCCCATCACTCGTACCTGCCGTGGTCGTCTGCAAGTCGGTCACGCTTGCTTGCTTGCTTGCTTGCTCGCTCGCTCCTGGGCTCGACAGATTCCAGGTGCCAGACTCTTCATTTGCTTTCGGTTTTGTGCTTCCGGGTCTCATCTCCCTTCGCGGCCGGAGCTTTAAATCCCATCCATTTTCCTGCCCTTCCTTTCGCCACAACCATATACTCTCCTACCCCACGATAGCTCTTTCTCTCTCTTTTTCTCTCCCCCCCCCTCTCTATCTCTCTGTCTCTCTCCTTTCAGATATCCTATCTGGTCACTCTGCAAGCGGCTCAAGCGGCTCTGCTCTGTTTCCAGTTAGTCTAGACCAGGTTCACGCTCAACATGGCGGACCAGGCCTCTTTCGGCCGGCCTATTGGTCCGGGTGAGGCCGTTGTGCCTAACGAAACGGTTGTGCCTGGCGCCGTCAGCGCGGCTCCTTCTCATTTCACCGTCGCTAATTCCTACTTGACCGCCGATATCCTTTCTTTGTCTTACCAATCCGTGGAAGAACAGAATATCTTCGGCTTTAACCCCGTCTCTCCATCGTTGCAGGCATGGCAGGCGAAGAATGACCCCCAGCTGTTCACCAATCCGGGTCTCGAGCGGGGTCTCAAGAACTCGCATGTGCGCAACGGTCAGCCCACGCCCCCTCCGTTCGACGACAAGAGACTCAATTCGGTCGACGAAATGTTTTCCGTGTCTCAGTACCAGTCGTACGAGGGCACCGCCTACGCCAACCCCACCCCCCGTGGGAGCTTCAGTCAGCCGGCCGCCTCAGAAGGCGCCGAGCCGCCGAGCAAGCGTCGCAAGAGTAGCAAAAATAGCACGGTCAACTCGTCTTCCCCGGAGTCGGGTGATAAGGAGAGCGAAAAGGCAAAACGTGAGAAATTCCTCGAGCGCAATCGCCTGGCAGCGAGCAAGTGTCGTCAGAAGAAGAAGAGGCAGACGGAGGATCTTCGGGATCAATTCAAATTCCTCTCCGAACGGAAGGAATATCTGACCCGTCTGATTGACACCCTCCGTAGCGAGATCCTCTTGTTCAAGAACTTCTTATTAGAGCACGCCGGGTGCAACGATGAGGCTATTTCGTTGCACCTCAGCACAATGGTGAAAAACATTACGCAGCAGGACTCACTGGGCCCGTCCGCTCTGAAAACAGACCTGGATTCTTTGACCCCCTCGAGCTCGAGTAGGGCAACCCGCTCGCAGGACCTCTCCTTCGGCTTCGATAGCCCCATCCAGCTGCCCTCCAAGATGGGCTCCCTGGAACCCACCCCTCGCCGGGACTCAGAGCAGTCTCTGGTGAGCGACGCGTCTTACTCGTTCTCCACCCCCAACAACGACGCCTTTGAGGATTTGCTCGACGTCTAGATTCACCTCTTATAGGCCACTTCGCTATATATTGCTCCATGACATCCTCCCGCCCCATGGCGGCTAGTGTCGTTTTCCTTTGGTCTTTCATCCTCAGGCCTTGATGGCAGGATGACTGGCGACTGCATGACGGCGTTTGATTCCCTTCTTGCTGATTCCCCCACAAACAAAAGCACATGGATTGGGTGGAACATTGTGATTGCTGGGTAAGGTTTGATTCTTTGTGATTTTTCTGTTCAGGTAGCTGGCGACTGTGGCGATTTCTATAGTTAGGTAGGCTTGCTGTATGGGTTTCGAACCGAATATTGCGTTTTTAACACGTGCGGGAGGCGGGGTTTGCAAGGCGTTTATTTTTTTTGGGAACTGGTTGGAGCAAAGGAACACGAATTGCTACGATGATACGAGTGTACGCTAGTTGCTGTGTGGGTTCCCGGTAGCTAATCATAATCAATACTTAGCTCAATTGAGGGGTTCTTGCTTGGAGATGAGGTTGCTCGTAGGATGGACATATAGTAGATCTCATCTGTATGATCTCTCATGTGACTGGCAGACCAAGGCGAGTAGATCGATGGTTCTATCTCCACTTGGGACTAGTTTCCGCATTAGGCTCACTTCATCATGAATCATGTGCATACTATCTATACCTTACAGTACAGAGTAGGTAGTCTCGTCTAATAGTCCTGATTCACCCCTGTCATGTGAATATTTACTAGATCAAATAATGTTCTAGCCGCAGCTAATCTATTCCATAACAACATCATTCAAGGGGGAAGTAAATAATCAGACATATTTCCCATCTAACTTCTATAAATATAATCCACACATGGAGATATATGCAGAAGAAAATAACTAAACCTCCACCCGCTCCTCACTCGTCTTCGCAAGACAGGAATCATCGTCCTCCTCACCATTAAGAGAAGTAATACCATCCTGCTCATGTTCATGCTCGATTTCATGTTCTTGTTCTTGTTCCCCGACCAGCAGGGCAGATGATAGCGAGTCATCGTGGAGTTTATGATCATCGTCTCCGAAAAGTGCATCGATCTCCTCGAGAGAGCGGCCGCGCGTCTCGGGTAAGAAGAACCAGACGAAGACGGCGAAGCTGGCGTCTAAGATCCCGAAGATTAAGAAGGTGGCCCATTTGGCGCCGGCCAGGACGTACGGGGTCGAGAATGACCAGACGAAGTTGGAGAGCCATTGGGCGGCCACGCCAATGGCGACGCCGGGTTCGCGGATGCGGGTGTTGAAGAGCTCCGCGGTGCAGGGCCATGGGAGGGGACCCCAGGAGAGGTTGTAGAAGACGATGGCGAGGTAGATGAGGGAGACCGTGAGGAGGCCGCTGTGGGTGATGGTGGGGGTGTTCTCGGAGGTGTGGGTGGACGGGTGGGGCGTCGGGACGTTGGTGGATTTCACTACCAACGAGGTGGTTATCATGCAGATCGACATGGCGAGCGCGCCGAGGATGAGCAGCGGCCGACGGCCGAATCGGTCTGCGACCCAGACGATGAAGATGAGACAGCCGACTACCTTCAAGCCGCCGAAGATGCCGGTTAGGAGGAGGGTGAGGTGGGCGTTGTTGCCCACCAGAAGAGCGAAGAATTGCGGTCCGAAGTAGGCCAGGGCCGTTGGCCCCATGGATTGTTGGGCTATGAACAGGCAGACGGCCAGGGCTAGTCGGTGGCTGTTGGACTTGCTGAGGAGCTCCTTCGGAGAGAAATCAGCAGTTGCGTGCGCGTCGCGCTCGATGCTGGATTTCATTTGCTGGTACTCGGCGCGCACATGGGGCCCGCTCGACGAGCGGATCCAGGTCAGGCTGTCCCATGCCTTGGATTCGTTATTGTCATGGTCGTGCGAGAGGAGCCAGCGCACGCTTTCGCGGAGCGTCAGCATCCCCAAACCCATGAATGCACCGGGAATCAGCTGCACCGCAAATGGAATTTGCCATTGCAGGGCGTTGGCTGGAGCGAATTGCATGCCATAGTCGATCCAGTAGGAGACGAGGATACCGATGGTGAAGGCGAACTGATAGCAGCTCCCAAGCCGGGCGCGCTTGTCGGTGGGACTCATTTCCGAGAGATAGATGGGGATGACCGTTGCGGAGCCGCCGATCCCCAGTCCGCAGATGACGCGGCCCACGTAGAAGACGGTTAGCGAGTGGGTATCGAGGAGCTCGAAGATGACCCCCGTGCAGAAGATGAGGGAGCAGACAGCCATGGCCGGGCGACGGCCATGGCGGTTGGTCAGAGGCCAGATAAGCAGGCAGCCAAGTAGCGCAGAGGCTTGCTGAACGCCTACTGCGATAGCGCTGACTCTGGTTTCATCGGCGGCAGTATACCGAAAGGAGCGATGGAAAGACTCAAAGGTGAGAACTCCGCCTGGTTTCAATTGATGAGCATGGTGTGCGATGAGTCTCCGGGAGACTACATACCAATCACACCTGAATCATAGCCGAAGAGAAGGCCGCCGCAGCAGACGATTGCCGTGAGCCAGTAAAGGCGGAAGACGCTCTGGCTGCCGGACGGCGGTGGATTATGGCTGGGATCCTGTAGATCAGCATCCTGGGCGAGTTCGGAGTAGGGCCTCATTGTGGGCCATGTCGCGAGGGAGAGAACACGACAGCCACGATAGGAGGGGTGCAGGACAGCAGATGAAAAGGAGAGGATGGGAAGTTGAAGATGAAATGAAAGTGAGGAAGTAAATACAAGCCGATGGAGACTGGCGGGGAGTCAGATGACGTGCGCTTACGTGGTCAGGAGATCTGCGACGCGTTTCGACTTGATGTTCATCCACTCCTGAGTCTCCTGCATCCCTCCACTTGTTCTCTTCTACCTACTTACTGTCTTCTAGATCATCACAAAGAAGTCAGTAAATAGCTCCCGCCGCACGCACCGCGAATCCGCCCATGTGCGCGACGCATCTTGTCGTCGCGTCATCTCCTCCAGCAGGAGCAGAGCTTTCCCCGCATGCGGATGTCGCGCCGTACGGGAGCTTCCACGAATGCGCTCGGGATCCTGACAGCGAGTACTACAGCTGCCAGTGATCCGCTGCATCTCTTTCACTATCCATCTTCGCTGCTCCATCGATCCCTCGAGACCGGCCACAAATAACGGCCATACAAAGCTGGCAGGTAGATGTTGCTGGTTGCTCCCGGACTCCACCTCCGCGGTTGCCAACTGAATAATCCGATCCACTGCGCGGTGCACCCGATCTGTCCGCGGGTAGATAGCAAACGCGACCCGATGTAGGTAGATGAAAATCGCTAGGAAGTTGGCGATGTACTGTCGGAACGTCCGGCAAATTTCAATCGCGATAGCAGGCTGTAGAGTGGTGAAGAGGTCTTCGGGCGTGCTGTACACGTCCAGCACGCGCGGACGCCGGTTCCAAAGCGTCTCGAGATCGGCTCCGACTTGATGTGCTATCTGAAGCACTTCAAACTCGTCACTGACAGTGCCGCGACTGCGGTGATGCAAGTCGATGCACACGATCCGTCGGATGACTTGTTGTGTTTGCAGGAAGAAGCGGAAAGCTGGGCCCGTGATGGCTTCGCGCATGATATATGCGGGCTTCGGTGGCTCATCGTCGCTGCTATTGTCGGCTAATCTGTCTTCCATGGCCAGTTCAGATGTAGTATTTGACTTGGATGGAAGGCTGCCCAGGTCAATTAGCGGATCGCCATCACGTCCAGCTATCAGTGCTTTGACATCCAGCAATGCAACCCATGACACAATCACATAGTTCACACCGGTCCACAACTTGGTCCGGTGGTGAAACCGCTGTAGCAGGAGATATGCAGAGTGGAGAAAGGACGTTCCTGAGCCCCATAGATCAGGGGTAGACAGGAGCTGTTTCGTCAGCCTCTTTAGCCATAGTCGAGTAGTCAGAGCAAGTTTTGAAGGGAACACTCACCTCGGCCAGCATTAACAATAACACCGTAGTAAACACCCTCTTCAGCACCGTCTCTCCTACCTCGCCCAGCAAACACGACTGAATTTCCGAACACGCCAGCTGATGATATCTCGATGCCAATTTCCACGCTTTCCCCTCAACCAACGCCTCATGTATCTCCGCGTAGCAGTAAATCCCATGTAAGACCGCCCGACTATCGCGCGACTGTGCAACAACATTAGCACGCACATACTCCCATTCCAGATCCACCGGCCCAAATATCGTAGGCGGCGGGTCCCCCTCCATGAAATGTGCAAATAATCGATCCTCATACGTCAACCGGCCATGACCACCATTACTACCACCACTTGTATCCGAAGAAGACCCCAACTCGGAATGTTCACCGTGGGTGACTGGAAGTGAGCCTGCGTCCCAGCTTATCGGCCGTTCATTCTGATTGAGTTCTTCGTTCGCGATCGCCGCCGGCAGCGAGCCCGCTGGGAACCCCGCCAGGCCATTCGTGGTCAAATCGAGGTGTTTCTGCTGGAAGTCGGAGGTGATCTCGCCGATGAAACTGAGGATATCGAACGAGGTGATATTATCCGCACCTAGGGGTTGCTGCTGTTGTTGTTGATGATTATGATCATATGGAGGGCGATTGCTGGGGCCCGCCTGCTGCGGGGAGCCTGAATTCGATGCTGAAAGTCGGTCATTGCAGAGGACGGTGTGGAAGAAGTTCACGTCTGGACGGTCGGACGAGGTGGTGCTGGCGGTGCTGGCGGGGGCCGATGTTGTGCTCGCGACTGTGCCTGAGCTTTGACTATTATGTCGTTGCCGCGGGATGATTGCCTGGATGGTGGATTTGTAGGTGCATTGCAGTCGCAGGCGAGTGCAATTGGCACACGTGGGTTTGGTCTCGTCGCAACGGACTTTACGTGCCCGGCAGGTCAGACAGCCCGTGCGGCGTCGGGGTCCTGATCGGCCCATGCCACGAGCTCGAGGAGCCTTTCGCTCGGTTAGCAGGTGCATTTTATGATTGGTATAAGGGGTCTGGGAATACGAGATTACCTCCATGATGGGTGTGGGGAAGGCATGGTTGGAAGAGGAGCTGCGCAGCTGAGATGGTGTGATTGTTGGGGGGAATCAGGAACGAGATGCTCGGCTCCCCGCAGCGGTCCGCCTCGTCTTATATTTGTGGTGTTCATCATACAGTAAATTGTGTCAGGCACAGCTACGTCAGAAAGCATATTTGATTCATATCTCATGGCACTACATGCACTCTATTATGCGCTCCGGATGATCACATCCTGCGGGTCAGGGACGAGCCGCTTCTTGTCTCCCCCAAAACACTTAGATGTATGTAGCAAATGTCCCCGTTCCTTGCGCACATACGTCGCAAAACAAATGGCAGCCAGCGCAATGCCGCCGTAACTGATGAACACTGGGTATTTGAATTGTTCGGGAAGAGGGAATGCAATGGTCGTCGCGAAGGACAGGAGCTCGAAGATGTTTTGGAGAGCCATTTCCGTGGATGAGAACCGCGCACGAGCACGTTCGTTTACACCCTATCATAGTAAGAGCTTGGTCATCGATACACTTCGAATGACAGGACTTACCTCTTGAACTAGGAATTGCACCGACAGATCAAATCCCCAGAGTCCAATTCGACTGAGAGCTACGCCGACAATCAGGCTCACGGCAACCACTTGAGATTGATTGTCGAGGAGAGCAAAGGCCGCCACTGCGGCAGCCAGGCAGGCGAACTGCCAGTTGAGAAACCACAGGCCTGATCGGATGGGTCCAATCTTGCCCATGATGAAGGGAGCCGCCCATGTCCCCGACAGCTCTGCAATGACAGCGCCGATCCTCATCCCGCTGACCTGCAGCGGAGTGAACCCGGTATGCAGCAGATACGTTACCATGGTAGTGCCGAATGAGAGCACCGTGAGGTAAAGTAAGCTCAGGGCAAGGGAGGCCAGGAAGACGGGGCTGGCCACGTACTCTCGCCATGGAGCAAGAGCCTTGCTGATATACTGCGCTATCCGACGAGCCGCGGTTGGAGTACTGTCACGATCCTGCGGCTCGCGCCCAAGTTCACCTCCGATTTCACTGCTTCCATCCTGACAACGCTTGAGAGCGGGGATGGACGTATATACCTGGACACGGTCAGCATACAGTCATATCAAATCCCTGGGAACAGTACCTGAGCAATGGCAATATACTCGATCACCACACAGGACACATTCACAACCAGAACCGTCCATATAGCTATCTTGGTCGACAGCCCATCAACCACGGAGATGACCACCGGAGCCAAGAGTTTGCAAAACAGATCGATCCGTCTCATAGACGCATTGAGGTCTGTTCAATTAGTATCAGGTCTAGCTCGCAACAGTCCGTAACATACCTTGTCGAGGAATATCCAGGGCATCCGACACAACAATGGCCTTTTAAATCAGTCAAGTATCGTAGTAAGGGAACAACCAAACTTACCCAATCTCTCTCAACAGCAACAGAATTCGCAGTAGCAGCGAGCTTCTCCACACAAGCAAGCAGAACCGTGACTGCAAATATAAGCGAGGTAAACGCCATTGTAGACGGCCGCAGGAGGACCGTAAAGCATGCGCAAGAGGCAGCCACAGGGAGTCTCTGCCATACTAGACAATGTCAGTCCACCAGAACCACACTCCCTTTGCTAATCTAACTTCACATACTAATGGAATGCCGAATCGCTCTCAACCTATTCGCTCGGTCCACCACCGATCCCAACCATGAGGACAGAACCACCGCCGACAGCGATCGTACCAAAGCATAAACCGAGGCATACCGCAGTGTTCCCGGGAAGATGGTCGCCAGGAACAAGACAGCCCCAAACTCAAACATTCGCGAGTTCCATGTTGAGAGAAAATGGGAAGTATACAACCGGTACAGAATGAGCTTTGGGTTCTGATGCGTTGAGGACCCTGGGGCCGATGGTCGGGGTAGAAATGGCTCTGCCGGGTCTTCATGCGAATCGCAAGATGTTCGGGGCTCTGCGTGAGCCTGGAGTAAAGGTGATTCCGCCATAATAGCGCTTTTGTTTGTTATTTATAGTTCCGAAACTTGCATGTTTGGAGGATGGATTCTGAGTCGGTGTGGGACGGGGAATTATGAATTTATGATTGCCGGCCGAAGGGACCGACGGATGGTTTATGGACGGAGCCGAGTGGGCTGAGATAAACACCTTCACCTTAGACGGCAAGGAGGCACTGTAAGTCCATCCCCCCAAAGTTTGTTTTGCCATATATATAATATTACTATTGTCTATCTGGAAGCATAAAGTACGCAAAATCGTTCAATCTTCGGATGGCGAAAGAGGCGAGATAATAGGTAACCCGGTCAAAGAGAGTATACTACATCCCATGTGTAGTATGCCGGGGAATATGTCACAGTCGCCGTAGAAAACCCGGAATTTTCGACAGAGTTCCAGGGAAGTGTAGTAATCCAATATGTACTCTTTGAGAGCTCATAGGCTATGGACAGGGTAGTGCACGTGTATATCTATACGAGTATCATGCCGTTGGATAGTACAAGGCAATGCTAGGCTGAAGAAAGGACCGTTGCTTGCGTGTCTAACTTTATATGAAATACATGTTGATAATATTAACCCAATATACAGACCCAACGAAGAACAACAACGGGAACAAATGGACTCCTTTTACATTCTTAAGTTCTGTCTTTCTTTCACCAAAGAAATCATTTCACCCAGCGAAGACCATTCTCGTCCCGGACAGTGCGTCTAGCCAAAACTTCGACAACCTTCTCCTTCACGCCCTCCTTGCCTTCGAACCTGGCAACAACGTCGTTGATGTTCAGTTCCTCCTTGCTTGCAAGAAGGTGACGCACGTAACCCTCGATTCTACTCTCGCTAGGCAACCCAAACTTGTAGGGGTATTGGGTGTACTGGGATTTGTATTGGTAAAGATCCAGCCGGGGTCCATCCTCGGGGAGCTCGAAGAACTCATCGATGGCCTCGGTGGAGACCTCCTGCAGGGTCGCCGGCTGCCAGGTTGCTTGGCGGGGAGGCTTCGACATGAGACGGGCCTTCACGCCCTCCACGAAATCGGGGTGTCTCATGAACTTGGATGCGATGGAGTGCTCACGCTGGAAGGTCTCTTGAATGTTCCACTGCTGGCCGACACGCAGCTGGCGCAGAGTAACCTTGAGCGAGGTAGGTGACCGCACCGACAGGGTTTCCAGGGTCTTCTCAGCCCACGACTTCATCTCCGTTTCATTCTGCAAGGCCTGGATGATCTCCTCCATCGTGTTGTACTGGAAGCAGCGATCAATAGCGCTGCGCAGCTTGCCAGCCAGTTGGATAGGCTCCTCGCGCACAGACGGCACACCCGTCGAGAATTCAGCCATGGTTTTGTTGACGAGGGCGAGACGATCCTGGAACGTAGCGTAGTCGCGGAAGACCAGCTCGGACAGACGGGCTGTCAGGTTGGCCAGCGCGCTGGAGTGCAAGTAGTGCGTGGCAACTCCGGCGTACAGGGCCTGGACGCCGTGAAGCCGCTCCGAGGTAAGGGCCAGGTATGTTCCCAGCTGTCCATCGAGACGGGATAGGAAGAAGGAGCCGCCAACATCCGGGAAGAATCCGATGGTGGTCTCGGGCATGGCGAACACAGTGCGTTCGGTGGCGATCCGGAAGGGGGCGTGGACACTGAGACCGACACCGCCGCCCATGGTGATACCGTCCATCACGGAGACGAAGGGCTTCTGGTAGGTCGCAATAAGGTGGTCGAGACGGTATTCGTCGGCGAAGAAATCGGACGAGGCCTGCTGGCCCTCAGGGCCCTTTTCGTTCTGCAGAGCCAGGGCAGCCACATCTCCTCCGGCGCACAGAGCTTTCGAGCCAGCACCGGAGAGCATGATGACATTGGCCAGGTCGGACTTTTCCCATTCCTAGAAGATACCCCAATCGCTTAGCAACATATCCACACTTATAATACCAGGTCACAGCCATAAGCTAACCTTCAGTCGAGGCACGATCTTCCGAACCATCGAGCCGTTCAAGGAATTGAGCTTCTTGGGACGGTTGAGCTCAATCAACCGCACACCGTAGTGAGAGTGGAACAGGACATCGTCGGGCTCGTCTCCGGGGAGTTCTTTGGGGATTGGTGCCGTGGACATCTGCAACCGTCAGTCAATGGAAGAAATCGAACAATGAGACAGAGAAAGGCGTACACTAGCAGTGGCCCCGAATGCTGGGTTTGTGACTTTGGCACGGAGAGGCATGGTAGCTGGTGAAACCCGCGAGATCCAGCTCGACGGTGTTGGAAACCGGCAAATACTGCGTCGGAGTAACATCAGGCAGACCACAGCCTGTTGTGGAGGAGGAGTCGGGGTAAAGGAATGGAGGGATGAGGGGATTAAGTATGAGGATGAGCAGCTCGTCAGTTCTCCGCTTGCTTTGACCTCGGAGTTTTTCGCGGAATGATTTTCCTCGCCGGCCGCTGAAGAGGAGAACAGCCGAACGGCCGCGAGTTGGGATGTTCCCACCAGGAATCAACCAGGACTTTGGTAGTAGTATAACGGCCTTGATTGATTTATTTTAATGCCTTATGGACTCGTCTGGATTATATTGCAATTGTTGAAATCGCTGTTAGGCACGATGCTGTGGAGGATCTCCGTCCGGCAACATCGCTCTGGCATGTGCTTTCCAACTACATCGGTCTCCTTCTACAACTACCGAACAGCTTATTGTAGGATTCTGCTAAAAATGTTGTTGACTTCCATCCTTGAAAATCCGTAATGCCATCATACATATTTCGAATCTATTTGTACAAAATTAAACACTCACAAACCGAAGCTAACCAGTAAAAGACCCCATCGCCGAGTAAAAGGAATTTAATACAAAGCCTTGGCCGGCTTGTTCTTCAGATCCCTGGAATGCTGGGACAGAATGCGGTCCAGCGCTTGCTTCTCGATAATCAAGCGTCCAGTCTCCAACAGGTCCTTCACATCCACGTCACGGCGGTCCAGGATCTTCGCGTGCTCACCCACATGACGCACCGTCTCAAACAGCTCCTCGTTCGGCTGGTCCGTGATCAATGTTGACCGTCCATAGTGCCGACCCCAGCAGTTGACCTTGAAAATCTCCTCAACAATATGGGGAGTGGCGCCTTCCGGAAGGGTAATCTCGTTGTCGACAATGATCAATTGGCCGCGCTTGTAGCGGTAACTGAGGGCTATCCGCCATGCCTGGTCGTAGATCTTCTGAGGGAGCTCCGTAGAGAAATCGCGAGGGTGAGGACCAAAAGCAACACCTCCACCTCTCCGGATCGGGGATTTCTTGTCGCCAACACGGGCCTTGCCAGTACCCTTCTGCGCATGCAACTTCCTGCCACTTCCGTGCACATCATCTCTCCACTTGGTGCTTGCGGTACCTTGGCGGGTCATGTCACCCTCGTAGACAACGGCTCGGTGCAGGATGTCTTTGCGGAGCGGCATCAGGAGGTGGTTGCGAGGGTATTCAACGAAGCGCAGGGGCTCCATCGAGGGGAATGAGTAAAGTGTCGCCTTGACGGGTTCGGGATTCCACACGGGCTTGGGGACCTCTCTCGTTAGGTTGTCAACGGGAGACTGGGCCTCGGTGGCCATCGAGCGGGAGAAAGACTTCGTCAGGCATCGTTGCTACACGATAGATGCATCAATGGTCAGTATATCGCATTTTCCATGTGCAAAGACCAGCAACGGAATCAAAAAATGGCCGGCCTTACCGTAGTCGTCTCAGCGCCCGAGAGGAGACCCCCGGAGCTGCGAGAGAGCAACTTGAGTGCGCGAAGAGCGTCACTTCCAGGCATTATGTCTGATAGTGTGCGATTAAACCCCGAGAGGTAGCCTGGATGGGGAAGGGATCTCGGTGATGCTTTGGAGGAGGAGCAGCAAAAGTTCGGGTGGTCTGGCGCTAGCCGCCTGAGGCTTGGCCAAACCGACGAAAAAAGTTCCGTCCGGCCAGGAACCTCGACTTCGACTTCCCGACCAACCTGGGGAATCTCTCTCTTCCACTCCACCACTCTATCCCCCCCGTCCTTCCCCAGACACTCGTCTCGCCATGGCTCATTGTGAGCGGGCTTCCAAGCCCCTGCTCCAATGCCTGCAGAAGACCTACACAAAGGGTCTTCCAGGCCTCCAGCTGCAGTCCACCCGCGCCTTTCAATCCACCGCTCTGGCTCGCGAGGAAGCCCAGGCTGAGGCCAAGAGCGTGCCCTTCCACAAGGCGCCTGATCCGGCCCTAGTAACGAGTCCCCGGCTGGAACGGAGGTTGTTACGCCAGGGAATCGCCCCGGTCGGATCTCGTCGACGTCGAGCTGCCCTCCAGGGCTCATCCAACATTCCCTTCGAACAGCTGCCCTTTCAATGTTTCCAGGAGGCACGTAAAATTTTGATCGCAGACCGGGAAGAGAAAGTGCGCGATATTCAGTCAATGAGCGAGAAGATTGCCAGGCTTCAGGCCGTTCCTACCGAGGAGGCCGGCGGCTTGCAGGTCAAGAAGTCCAAGCTCCGGGCCATGGAGCAGCATCTGGAACATCTCAAGATCCTTGCGGATGTCAACGACCCGCTGGTTAAGAAGAAGTTCGAGGATGGGCAAGGTGAGCAACATTTCCTACCAATCGCTATTGATTCCGCGTTCTAACCGAGTGCTCTCTAGGTGACCTGAGCAAGCCCATCTACCGCTACCTGGCCGATCGGAAATGGAGGGAATACCGTCGCAAGATCCTCGTCCAAAGAATTACGCAAATGAAGGTCATCCCCGACGTCCTTCCTCACTGCGACCCCATCGTGGACACCAAGCTCTACTTCAACCGCAGTCAGGTGCAGCCTGGCGAATACGTCAACGCCAAGGCCAGCACGACGGCACCTAAACTCGACGTGCAGCTCTTCGAGGGCGGCGAGAAGCTCGTTACCATCGCCGTGGTCGACTCCGATGTTCCCAACGTTGAGACGGATGGATTTGATTTCAAGATGCACTACCTGGCTGTCAACGTCCCCATCTCTGCCACAAATACCAAGGTCGACCTGGCCCAGCTGTCGGCTGACTCGCAGGTTGTCCTGCCATGGGAGCCCCCGGTAGCTCAGAAGGGCAGCCCCTACCACCGACTGTCTCTGTTCATCCTCGAACAGAAGGACTCCAAGCCCTTGGACTTTGCCGCCGTCAAGGCGCAGGAGACGGAGCGCGAGAACATGCTGCCCCGTACCCTGCAGGCCCGGTACCACCTGAAGCCGATTGGCGCGCACCTGTTCCGCACGCAATGGGACGAGACGACGTATGAGGTGATGAAGCAGATTAGCTTCCCCGAGGCGAACATGGAGCTCCGGAGGAAGCGGGTCGAGCCTCTTCCTTACAAGAGGAGAAACCCGTCCACATTCCGGTAAACCTGGTTTTTGTAGCCTCTTTTTCCTTCTGTTCCACTTTTTTTATGGTCTTAGATCTGTATTGTACAAGAGAAGATGTATGAATATGCACAAATTCCACCAACTCCAGACTCCATGCCGTAATGCCGTATACCTGAAGGATATGATATCTATCATCCTTTATCCATCCAACACATATAGTGTAATCCTTTATTCCGACAAATCCGCCGTCTCGAACGTATTCTTCACCCACTCGAACTTATGCAACGGCCAGACCCGCGCAATAATCTTCCCATTGATAAGCGCCATGGGTATAGGTCCATAATTCCTAGAATCCCTCGACCACGGCAGATTATCCCCCGCAAGATAGACATGTCCTTCAGGAACCTACAGAAAACCCTATTAGCTGGACCCTCACTCACACTCACAACCCTCGAACACAAAGCCAAAGAAAAACACACAAAGAGGGGAAACAATACTAACCCTAATCATCTCCCCCTCCTTCCCAACCTCCGTACTAAACGGCAAATCCCTACAGACAAAATCCCCCGGCAACCCAATGACCCTTTTGGCTCCATTGACCCCCAAAAACGTCGGATGATAGAACCGCACCACGTCGCCGATCTGAATGCCCCGGCCGTGCTTGTGCACGCGCGATATGAGCAGGTAGTCCCCCCGCGGACTGAACGTCGGGTACATCGATGGGCCCTCGCTGAGTTGCACCGTGATCAGGTGTTCCCAGATCAGCGTGCATGCGCAGAATACTCCCAGGCTGTTGAAGGTGAAGCGCATGAGGTGGCTGGGGGTGCTGCGCTTGAGGGTTGCGCGGAGGAAGCGGTCCATTGTGCCTTTTTTTTTTTCCTGTGGGTCTTTTCTCTTTTTGTTGTGTATGTTATGGTGGTTTTGGGAGCATGGTAGTCGTTTTGCAATTCGTATAGGTGATTATAATTATTGCTGCATTGGATGGAACTAACTACTAGTTTGGTTATGCTCGGCGGAGAGCTTCGGAGGTGGTTGGTCATGTGACTAACCGGTGGGGGAGGATATATAAAAGGGTTTTGTGCGGGAGATTTTTTCTCTCTCTTTGAGAATCTCTGTGAGTGGCACAACACAACACAACCATCGATTTATTGATCGATTGATTGATTATTGCTACATCTATGATGGATGATCTGATTGCTTAATGCAGTTAATCGGTTCATTCCATCCCATTGCTATAGTATTGCTTTTAATGTTGCTTTTGTTTCGTGTTTCTGCTATATTCGCTTCTAAAATTGCTAGAGCTCACCGCTGCCGAAATTCAACACCAGAGCGCGTGAGTGTGGACAGTGAAGCAAGATGAATATACATCTCATCAATTCGTTGGTGGGATTCCCTGAACGATAGCCCGGCTTGGACCCCATTTTATTATGGGAATGGAAAACTGGGTGGTAAAGACGGGACACATACCATGTCTACTTTGGTCGTAGTTGTTGACAGTTTAATGCAATTGCAATTCATATTCATTTCATAATCATCATCATAATCATACATAGTCAACATTACCATAAGATCAATCCTCCCACATCCCATCCGCACCTATCTCACCATTAGCACATAGCACATACCAACCTCCACGAACCAGCTACAGCGAAACACAAAGATAGGAAGAGAAGACTTACCACCAACCATCACCCCCTCCCCCTCCTTCTCCAACCCCTTCCTCTTCTCCGCCTTCACCTTATAATCCACCCCAAACCTCTCATCCCTCTCCTTAACCAACTCCCCCAGTCCCCCCGGACAAGCCAACTTGACCCTCTCCTCACTAGTAAAACTCGCCATCAACTCCGGCGCCCCCATCGGCACCGGATCTCCCCGATCGACCTGCCAGAAATGATACGTCTTGCCATACAACGGCACAATATCCTTCATTTCCGCCGTCTCGGCCGCTTCCCACACGGCATTGGGCATACTCGCCGGCGCTGGCATGATGAGCATCCCGCTGCTGACTTCGTAGACGTGCGTGTGCCACAGTTTCTTCTCGGAGTCCGGTAGTGTTGCGAAGAGTTTGGGCGTGATCATGTATTCGATGCCGAGGAGGCGGGCGTTCGGGGCGGTGCTGTCGTAGAGGAGGCATTGTCGCAGATCTGTGTTTGGTTAGGTGGGAGTTATTAAGATGGGAGGTAGGGATTGGGGGCAATACCCTCTGTGATATGTGAGCAGTAATGGTTCGCTTCCACGCAGCGTGTCTTGTCTGAAGCGTAGACGTGAAACGCGTTCAGGTGTGCGCAGATTTGCTTCACTGGCGTGAAGTCTTGGACGGCGCAGGCGCCGGCTTCCAGGACTTGGCTTTTGGTGGTTTTGGCGGTGCCGGGGAGGCCGTCGGTGGTTTCGGTGGTCATTTTGTTTGTAGCAGTTAGGGATTGATTGGGAATAATTGGGGGGAAAGTAGTTGGTTCGTAGGTTAGCATTGATGCAGATGGGTTTCTATACTACTATTGTGTCAAAGTTGCATCTGACGTCACGATGATCGTTTTGGTGATGGTTGGATGTTACGAGTATAAAATGCCATTGTTATCTCAGTGGCTTGAGTATGAGTTTCTAGGATCTGGATGAGGGTATGTTGGATTTGTGGATTCACATTCTTGTGCTACTGCGAATGTATTTGACTACGGCTAAGTTACATGCTGTTCTTCATCTCTCTCAGCGCCGCCATAACCTCCACTGGGTCAGTCTTGCCAGTCTTCTTCTGGATCTCAGGGTCCTGTATCAGATTAGCTACGTCTCTTGTCTATAGCGGTGGGAGTACTCACGTTGACGCGCATGAACACATTATGGAGCTGTATCTTGTCAGTCGCTGCCAAGAAAAGAAGATATTATATAGAGTCAACAAACCTTCTCATCACCAATTGTGAACTTTCCTTGGGTTTCTTGATTCGCGTTGGCAAATGCCTCCAGCTTCTTAATGGGCTCAGACTGCGAAACAGCCAGGCAGAACTTGACGTTGCCCTTGGTGTATTCATGTCCAGGCTGCAACGCATCAGTAAATGCTGGCACGGGTCACACCGATTCTACTCACATAGACCTTAGTATCATCTGGCAGCGCTGCCAGAGTCTCATTCAGTGCCTTGTGCATCTCGGGGGCCGTGCCCTCGAAGAATCGACCACATCCTGCATCTCATTAGTTCGAACCCAAATCCGCTCATGCAGCAGCTAAGCTTACCTCCAATGAACAAGGTGTCACCGGTGAAGACGACCTTCTCATCGCCATCCTGCATAAAGTAGCAGATGCTGTCCTGCGTATGGCATGGCGTGTGAAGCGCCTTGACGGAGATGCGCTCTCCGATCTTGAAGACTTCGCCGTGTGTCGGGGTCTTCGTGACAGATTGGCAGTTCTTGCCGCCAATGACGGAGAGTTGGCCGAAGGTTTTCAGCTTTTCCTGTTAGTCGGTTTCGAGAGAAGGTCTTGCAAGTCGTGTAGCTTACAATTTCATTGTTACCACCGGCGTGATCCCAGTGACTGGCATAATTAGCATCGGTATAACCCCATGGTTCAGAAAACATACTGATGAGTATTCACAATAGCCGTAAGCTTAATCTTTCCCGCATTAATCTGAGATTGCAGCGTCGGAGCCACCCTGGGAGTTCGCATCAGCTCAACTCATCTTCGCGACTCACTGACACGAGCAAGCAAGCAAGCAAGCGATAAACATACTCAGGCGGATTAGCCGGGTCAATAATCACAGACTCTTTAGTCGGTTCATCCGTGACCAGGTAGGCATAGTTATTGCCCTTCCCGGTCCCTGGCGGAGATAACGAACTTAGCAAATAATATTAGAATAAAGTAATGTAAATCAAGTACCTTGGGGGCAGGTTTATTTAAATTCATGGAACTACTTACACATCGGGATCGACTGTACATGCATGGCTCTGATATGTTGCGCTTGCGCTCTCACGGGTTGAAACCTCACGGAAGACCAGACAGCTCTGCTGAGGCACATGGATCAAGTATAATGAATGGCGAAAGTTGCTTGGACTCTTGGAAACGAATGCGGGGGTGGTTGTAACATTGAACTGCTACTAAGCTAAGCTATGCCACCTGCGCCATACTTACTAACGATGTAAGCAAGTCTTTTGGCGATTACCTCATAGGCTCGTTCCGCGGAGGCTCAGCCACGTGTGGCTGTGACGCTAGGCTGCATTCGGTCGTCACATTTTCCCTCATTCTTCAGGAACGGAGAGATGCTACTTAGATGCTACTGGGGTCTTGTTGAGAGTGAACATGAGTTACTTTTGGCTGACCGTTGCACAGCATTGGTCGTCTTTGAAATCGTATCCGCAGTCTATACTATCCCTAACGGTCGCGTATCCCACGTATCGACCGTTTCCCATCCGAATTTCTTTAACTCTTTCAGATCGTCAGCATCTGCAGTCCGTTCAAGGCCAGAGCCGGCCTTCTTCGACTGCTTCTTTGACGTGGACGTCTGTGTTCGAGGTACTACATCGTCCGTCCTCGCCTGTAAACTCTCCTTAAGAAGCGCCGTCCAGTGGTTGGAACTCTGCTCGCAAACGGCAAGAAGGTATGCGTGGGACAGTAGTTGTCTTCGAGACCCCCATTCCGGCGACTGAAGTATATGGTCCAGCCACATGTACAGTCCTTCGAGCTGAGGGTCGCCTTGCACGTTCTTTGAGCCTGAAAATGCCAGCGCATTCACCATCTCCTCCGTTAGGGATGCCAGGGCCGGGGGATGGCCCTCTGCGAGCATCTGCAACAACGAATCCCACTTGGAAAATACTCCTGTCATGGAATCACCCATCCTGGTGTCAAGTTAGCTTATGGATGTTACACACAACTAGAATACAGAAAAACTTACTTCCGTCCAGCAGGAACCAACATCGAGTCCTCCACGATCACGCCTGCTAGCGCAGACGCCCCACGACTCGAAGACTTGCATATCGAGACCAAATGCGTAGAAGTAGACGAAACGTTCTGCTGGAACCGCCTCTTCTTCCGCGGCGGTTCTGACGACTCCTCATCAGCCAGTAAATGCTCGAATTCGGTTCTTACGGCCATCTTGATGGGCTCGACATCATCTTCAGCGCCGTCAAATGCTTCAGGTTCCGGTACCGGCACCATATCAGCACTCAGGTCAGTCTTGGCCCAATAGTAATCCCACAGCCACTCGAGGGACCGCTGCGTGGCATTACGCAACACAGTCAGAGAAGGCAGTTCACGATGCGTCGCCTCGTGACGCAGTTCCACGAATGAGGCCGGGAGTCCCAGATCAATGGCTCGTTGGAACATGGTCTTACGCTGACCATTTAGCTTGGAGTCGACGAGTCCCGTCACGAAGCTATATGACATTAGTGAGAGTTTCACTTGTATGTAGCCATATAAAAACACATATAAGCCATGATCAAAGCGAGTAAGTCATACCGACAAAACGCAGCCGCGTACGTAGCGCGGATAGAAAAGATGGAATTTTTCAGAGCATCATCATGAAGGATGGCATCCGTTAGCAAGGCAGTGGCCTCAACCGGATGAGGAAGATTTCCTCGTAACTTCCACGCGCCGACCTGTAATCCATGTTAGGGCCAAGAGAGAAATAGATGATTATAATATTTCAAGGAGGGTTTACATACAGTGGCGCAGGCCTTGGAGCGCATGTCGGGCCCATCATAGAAGGGTGCAGGGTAGAATTGACTCCGCACCGCGAGTAATTGCGAGTGCTCCTTCCATGGTGTGAAAATGACCTTTGCCATTTTGTTATTGATCAGATAAAGCAGTTACAAAACTGCGATGTCTTCCCTCTCCCTGCACTGGCTGGGGGGGCCGACTGTACATCTTCGTCGACAGTGATTTTGTTCGCCCGGAATAAGGTTGTTCCCGCCGATGCGCCTCCTTATCGGGTCGGCTGCGTTGATTCGTTCTTGAAACTACTATGTGACTTTACTACTACGTACTGCTACTCTATGTGGGCTAGGGGGTCATTATACATGGTGCGATCTATGTTCTTCTGATTGTTACATTCATTGTGTCTAATACATGTCTTTCAAGCTCATCCAATCCTCCCTGGGTATCCTGTACAGTATGCTAAATTGAGAACGCCTCCCGAATAGAATAACTCCACGCTATGCAATGCTGTCGCCCGAAAACCGAAAAGCGCAATAATCAAAGGCAGTAAACGCGACAGTGTCGAAATCAAATCCATCCATATCCATAAGTCATACAAGGTTGGCTGGCCATGTTAATAAATGGCTGGGAATCTACCACGGCGTGCTGCTCGAGGTCATCGTCATCAAAGAAAAAGGACCTTTGCATCATGTTGCCAGGTGCTTTGATGGGTTGTTGAAAAGTCTCAGCTTCCGGCTGCTTGGGGTTCGAATCAGGACCCTTGCTGTTGACGGGGCTCTCATCCTGATCTTCTTCGTCGTCATCGTCGTCTTCTTGGTCATCATCATCATCCTGGTCTTCCGCTTCGTTGTCGGAAGACGGCGTGAAAGTCTCCTCCAACTTCAGCCCTTTGCCGCAAAGCCCTAAGAGAGAGCTTCCTAGCGAAGCTTCCGGGTTGCTGTAGAGGCCCATTCCAACAAGCTCGTCCTCGGGCTTCTGCTTCTCTGGCAAGGGCTGCGAATACAGGTCATCATCAGGCCGCTGGATAGGTAGAAAGTCAGGCGTAGGAGGCCCAGTCAGGCAACCTGACGACGGTACACTCTCGTAACTGGAACCTGCGACGTAGACTGGAGGGATGTTGTTGTGCATGGATGACATGTCGAAGGAGTAGCAGTCAGACATAGGTTCTGCCATTGCGGACAAGTTCGATGCATTGGTGTCCCAAGAGACAGGCTCAGCCTGCGAGTCGTTCATCTGCAGCAAGGTAGATTGTTGAAGTGACATCTGATGCTGGGCATCAGGGAGAGACGGAAACCCCAGATCCGGGCATGGAATATCTGCTGGGGTGTAGGACGGCAACATGGAAGAGTGGTCGAAAGTGGCAGGAGCAGTGGGCAGTGGCTGAGGGCACACGCCGATGGCAGCAAAGTTATCCATCGCTGTAGTTGCTGGCACATACTGGGCAGCTGGATAGCTGACGGGCTCCAAAGCCGGATGCCAACTGGTTGGACGGTTGTGGCCCGTTCGAGAAAGAGCAGAGGCCACAAGGGTAGCATTAACGGGAGCCTGGTAGCCGTGGTACATGGGCGAACTGTAAGGGATGGTGGCTGTCCGCCGTCTGCCAGCAGACGAAGGACTGTTCCCAGCACTGCGGGGTTTCGTCACTCGATCCGTTCGCTTGGGTTTAGGAAACGCATGGATCAAGTCACGAAATGTCGAAGAGCGCCAGCATGACTGGTTGCCTTGAACCCAGGTAGGGTTTGCAAAGGACGATTGGGGTTGCCAGTAGTCGGCCATTGAGAAGACAGTGAGATGTTGAGGGAGAAAGGCCTTTTGGTATAGCAAAGAGGACTTGAGAGAGAGAGGTGGGTGGTCAATTGGAAGTATGAGGAGGGAGATGTGTGTTATAAACATACATAGTAGTAGGTGTAAGGCTAGAAGGGTGAGACGGGATGGTGGGATAGGACGGTGGTTATGTTATATGGAGTATCAAGCACGGATAGGATCCGTGGATGATGACTGCAGGAATATGTAAAGGATCTCCGAAGACTGGGGTTCGAGACTTATCATCTCAAGATGACACAGGGGGGCGTGAGGGTCACAAGGCGTGGAGGCAAGGTACAGTGAGGGCGTGCGGTCCTCAGTAAGTCGCAAGCCCCAGTGCCTAGTCGAGTAATGGACCCAGATGGTTCGGAAAGAGTAGTAGATTATGCGGTAAAGAGTAAAGTAGGAGCGAGTCTAAAAAAGTAAAAAAAGGCAAAAACAGGGGAGACGGACTAAGAAAAAAAAATAATTCTAATAAATTAATAGTAGAAAAGGAAAAAGTAAGAAAAAAAATAAAATAAAATAAGAAACAGGAAGGCCCTACATGAGGGTGATACACGGAGATGTGGGACGCATGTACATGGGCATTTCTTGATCTACCATCCGCCCCAGTTCCACGATCCATTACTGTAAGTAAGAAGACTAATGGGTTAGTGGGAGCGGGCACATGTTGGGATGACACGACGTTGACACTAACGAAAGCAGACTAGTTGGTGTGGGAACCGAACAGGGCAAGACATGGGACGAGAGGAGAGGAGACTAACTAGGAGTCTAGCTAGGGATCTAGTAGTCTAGGTACCAGGAAGGGGAAAATGGAGAGGAAGGAAGGGGACCCAAGGACGGTTGGTGATTAGTTAGTTAGTTAGTGATGAGGGTAGTTAGTGATGGAAGATGATTCAGATGAGCCCATGCCACACGAATGCTGTCTCCACTCCGAAAGGACGGCAATGAATCCTGTCTCTGACTCTGTGTTGGCGCAAAACGGACTTCTGGACTGCCCTGGGCCCATGGGATTGGGGCTGGTTGGGTGGCTAACGGCGGGTGACGATGGAGAATGGATAGAATGGATGAAATGGATACAGTGTACTCCGTAATGTCGATGGTGGGGATGATCAGACCCATTGGCAAAAGAATTTGATGGACTTGCAGCCCACACCAAGAGAGGTGGTGGGGGGGGGAGAATATGGAAATATGGAACAGAGGGTCAAGAAGGAAAACGAGGGAGATGCGGCAGGGCGGCCAGTGATTGGTTGGGAAACTGAAATCGGAGCTTCCAGTCCAGGGAAAGGCAGCAGAGATCATGGATGGAACTTAAAGAAGGAACCAGAAAATGGCCGGGCCCGTCCTCTCAAACCGAAATGAGTGATTGAGTGACGGGAGTGATTGACTGGACTGGACTTGACTGCCTGGGACATGCCGAAACTAAAACTAAACTAAAAGTAAACTAAACTAAACTTTCCACTAGATACGACGCACAGTAGTAAGTAGTAAGGCCCGTGTGAGAGCCCCATGGCAAGTCTGGGGCTAAAACTGGGAACTTTTGGGAGGGAACTCAGTGTATGCCCATTGCCTGCGTCTGACTGCGCATCCTCCGTCTTACCATACCATACCAGCCAAGGTGCCGCCCGCTGGCTGCATTCTGATTGATTTCCCTGCCCTCCCTGTCGGATAGATACTACTTGAGTACGTGCGACTTGGGTAATATTGCAGTGATTTATACTGCTGGTTAGTTAGACATGGGATAGACAGGTACGATGATCAGTTACATCCATGATCCAGGTATTGAGTAGTCACAGTCGGTCTGCGAAGAATCAGTACTAACCAGATACATGTAGGTCGTACCAACCTAACTGTATGATTGTATGATACTTCACAGAGTGCCGCCCCATCAAAAGCAAGAAAAAGGTAGCACTAGACTACGACTACCGGTGTGTGATTAGATTAATCCCCCCTTCTCCCCTTCTCGATGACGCAGCCGTGCCATGGCCCTTCGTGCGGTGCCTGGGAGAAATTTGCGATCTATTAGTCATGCGTATGGAGTCACTAACTACCAGGGGTAACTACGGAGTATGTATCTCTCTGATAGGCAGGTCAGTTATGTAGTAGGCAAAGAAGTGTGTGTAACTTAGTATGGAGTGCTCTCCTTGAATCAACTTCCAGCCCAGACTGCCCCCTCCATACATACCTACATGCATTGATGGATGCGTTCATGATACATATTCGCACTTCCTCAACCGTCTTAGTCAGAATGGGAACGCCCGCGGTGAAGCGGTAATATTGAGTATTGAGTACGGAGGATTGACCTGGCAAATGACCCACGATCCGACCCGATCGTCAACCCTGCAGCCAAACACTCACCAAGTCTCCTTCCGTTCCATTCCATTTTACTGTTTCTGTTTCTGTTCCTGTTTCTGTTTCTAACTAAAGCATGATTCTTCCTGATCCGTATTCCATAGTCAACTACGGAGTACTAGACAGTAGACACCACATTTTGCCCCCCTCTCTTCTCCTCTTGCTCTTCCCCACTCCTCCGTCTCCTCCCTCGTTAAGTAACCCCTTCAAGCCCGGTCTTGTCCCCACAAGTTCACCGTTTCCAACGCGTCACAACGCCCGTTACGCAAGGGTTACAATAATGCGGAAAGTTTCCAAGGGCAGGCTTCGCTTCCCCTGTCTGGAGTACGTATCAAGTATCTAACTACATCGGATGCAGGCCTGGCCCTGTTCTCTACCCGGCGACCTTAACTAGGCACATAACTTACATCCATCCATCCATCCATTTATCCACATAGCAAGCAACACTCTAATTCGGTAGCCGTCGTATCGCATCCTCTTCCAGCCTGACCATAGATCGAGACAAGGGCAGAAAGGAGCATGCGGATGGTCGAACAAGCTGCCTTCCGTCCCATTCCTTGTCATCGTCATCCCTCGTCCTTCGGCATCCCCGGGCGCACATCCCATCATCACGCCGACCATCCTTCTAAACTAATCCTTGGGTGCTTGTGCTTCCTTCTATTGCTGTCCAACCGCGCTGGGGTTGGAGGCAGCACCGTTATCATAACATACTTGCAACCACTGATACTAGCCCAGAACTAATTTGGACTACCCACCAGGCCTGACTCGGTGAACCACTTGTCTCGTGAAGCGCTGGGCTGATGATCATTGATTGCTATGAGCAACTCATTGGTCAAACCGGTGTGCTACTCCATACTTCATGTGTGCACAAGAGGCCAAGATTGCCTCTTCACCTTGGCAACAGGACAGATTATACTATCACCATTTCTCCGGCCTCATAGCCTACATCCATCATAGCACAACAATTGAGTAACTGTATGTTCCGAATCCCGAGCGTTATTTTCTGCTTATCAATTTCCTGGTCTGGTCAATCTATTTCGTTGTGGATCACATGTTTCATAACCATAGTTACGTGTGACGAGCCCGGATTAGATCAGCTGGCTGGGTGGCTGAACGGTGAAAGCCTACTTTGCCGGACGGACCACCTCTCGGTGTAGGGGGGGACAGGAGGGGATAGGGAGAACGGAAAGTTCGGCTAGCAATAATGACAACACTGGGACTGGGTTCAGGGATCGGAGAGGGGGGCGTTATACGGAGAGTACGGAGCACTCAAGAAACAGAATTTGCTCAAGGCCGGAGAAGAGTGGGGTGTGTACTCCTACTTTGCACTACAACACGCAAGTCGCAAGAGGCAGTGTGAGAGAGAGAGGGCAACACCGCTCGGTATCAGAGACGACAGAGACTCCACAGGTCAGGCTGGCTGTCTAGCTTATCATCCGGGATGGAGTGGGCTGGTGCCAATAAATGATTTTTTGACGAGTCCAGCTGCAGCAGCAAGAGAGGTACAGCAGATGGGATCCGCCTGGGAGCGCTAATGCCCCCCATCATATGTAATCGACAAAGGAAGCTGGGGCGGAGGATTATTCCATTGACATGGGGACCATTTCCAGAACCAGGGATACTACCGGAGCAAGACCGAACTAACAGCAGAGCCCTACCCACTCCGGTTAGTCCCCGTGGCTTTCCCCCTCAAGAAGCCTAACTAAGTACAGAGTAAAGTGGTGAAAGTTGTCAGTAAGTACCTGAAGGCTGAGCCCGAAGTCACTTTTAGTGCAGCCTTTGGGTCAGAGTTACATGCGCCCCTCCTCCTTCCCTCTTTTCTTCTCGGCCGCCTTGAAATTGGACCTGAGAAAAAGGCGTATGTGCCAAAACCTGCATACAGCCAACGAAGGGGCGCAAAAAGCATAAACAATAATAAAGTAGGAAAGAAGCCAGGAATGACCCTATCTAAATGAAGTAAGTGACTGACTACTGTCTGGAACTCTGGATGTATCCAACTAACGTTCTCCCCGTAATAGCAATAATGTGGCCACCGTGCTCCGGCCACCGGGGCTCACTTTACATATACGACGACGGCCTGGCGATCGGGATTTGTGGCACTGCATCCGTCACGCCCGTTCTAGTCCATCCATCTGACGCCCACAAATTAATGAGGTTTGCTAACTACTATCTAGGCACCTACTCGGAGAGTAGTTACTGACAAGAAAGGATTCAAAGTAGAATAGAAAAAAAAAAAAGAAAGAAAAAGGGACAAAAAAAAATGCTTGTCCCTTTTCAGAACTTCAGAACCCGGCTGTTCGGGGAGGCGGATAGCCTTCCATTGTGCTGTGCTAGAACCGCACCAGATGCGTGGCAGGCCAGATCGAAAGGGTAACGAACTTGACCAAGAAAAAAAAACCTCCGTGCGACGCCTTAAGCGGGTACATTCAACCACTAATCAAGATACATCATCGAAACAGCGACTAATCAGATGGTTGAGATCATCGTCTGGCTCGCCCTACAAATCAGAAGCCGGAGATTACAGGAGGGGAAAAGCATCGGAATGCATGTGCAGGCCCACCTGACGGCAGGGGACTGGAAAGCCGTGAGATGGAGTTGCCAATCGAACAGAATTCCAGAAGGCCTGGGGGCCAAATCAGCCCTCGATTGGGTTATGCAATGGATGGGAACGGGAGGCAAAAATGGAAAAAGGAAGGGGGCAGGGGAGGAAAAAAAAAGGAAAAAAGAAAAATTTTTCCAATTAATTAATTGAAAATGGAAGGGGAAGGAGAATCAAAAGTAAAAAAAGGAGGGAAATAAAAGGAAAAAGAAAAAGGTTCCCAGACCAAGTGGGTCAAGCCTCCCATATCCCCGTTTCTACGGGAATACGGAGTCAAACTGGCTGAACAGGGATCCTACCAGGGAGCAGGGAGGTCAGGTAAGCTACCAGCTAGCTTCGTATGGTACTACGGTAACCACTCAGCCTAGCTCTAGACTAAGGAGCTTGCGAGGTCCAGGATCTGTTCGTTAGTTACCTACCAGTCGTCTGCTCTAAGTGGTGCTCTACACGCCGTTCAGTCAGCCGAGGCTCGCAAACGGCGCTTTTCCCACAGCCAATAACACATCGTCGTTGCTGATCTGATAGGTTACAACCAACGACGCTTCAACAATACTACTACGTACTATATACTCTGAGAAGTGGTTGAAAATAGATGGATAACCTGTTTGAAGGTATGCTGGCTTACCTCGCCAGGGGTGGCGATGATGATCCCTCACGGGGGGATACGCCGTAAGGACTACACACCACCGAGTGCTTGCCTAACTTACATACTGCGTGCGTGATGTGCTCGACGCCTTGACTTTTGGACTCGTCCACCCCCGCTACTATACAAGGGTACGGATACTACAGGGAACATCAGCCACCATTCCTCTCAGGTAAACTATCTCAGGGGTGATTTTCAACCATCGGATAGACTTAGCAGCTCGTGCCCGCTGCTGCCACCGATATGGTGGTAGTTACTATCTAAGTTTTAACAGGTAGCAAGGTTCGGCTAACATGTCATTAGCTAATAATTGAGCGAAAGGCTAAACGATCACGAAGCGATGCGCCCTCCCGGCGGGACCCGCGCATCCCTGGGATATCAGAAAGTTAGAACTCAATATAAGGTCTCCCCCGTTCACACGCTATCATTATTGCGCCACGGATCAATTACGAAAGGCGTTAGAAGTAATACTACTATATGAGCCAAGGGCTTCGGCTCGTGATATCAGGACTAAAGTAAGACCTTTTAGCAGGACACTACGCCTGTCTTACCAACCAGGTAAGCCACTTGCAAGGTTTAAGTTGACTGCTTTATGGGCATCTATCTATCTGCTAGCTGGATTTCATTAATTGTGGTGTTTCTTGGCCCCTTGCCTTTACTGCACTGTGAATGATGGGGCCAGGAGGAAAGCAAAAAGCAACGTCTACAATATAGTGAAAACAACGGAATAACTGCGGAGATAGTGATGATTTGGGCTAAACGTGATGACTATGCGACGAACCTGGACTAAATAATGATAATAATAATAATGCACCATATTAATGATGGACAATGGGGCCCATCCGTCAGGGGCCATGGTCGCGCCTGCATAGCACCCTAGCTTCCCCATCAGAAATTCAGACTGCCTAGCTGAAATGTATGCCGCTCGATCCAGCAACCAAGTAAGCGAAATGGCGGTCGCCGTCCGAGACAGGCCCAAAGTAAGCAGCAGTGGTTAGTCTGGTCAGTAGTCTGGCTTCGGAGAAAGTCAACCAAGAACGGAGTAGCGATCAACCACCTACTTGATTAGTCCCAAGCCAGTGATCAACTCGCAACGCGCCTTCAAATCTTAGCTTTGTTTTTCCGAAGCCACTCCTCGCTAGCATGTCAGAATTCGTCTTACACTACGGAGTACTCTCTCGGCTGTTCTGGTCTTGCTTTCGCCGCCTTCCCTCACTAACTAGTAACTACGGAGTACGGCCTGAGGATTAACGTGTCATCAGACCATGGTTGGGCCCGAGCGCTCAAACTGGCCTTTCCCAGATTCTCAACAATGGAAAACAGTGGACGCTAATTTTAATTTGGCTTACTTTAGTGGCATGTCACTACTATTCACCAACCCCTAGATAACTTAACTTGTTGTTATGCCGCCGGAAGAGAAGAAAAGCCGACTCTGTCTCCAGCTTGAATACTACCTACTTACCTACTAGTATCTTCTGGCATGGTAGCAGCGCCCGACCATCATTGGTTGCCGGCGAAAGTGCTTACCTGCGCTGCTGTGCTATCAGGGGCTCCAAGCCTCCTTCATACATTCGTCATCTCGTCATCTAGCCATGCTTCCTGATGCGATCTCGCCAACAGTAACTTAGCACCTTACTTCGCCCACTTAAGAACTGGAGCTGGAGCTGGAGCGCCAGGCTGCAACCGACCGTGAAAATCAAGCCATCGGCGCAGGGTGGATGTGACACGGCATTCCAGATACCGCCGTCACCTGGCCCGTGTGATTTGTCCTGATTGTCCTGGCTGACCAGTGACCACATAATCCATCCTGGCACTGTTGTCGATACGGGTCTCGCAAAGCTTTTTCTCCTCCGCGGGCATCAATCATCGTCAACGATAAAGTTACTAGCAGACGGTGATGGACCGCGTGCCCTCACCGACGCCACTTCCATGTCTGAGCTCGCAAGCAGATCGCGCGGCAGAGTCGGAAAATCCTCCTACATAGTTACGTAGGTAGGGAGGAGCCTGAACGAGAAGGCCCAAAACCACCACCACCCAAGTGGGTCATATGTAAGCTGCATTCTGCCATTTGACGACCGGAAACGACACGCAAGTTGCGACATAATACGGAGCAGTCCGAGACCTCAGCAGTCGAGGCAAAGTAGTATGAGCCTGACGGTCTTGGAGGTTTGTCGAATCCAAGACGTTTTCCAGGCTGGTCTCCTGCGATTACCATTCCGCGGAACCGTCAGCCGCGAGTCTGCTCTCCTGCTCACTAATCTATCTACCACTAATCAAGGCTCCTATGGGAGGCATCTGCAGGTGGCCATGAGTCAAAATGGCGTACATACATATACCGCCAGTAGGTCCATGCATGCATGCATGCATGGGAACCAAAATAGGGCGCTGTCCATCCGGCCAATGAAGAGACATATCCGGGCTCAAACCTTCGTCTCCCAAATGCAGAGGACGACAATCGTATCAGTTGGAGAGGGTGGAGTATGACTGGGCAGCGGCGAGTTACACAACAAACCAGATCTCATCATAACCCACGGAGGAGCATGCATGATCTGCTGTAGGCAGACGTACTGACTATGCCGATGCGAGGTAGGCACCTACGGTACGTACGTATCTTCAACTGCCACCACATATCTCGGCAGATAACTGCAGCATTCTGGATGCTTGCATTGTTCAGATCTGAAGGGAGGGGAGGTATCACACAGAATGTGGCCTGTGCTTAGGTTTGTCCTACGTGTCAGCCAGCCAGTAAGGAAGAGGCAAGAATCCTGGGATGTAGTATAAAGGCGACTGGGGTCTGGAACGCTATGATTACTACATACTACTAACTAGTTAGTTACAGGTTTGGATTCAATGCCTCATGCCACCAGCCTTGGTTGGAGTCCATTGTCAGCCTGTCAGTTAGTTACATTCTACCCGGAGCGTAGGAGCAGCAGTACATACTACATACTTCGCCTTATTGTATGAAAGTGGGCAAGTGATGAGGAGGGGGGTGGCAGAGCCCGAGGCTTACCATACCATACCGCCCTAATCCGGTATAGCCGTCAGGCCACCACCGCAAGGCCAAATGTGACGGTGTCAGGCATGCATTTTGAATGCAGGCTGGGAATTGGATGGCCTCTGCAACAGAGGCGGGCTTGCGTCTCGCAGAAAAAAAAGGCAATGGAACCACATGACCGTCCTTGCACCAGGAAGCCTGAGAAATGATAGCGCTGCGCTCATCACATATCGCCTGCCTTAGGTGCTCGTTAGTAGCGAGGGCTTTCCGGCGGCTGCTTCAGCCTATGACGCTACGAGAGGGGCTTGTACATAATAGTACTGTGCTCCGGACCAGCATCATCTCCTTCCCTCATCGTTGCCCCTCTAGGGATACGAAGCGCCTTGGGTCGTTTCACTACCCCTGGCAATCAGATCCAGGCAGCTATGCCCTCCACCTCTACCATCCTCCATCCTCGCGGTGTGCTGGAGGGAACCCCCCACCAAACAGGATAATGCTATTCATTGAACACTGACCCAATCCCCATTGCAAAGCGAAGCGAAGCAAAAAGAACTACCACTAATGTCTAATACTACACACGATACTACTTCAGAGTTCAGAACTAAGAGAAGAGGGGCTAACCGGCAAAGATAACCCCGTTGACAGACTCACTATTAGAAGATCGGCGGTAAATCGCAACCAGGTCCCCGACGTACCATGACCCAGTTGCGGTCAATGATAGTCCGCGGTCCACTGATGGGATCAATATCTACTGGAACTGGGCAAACCACAACGACCTTCTCCGTTCGTTTAAGTTCCCAAGGAATCGAATCTCAATATTTAGGGATTAATCATCGGCGGTGGCTGAGATTCCCGAAATATTGCTGGTTGCTGCACTTGTCACAGACTCATGGCAGATCCATAAGTGGGGTACGTACCCGATTTGCCGCAGCCAAATTTGCCCCGAACGAAAGGAAATTAGCTGGTCTCCATATTTGTCTTTTTTTCTTCTTTTTTTTTTTCATTTCATTTAATTCTTACTTGTGCTGGTGCTGGTGCTGGTGCTGTGTTCTCTGCTCATCACACATTAGTAAGTGACATTACACATCTCATTCGGATTTCCCCCTTTCCCCTCGCACCCTAGTGTCTCTTTTGCATGATGTTAATCGGCAAACAGCGGGTATTGCCACAATCCACCATCACTACAATCACCAATGAAGTATTGTCAAGGGATGTCTGACCGTTGGTGGGTCAATCTAGTTCCAATTCTCGAGAGCAAATAACGCGGCCAGGATTCTGTCAAACAGACGCTACCTATGGATCCGTGAAAAAAGAGAAGAAAAAATAGGATCCTTTTTCCTTCTCGGGGGGCTTGGTCTCATCATGGCCTTACGGAGTCAGTCAAAGCCAGCTGGATGAGGGTTGTGGCGGTATGCAGATTGACCCTCCCCCGAAAAGGTAAACTGTTGGCGATAATCCTTCCCATTCCCAATGGAGAGTCATGCGTTGGGGCCGCCCGCAAATTGTCAAGTGCTCCAAAATGAATTGGTTTCTCGGACCAAGCGGACTTAGAGAGAGGGCTTGGTCATTAGTTAGTTATTCTCTGGTTTCTTGATTAACCTTTTACGTAGGTGGATTTCAATGTTCGGCCGAGTAGGGAAATGGTTAGCGGACTACCGTCGACACAAGGACCGAGAAAGTATGGTTCCCTTCCACTGGATGGAGACCCGGGCCTGCAATGATTGATGATGTATGGACAACAAGTTGAGTTCCGGCCATGACTGGAGTTCGGAAAGCCACATGGCTGACTATTCGTCCCGCCCCAATAGTCGATACCTTTTTCTCGGTAGTGGAAGTTTTCTCTGAATTGTCTCTTGCATCATCCGGGGTATCCTCTCTTCGTCCTTCGCCCTCTGTGGCTCAGGGCTGGAACTTCCCATCGACGCCTGTGCTAAAGATGGACGAAGACAGGGAAACAAAAAGACGACAAGTCACCTTGTCGTAATCTACATCATCCACTGCGACCGTGTGCAAAGTTTAGGGAAGAGATGTGCAAAACAAGTTTTGGGACACGGCAAGTCATCGTCGTGTTTATGTGTATGCCTATTGCCTATCGATTACCGATGTCCATCGTTAATCCCTCGCAAACCGTAAATAGATGGAGGAGGGGCAGAAACGGGAGCCGCGGGATTGTCGGGCTGCTGTTGTGAATTGTGACTTGTGTGGTGGTTGTACTAGTTACTACATATAGGGCAGTGGAGCCCGGATTATTCGGTGGCTGGCAAACATGGCACGTTGTTGTTTCTTGTGTCTTGTGTGCCGGTTATCCCAAAGGGCTGATCAACCTCACTTTATTGCTCCCTAAATTAGCCTGACCTTAGTTAACTACCTGGCTTGACTCTGACCATGGCTATGGCTATGGCTATGGCTATGGCTATGGCTATGGCTATGGCTATGGCTATGGCTATGGCTATGGCTATGGCTATGGCCCACTGCTAACGCGCCTAGTCTGGATCGAACTGGCCCTCGGGCGTGGATTTGTGAATTATTGAACCTAACCCCGATTACTACTTCATTCAGTCAGTCCCACTATGTACCTGTGCCCCAAAGGGAAAAAAAAAATAAAAATAAAAAATAAAGATAGAAGAAAAAGCCAGCTAAGAAAGTCTGTTGTCCGCTTGTCTCATGTGCCACGCATCCCTCATTCCCACTTTGCCGCCTCATGACATTTATTTTGACTATTCCTTTACAATTCAGTGTTCGCAGTTCACACAGCAATGCTGTATCATCCACTGAGACTAAGTATAGAGTACAATTCCCCTCGCTCACTACTGTAAATAGCAGTATACTTCGGATGTATCCCCCTTCTCCCCCCTTCGTAAAACAGTCTCCACAAAACAGTTGATCCAAATTTTCTATACTTGTCATTATGTGCTCATCAAGCTTACAGAGTACGGTACATACGGAGTAGAAATTAGAAAGCCACATTTGACTTTTCGCGTCCGTCCCGCAATGACCTGAACTATACTCCGTGGTCTATATGCGAAACTCCCCGACGTGATTGATGATTGATGCCTATCTATCTACTTACGGAGTAACTAACTAACTACTTTGTCGGTCGGTCGGTCGGTCGAGATTTCTAATTATATATCCCCGAAAGAAAACTATTGATTTCGTAGACCTTCTAGAAAAGATTGAATGAAGGGGAAGGCAACTCGGAGAGTTGATCTGATCGACCTATGGAGTATGCTAGACTGGCTAGCTGGCTAGCTGGCTCGCCTCACTTGGTAGATGGTACTCTGTACTCCGTACATGTGGAACAATGATGTGTTGGGTGCATGGTGGTCGATCTGTGTAACTACTACTAACTTGTGTTGAGATGGATTCGCTTAGTATCGGGGGTTGGACTGGGTTGAACCTTTGTTTGTTGTGTAGTAATTACGGAGTAGTTAGCGTGTGGGATGTTTGTGTCACTGCATAATAGATTGTTACTGAGATGGTTGGTGGTTGTATACTACTGCTTGGTTTGAGCAGTGTATACTCTTGTAGTGTGTTGAGATGTCAGTATTTGCCTGTGTAGTGCATTGTAGAGTTATGTTAGTATGAGATGACTCCATGCTATTGATTGTATTGCACAATGCTGGCTGGCAGTGAGAATGATGATGTTGGGTACATCCTTACCCTGGCATCTACTACTAAAAATATATATTCATCGTTGTATGAACAAGCAACAACCACACCAGTAAACAACGACCAATCCATCACAATAACTCAGTCAGGTCCCATCACTCATGCAATTATCCCACTTATATGCTTCTTATAAGCAATTGACCGTTTCAAATATTCACATCCATACCAGCTCAATGTTGACTCCGTTTTCATGCACAATGACCACCAGCCGGTAACGACGTCATACCCGCCGCCTTTCTTTCACCGTTTGCGAACCTCTCATCAACCCACACCAACCTTGAGTTACAATGACGACCACGCAATAATCATCACGATCAGCGTGATCTGAATAATCTCAAAAACACATACAGCTCATACACACACGCACCATGGCTAAAGGAGAGGAGTCATTAACACACCGCGACGGTCACGTAGGTTGTCGAGCAAGCCCAACCTATGCAGAACGAAGCTAACCTGTCCGCAGAGTCGCGGTGGAACGGATGGTTATTCCTCAGATACACATAACCAACTCGAGGTAACTATGATTCCGACAATATCACAGTAAACAAGTGAGTGGCTGACACAACCCTCATATATCCTGCTAGGTCGTCCTTCAACCAGAATGCAGCCATCGTCGCAAATCTTCCCTCGTCATGGCAGACGACCCCATGACGAGACCTGATCTCTCGCACGCCGACCAGACGACGGCGTGTTTCGTGCACTCGCTGATAGCAGGGGAATGGGGCGATCCGACGAACAAAGTGAAGGTGTTAGAGGGGGTATTGAAAGGGACCAAGGATGAAAAGGAAGAAGAGGCGCTAGGGGGTGAAGAGGATGATGAAAATGAGATAGAGAAGGAAATGATGCAATCACGACACCTGACGAAGAAGCAGTTATCCGATATGGCGTGGAACGTGCGCAAACTGTCCAAGAAGCTGGATAGCATCAAGCTGAAACTCACGGTTAAGACGGTGTTCCTGGTGACCAAGGCGGGCGATCAGTCGGTGATTGGGTCGACGAGGGAGGTCGCCCGGTGGCTTTTGTCGAGGGAGCGCGATACGCAGTATAATGTGTATGTGGAGAAACGGTTGGAGACGGATCCGGAGTTCGGTGCAGCTGAGATCTTGAGGGAGGAGCCATCGGCGAGGAGTCGCTTGAAGTACTGGGATCATGAGCTGGCGGCGGAGAGGGCTCATCTGTTTGATTTCGTGGTTACGCTTGGAGGGGACGGCACGGTTCTGTTCACGAGTTGGCTGTTCCAGCATGTTGTGCCGCCGGTCTTGTCGTTTTCGCTTGGTTCGTTGGGCTTTTTGACCAAGTTTGATTTTAATGAGTACCAGAAGACGCTGTCGACTGCGTTCAAGGATGGCGTGGTCGTCAATCTACGCTTACGGTTCGAGTGCACGATCATGAGGAGCAATCCGTTGCCAAAGGGCGAGTTGGCCCCCGGTGGGAAACGGGATTTGGTCGAGGAGTTGATTGGGGAAGAAGGTGATGATACGTTAACGCATAGACCGGATAAGGTGCTGCAGATATTGAATGATGTTGTTCTGGATAGAGGGCCGAATCCTAGTATGTCCTTATCTCTTATTTCATTTTATGGTGGCATCGCTAACTGCTTCTAGCCATGTCCTCGATCGAGCTATTCGGCGATGATGAACATTTCACAACACTGCTTGCTGACGGTGTGTGTATAGCCACACCAACCGGTTCTACTGCGTATAATCTCGCAGCGGGAGGGTCACTATCTCATCCGGATAACCCTGTTATTCTCGTTACGGCAATCTGTGCCCATACGCTCTCCTTCCGGCCTATTATCCTGCCAGATACGATTGTCCTCCGTATGGGAGTACCTTACGATGCTCGAGCGAGCTCATGGGCCAGCTTTGATGGCCGGGAGAGGTGAGCTACCTCGATGATGTATGTCATTGTAGGACGGATGGCTAATCTGGACGCAGGATTGAATTACACCCAGGCGATTATGTGACGGTTTCCGCATCGCGATATCCATTCGCGAATGTTCTACCCCGGGGTCGACGTGGAGACGATTGGGTGCACACTATATCCAAGACCCTGAATTGGAACTCTAGACAGAGGCAGAAGAGCCTTGACCCGGTGGATGAAGCAAAGCGCAATAGATGAGAAATTGCTTGCTTGCTAGCAAGAGCACATGTTTACGATTCGATATACGATATTACCAAATACCAAATTTTATGCAATTACTGCCATAAAACATGAACATGGATATCAATGCCGAGAAGAATGGAGAACCACACAACCTGACAAAATTATGCGCTAAACTTGGCGAGAAAATCGAACGTTCGATTTCTTTCGTAGCGGAGGTTGGTGATGAATTTTCGGCCTCTCTAGAAGCTTCGTATGGGTCGGCGGGTTTCCCGGGCAGCCTGAGGCCGACTATAAAAGGGTCTTCCCGCACCGAAATTTTCTTCCTTTTTCTCGCACTTCAACAACCATCCTTCGAAACTCGTCCCCGACGAGCAAAATTCTGGTCAATTGGAATTTTATGATGATTCCATGATTTCTATTCTGTGCTACAGCACTCAATAGCGACATTCACTCATCTACACATCAATCACGTTGTGCGCGACTAACTTGGTAAGTTCTACAACATTTTTTTTTCTTCCATCTGCTCCAACACGACCGAAGCCTTCGACTCTCGTCGAAGGTTTCTTATGATGAAAACTTTTCCTACATTCGCAGTTTCCACGCTAGTCGTCGCCATGAACCCATCATAGACGGCTCTGTGCGCAATACTTCCTTGGATGTCTGATTTGGTCGTCAATTCTTTTGATTTTTGATCATCATTGGTTTTGCCGCGAGCGTATGCTAATATTGCTTGCTTAGAATAGGTTTTGGCTTCAATAGCTCTGATATATCCCCTTGGAAAGGGTTTAATGAGAGGAAGGGCAGTTGAGGCTTTGTGGACGCTTGCCCTGGGGATTAGCTAGAATTCTTATTCGCAATGAATATTCGTTTGATTGGAGATGACTCGCTCGCAACTTTTTCGTAGTAGTCAATTGCTATCCAGCAGATTGTAGATGCTCTCTAAACCTCAAGTTAAAACATAATCACAGGAGATACTGGTATATGTCATGCGGCTCAACAGCCTATTTTCATGGGTTTGAGGCCATCGCCGAAACTGCATTACTGCGCCCCTGCCTCCCCGTAGATTCCCCATGCCGCCGACTAGAGGGACATCTATCAAGTATCAACAGCTTCGCCCACTACTCCGTCGGTCACTCAATTCCACCCACGAACCTATGAATCAGCATGATCATTTCGCCTGATCTTTCATACTGAAATTCCCACCAGAATGACCGACTAGCTCAGCGTCATCCCTCACAAACATACCTATCCTGAATACTCCATCAACACTCCGTCAACATCATGGCGCAACCTGCCCGCCACGCCGCGATGCTATCCATCAGCAACAGCGGCCCCAATCTCCCCGTAGCAGCATCAGGAGCAGCAGCGGACAGACAGCACCCAGCACAACACATCCACACGCAATCCCAATCCAGCCAGGGCCTGCGCGTGCCATCAAACCGCAAAACCATCTACGATAGACACCTGAACCGCAGCCGCAATGCGGAGCTAAGCCGGGCTAGCTTCGCCTTTCTGTTCGCCGAGATGGTGACCTATGCTCAGAGACGAGTCACAGGGATTCAAGATCTAGAACGACGGTATGAGCTTCGCTTGCTACCTCCACGTTCATTTATATGCTAATGCATGCTGCTATTGATACAGATTGAACGAACAAGGCTACCCCCTAGGTCTCCGACTCCTCGACCTCCTCTTCTACCGCACCATATCCAGTTCCACATCCTCCGCGCTATCCAGTTCTTCCTCGACGTCTTCTTCCCCTCCCAATCGTCCCCTCCGCATTCTCCCCCTCCTTCATCTCATCCATGGCCCCCTCTGGCGCCTCCTCTTCAATCGTCCCGCCGATGCCCTCGAGCACTCTGTCTCTCCTGAGACGCCTAATGAATATATGATTACGGATAATGATCCCCTCGTGAACACATATATTAGCGTGCCCAAGGAAATGAGCATGCTGAATTGCGCGGCCTTCGTGGCGGGTATCATTGAGGGTGTTTGCGATGGTTGTGGCTTTGAGGCGAAGGTCACGGCTCATAATCAGCCGACGGAAATGTGGCCCGGCAGGACGATATTCTTGTTGCGCTTTGGGGAGAGTGTGATGGAAAGGGAGAAGGTTTTGGAACGCGCTGGCGTTAAATAAATAAATCAATACATAAAATCGGTGTGATATGATATCCATAGGCTCTATGGTCGGCCTTTGCTTTATGCAGCGTTATTTTTCAATATTATAGAATGCGAACGGGTTCTTACGATGTGTGGTCTTTTGGGGGTAGGCTGCTTCGGCGTTGGATAGGGGTACGGTTCATTCATATGAGACAGTCGCAGCAGCATTTATTGTTGATGCGGAGGATTGTGGTGTGAGTATGAGTCTGTCCGGACATGGACATATGGTCAAGCAAGCCGTCTCATATTTACGTTAGTCCGTCCATCGAACGAACATGCTGGTATAATCTATTCTCCTCTCCCAGAGGCCAGGAGGATGGGACGTCCGTTCCCTAAATGCACCCATCATGAACCTAAAACAGATTCTCAATACCCCACAAACGCCGATTAGAAATAGAATAATGTCCCTTATTTGCATGCTTCTCATTTTACCGTTCTGGCGAAACACTCACGCGCCTCCGTTTCTCCCGATCTTCATAAGGTGATGGACTCCGTTTCCTGCGGCTGCTTGTATCGGGCCTATACCGGTCTGCTGAACGATCGCGACGGTCTCGTCGCGGCGAGTATGATCGGGATCTAGATCTCCGTCTCTCGCGCACAGCAGAGGCGTTAGCCCCAGTAGGTCCCTTGGGTCTTTCATCACGGTCACGGTCAGGCATGAATCGCTCGTCGGTAACGCCTATAGGAGGCCCACCACCATCGCGATGACGAGATCTGTTCTGGAATCCCTCGCCAAAGCGACCGGTGTCCTCTGATTTCAGATCCCGATAGCGCGTGCGTCCCTTCTTTCCGAGCTTCGTCATATCACGGATCTGCATGTACTGGGGTAGAGTTTCCCGCGAGACATCGTCCACAAACCTCGCGCCCATGACATTCCTCTGAGCGAGTCCCTCGCGCTCCATGTCTTCGTTGAAAAACGCTCCCTTGTGGAAGTATCGCTGCATGAACCCGGACTGTCCACGAGTAGCCTCCTTCTCTTCTTCCTGCTTGGCGAGGTATTCGCGGTCTTCGCGATCGCGCTCCTCGGCAGTGAGATTCCTGCGTCGCTCCACCTCTTCGCGCTCCTTCTCGGCGGCTTCAATCGCTTCACGCTCGCGCTTGATGCGCTTCAGTTCTCGGAGCTTCCACGCTGCGTACTCCGCCTCTGGATCCTTTCCATCCGTATCATCAATTGCTCCTTCTTCGCCTACTTCGAGCTCGTCGTCATCCCACGCCCGATTCGCCTCGCTCCGAGCAATGGCGTCTTTCTCGAGTTGTTCCCGGATCAAGGCGTCTGCTTTCTCCTGTCGTTGTATCCGACGCGCCTCGGTCTCGGCTGAGGTGTCCACCACCGTGCCTGTCGCGGCTTGACCGTTTTGTGTTTGAGCGGGGGCGTTGTTGCGCTTGTCTTTCTTGATAAACGTAGGTCGTAGAAGCACTCGGCGCGGTGCCTCATCTTCGGAACTGCTCTCTTCTTCTGAACTCTCTTCCTCTTCATCCTCCTCCTCTTCTTCTTCCTCTGATTCATCTTTCACCGTAGCCGTCCGCCCCGGCGCAGCAGCAGCAGCAGGCACCCTGTCGCCAGCAACAGGAGCAGCCGCCTTCGCAGGCTTGACCTCTTCCTCCTCCTCATCCTCCGTCACAAACCCCTCTTCATCCTCATCCGCTTCCTCCTCAATCTTCACATCCTTAACACCCCGAGCGATTTTCGCTGCGCCCGCAGGAAACGAGCTCGCCTTGGGCGCTTGTCGTCGCTGTTGTTCGAGTCTGCGCCGTTCCTGCTGTCTCTGTCTCTCGGCTTCCTTTTTGGCTTCTTCTTCGGCTTCGTCTTCTTCCTCGGATGAGGAGGGTTCCTCGGCGATGGCCTTGCCGGGTCGGTATCTGCTTGGTCGGACGGGGTTTGCGGTCATGCCGCGATGGTGGGAGGGGAGGGGAGGTGGCATTTCGTATAGTGGTATCAATTTTCTTCAATAAATGATTAATAAAGTGTGCGCTGATATAGTATATTTCCTTTCCAGCACATAAATTGAAGTAGATGTAAAGCGCGTGGCGTTGTTCTGATTACTCTCTCTGTACTCCGTGAAAAAGAATTATGAGCTTTGCGCTCCGGAGCCCATACTTAGCTCTCTCCGCCTTCAATCGGGACGGACTTGCATCAGAGAAAGCTGCCAGACAATCACATGACCACGCGTCACGCGCGCCGCGCCAACAATCGATCTCATCTACTACTACCATATCAATATCAATATCAATCCCTCCATTGCCCCTCTTGAAGAAAAGAAAGACTACATTCACAAACAAGATCACTCCACACCCTACTCAAACCACCAACCAGAAAACCAAAGAACCGAAGAAAGAAGAAAGAATCGGAAAATGTCCCTCCAAACCCCGCGCATCCTCCCCTCCCACCTCCACGCCTTCCACCCTTCGTCCGCCGGCCCACGCACTTCCCATACCGTCCGCATCCTAGGAACAGTGACTGCTCTGCGCGGCGACACGGCGACCATGACGTGCGGAAACCACGGCGATGTGACACTGATCCTGAAGCCCGATTCGCATTTGCAGATGGGCAAGTTGGTGGAGATTATTGGGAAGGTTGCTGATTTGGATAATGGAGCTGTATGTTTCCCCTCCTCTCTTTCATATTATCATTGGGGGGGTTGTGGTTGTTTTGGGAGGACAATGGCTAATGTGATCTTGTGTGTGTGCATAGGGTGTGGGTATTAGAGTCCTTGGGAGTACGGATTGGGGGAGTCCTGCCGATTGCGGTATGTTTTTTCCCTTTACTTTTCTCTCTGGTGGTGGAGGGGGAGGAGGAATAAATGGCTAATTGTGATTGTGGTTGCAGATTACAAGATCTATGAACATGTTGTGAATGCTACGCATCGGCTCAAGCCTATCTTTTATGATGAGTGAGTGGGCTGTTAGTGGAGGAATGTGGTGTGAAATGAATGGGTTAGGGGAGGTATAGAGAGAACCTTTGTGGAGCTGCTGTCGTATATGCAGATTGCTGTGCTGGGTGCTACTATCATTGTGCATCATGTCCGGGTTATTCTTTGGCGTTGGGTTATTTTACGATATCTGAATATCAAAAATGATATACCATCAAATCTACATTATAGTAGACACAGCTTGTCAATTATTGTTTCATTCATGTTTAAGCATCGCAGGGAGTGCTGGTATCTTTTCTAACCCGGTTTAATCCTCCCAAGTTTCCATTCCGTGATATCCATCCCATTCGAACACTTTCCAACAAAAAGCATAGAATAGCCTTATGTGATCACCAAAGAAAGACAGTAGCGGCAGATAGCATCATCACCATTGCCTATCCATCCAACGCCATCGCTAGCAAAATCAAACACATTGTAAAGAAATATCAAGAGAAAGTCGGCATCGTCATAACAATAAAAGGAGACTCATTAAGCATCATTTGTAGTCTGGGGTTCCTTGTCCTTGGCTGCTTCGGACGCTTTCTCTTTCACGCCCAGGGCCAAGCTGTCGGCGTTGAGTGCGTCGGAACTGAAGAAGCCAGAGTCCAGGACGTTGTTGTCAACATAGTTGAAAATATCAAATTGGGGGTTCTTTTGGAGGTCCGGATCAGACAGCAGCGCATTGATGAGATCTTGGGAATCTTCACCGGCTGGTTCGCCATCAGTTCCCGTGGGAGAAACGTAGTCCGAAGGAATCCAGTCAGGCCAATTGCCCTTGTTTGCATCAAGTGCGAAAAGCGCGTCGGCATTGGCAGAAGGTGCGTCCGAGAAGATATCCACGATCATGTTGTCTATCCCGCCAAACGCGTCCGCGCTGAAGGCATCATCTGCCAAAGCAGGAAGCCCAAGACCCTGCGAGCGTGCCTGCTTAGGCGTCTTGCTGTGGCGCGACACCGGTCCCGGGCTGCTCTGGATCCGCTGAAGTCGTTGCGCGGTGACTCTGGTGGGCGTCGCATCGCTGCCGAGGCCCTTTCGGGTCCGCGAAGGCGAATCGCCAGGAAGGGAGTGCCGCTTTTCGCCCAGAACGCTCGCGCGGGGGTTGCGACGCCGAGGAGTGGGGCTGGTAGGCAGGTCAAAGTCAAACTCGGGACTCTCGAAGAGGGCGTCCAAGTCAGCAGATGTCTGATTCTCCTTGTCGTCCGATCGCTTGTCCGATCCGCTAGTGACACGAGGGCTCCGCCGGGGGCTGTTCAAGGTGGAGTCACCTAACGCTCGCAAAGGCCCGCCCTCATTGTGCGAATTAGGAAAAAGCACTCTTCTCACAGACTTAGGAGTAAGAGCATTCTCACCCGCAGCAGAAGCATTGCGGTGTTCAAGATTCCTAGCGGGACTGGACTGGATCGCTGCTCGGAGGGCTACCACCGGGTCATTCTCTTGCCAACGACTTCCCGCAGTATCGGTCGATTTGCGCGGCTCCAGGCTGTTTGCGCGGCGTCGTTTGGCTGGGAGCTCCTGAACATCATCGTTGTCCTGCGCATTGCTCGGCTCGTTCTCGGTGTTCTCGTTGTTCTCGTTATCACCGCGGGGGGTGGTGCCATCGTCCACTGGGGGAGAGGATGCATCAGATACACCGGGCGAAGAGGCATCGGGCTTCCCGGCTTCAGCCCTGACGCGGTTCCTCGCCGACGTAGGGTTACCTGACAGCGGACCACCGCCCTTGCGGTTCCTGGGAGGACGCTTCCTTTTGTTGTTGCCGGACTTGTTGTTCCACTTGTTTTCTGGCCGCATGCACTTGAACTTGTGAAGCCAAAGACCACAGGCTAGAATGTCATTAGTAACGGGAACAGACGAAATAACTGGAGGGTTACTTACGATTGCAGAGAAGGACTTGAACAAAATCCTTATCAGTATCCACGAGGCTCTTCTTGTAGATCTTGAACTTGGTGACCTTTTCTTGGTCATCGCGATCCACGGCTTGCCAGAACAACATAGCAGAATCTTTGACCAGGTCAATGGCCTCTTCTTCGCTACCATCAATCTCCTTGGACCACGCCCTACGCCAGGTAGGGGTCTCAATCGAACCGCAATTTTCACAATAAGGAGGAGCCTGTCCGTCCCGAATACACTGGGCAAGACGTGCTTGAACCTGCCGCACTCGTCTCGCACCAGCACCACTGCGAACCTTGCCGTCCTCAGTAGGGGGTGGAGGGGCGGGTGTTTCCGCGACAGAAAAGTCACTCATCGGGCCATTCCAGGATTGCGTGTTGGGCACATGTACATGGGTAGGCATTACCGGATCACTTGCCGGGATCGCACTCATCAGCTGCTCCAATTCGCTTTGCGACATGGGAGCGGGCGCGAGAGGCTTAGGAGTTTGTCTGATACCGGCACGAGACGATGGCCGCGAGCCCGCAGCACTGGCTGGAGCACGAGGAATCGCAGATACCTTGTCCTTGGCAGTTTGGTCGGGCAGAGCGTCACTGGCGGGATAATGATCATGGTTCATGGGCCCCACGGGTGAGCTGGCTTGCACAGCAGGACGCACGCTTCGTTTGCCCCGAGCTACACCGTTGGACCTCGTGCAATCCTCCAGGGGCGTACCAATATCGTCATCAAGGAGATCGTCCATACCCCCACTCATGAAGCCCGAATCTGGGTCAGTGGCCATAGGCGGGAGAACTGGGCTGGACCGGTTCGGGAATCCGCAGTCGAGAACGGGAGGTGAAGACGGCATATTGAATGAGGGCTCGAAGATGCCTTGGTAGCGGGACTCCTCCGGGGACTGTGTGGTGTTGTCACCTGGATGGTCATCGGCCGCGGAGTATGGTGACGTGTACTGAGGAGTGCTCTGCATCGACGACTCACGCAAGAGGCTGGGCCGGGGGCGTGCTCGGCGAGGCAGTTCATTCGCATTAGAAATCGGGGTTGGCGGCCGAACAGGCTCCTCATTTGAGCTCTGAGCAGCAGCGATTGAAGGGTTGACGGGGGTAGGACGATGGATACGCACGGACGCAGCAGTGCTTGCGGCCACACGAAGGGAGCTGGGCTGCCTTTCAATGTTCAAGTCCGACTTGCCGGGCCAATCCGCACGGTACAGCTTGGCTCTCTTCCGGGGTTGCTGTTCCGACGACTCGTCACCACTGCCGTAGCCGGACTGCATAGAGCCTCTGCGGCTGGCATATCTTGCATGCATAGGGAGATCGGACTCGCGCATAGAAGCACTCGAGGTGGGGCGAATAATATCGGTGTGGGGTCTTTCTTGTGCTTGCTCCTGCTGCTGCGCAGAGAGCTGGCAGCCAGGGGTAGACATCCGGCTTGCATGACCAAGCACAGACTGTGCGGGCGATACCGAGCGAATAGACCCGTTGGCAGCAATCGAGGGCAGTTCCCGTGGCGTGGAGCCTTCACTCAATAGGCGATGGAACCGCTCAATTCCGGCATGGTCCACTGGTGATGCCGTGCGGTCGGGTTGTTGAAGACGGGGGGCCAGCAAACCCGGGTTTTGGCGAAGAAAATTCGTCCAGGCCTGAGCGTCGAAGTCGTGGGGAATGACGTTGCTTAGTTCGCGATATCTCTGCATGCTGTCCAGGTATTCGCTCTGCATGACCGTGGGGACAGGGACCAATCGCAATTTAACCTCCAATGTTTCCTGTGCGCCTTTCGAAAATAGACCTAGAACATTTTTGCAAACACGACCGGTGACCATAGTTTCCGATTGATGTGCTGGTAGATCCGGGGTTGGGGAGGCGGAAGCCAACACCCATGATAGCATGCCTTGTCCGACGAGGGGCGTCTCATATTCGGAGTAGTCGTAGGCGTATACTGTGTAATCCTGTCCAAGTTTGGCAACTAGTTCCGGGCTGTCACATGAAACCATTGCAATAAGTATCCACGTAGTGTCGGTTGACCCTCTGGCGTAAAGCACTCACCTTGCCGAAACAATGGCTTGAATGCAGGTCTTCAATTCGATGACACCAATTTGTGTCTTCTCATCGAGGGCAGCAGTCTGGATGTCGAGAAGATGGGGCCACCGGGCCAGGCAATTTGTCTTGTTGGCATCGTCAAATGTGTAGAGCACCTTCACTGCAATTCCGGAACCACGCAATTAGTAATGAACAATTTTGACGCCACAACGAAAAAAGGTCACTTACGCCTCATAGGCCGGACGGAAATCCCGTCCTGAGAGTCCATGCCACCAGATGAAGGAAATCAACCATATGCTGAACCACAAAACCAAGGTGTAGAGGGAGAGAGTCGTAAGGTTTCGGAGAGAGAAAAAGAGGGTTGCACCCGGGTTGTTCGGAAGGTGATTCGAAAAGGGAGTCTCGAAAGTGTAACCCGGAACAACAGGGTTCAAGAGATCGACCGTTGCAAAACGAAGCAAGGTAGGATAGCAATAATCGTTGGATATGTATGCGTCTAGCGTTATCGACCACTCAGAAAGGCCCAATTGGCGGGAGTGTCAGCCAGGGGAATGCCGAGGCGTGGATGCACTATGCAACGGAGGTCGCGGGGAAAGAGCCTGTGGAATGCTAACGCGGGACACGGAGCAACGAAAGGAGAGGGTGCGGTGAGAAACCTGAGGCATGGGAGAGAGAAGGAGGTTAAAGAGGAGAGGATGAGAGAGAGAGAGAGAGAGAAATTGAATTAATGTGAGGCACTGAAGGCTTCTCCCTTTAACCGCAGGCCGACGAGTTGGGAAGAAGAGGGAGAAAAGAGGAGGGACGGAGGTGAGGGTGGAAGGAGAGAAAAAGCGCAGACGCCTTGCATTTGAAGAAGTGATGAAGCTTGGACGAGAGCGCATCCGAGCGTGTCGGACGCGACGTGACGCCCAGCCAATCGCGCGCTCGGCTATTCCCGCCGCTCAAACACGGCAAACACGCGTGGCACGTGACAACACCCGCGCCAAGCCAGGCTTCCAGAACAGAAGCTGCGGATTGATGCTCTCAAAGACGTCCCCGATCAAGTTCAAGCCTGTCCCTGCTGTCCTTCTCTGCACCGGCATCTCCCACCTCTTATTTATACCTACGCCTACCATGTCGACCGATCCCAAGATCCAGTAATTACCCCTCTTTTCCTACCCTCCTTTACATCCCGATGAGTCATTAGCTCTCGTCATGGTGTAATCCGCTCTTCAACCTGCCGGGACCTCATTGCTAACCTTGTCTTGCAATTCCACAGGGACCTGCTCAACAAGCCTAAGAGCGAGCTCACGTACGTTCTCGAACCCCCTCCCCTTCGATTCGGCTTTTATCAAAGCTTCCTTATTCCCGTGTTCCCATCACATGATGCCTGATCCTTTGCACACCTATCATTCCAACTACTACCCACCCACGATATCCGGACATTGTCCCGCGCGCCTAATTCTCATCGCGCCACATCATGTCTATCTATCTACCCACCCATCATCATCGTCAGCCTTTCGCTAACTTGCCCCTCATCCAGTGAATACGAGGTCTCCCTCGTCGAGGAACATGAGCTCACTGCCGGTCCTTTGTCTCTTCTCCAAACCGCCACGCGCACACACACCCAGGTCCTGATCTCATGCCGGAACAACCGCAAGCTCCTCGCCCGTGTCAAGGCTTTTGACCGCCACTGCAACATGGTGTTGGAGAACGTCAAGGAGATGTGGACTGAGAAACCCAAGGGTGGTAACGGCAAGGGTGTCAACAAGGACCGCTTCATCAGCAAGATGTAAGCAATTGCCATTGCCTACATTCACCCCTTATCAGAGACATTTCTAATATGATCGCCTCTCATAGGTTCCTCCGTGGTGACTCCGTCATCCTCGTCCTGCTCAGCTGAACTCCGTTCACGTGATGCGCTCAATTCCCTTCTTGAACGGTCCTGGGCCGGTCCGGGCGTGGCTTCTCTCTGGTCGAGCTGAATCCGACGGAGACGACTTCTAGTTGACACAGACGAATGAACGATACCCTTTTAGTCGTGCGATACTTACGGGATTGGACGGGATGTTAGATTACATCATCACACGTACAATCTGCCTCCCCGTCCATTTAATCCAGCCCCTATCCGGACCTTGGCTCTCTTTTCGCTTTCCCATTTCATATATTTGCTATCTTTTTCTCTTCCGATCTCAAATTCACCGTTTCTTCTCTCTGATTTACGGCGGGGGCAGATTTGGCGTTCTCCGGACTCTTTTGTGTTTTTAAAGCTAGAAAAAGGAATCTGAAGTGGAGGAGTATCTCGGCTTGATAAAAAGTAGGAGGGGGGAACATTGATGAATCGGGTCTTACTCGAGTGAGAGCTAGATAGTTCTAGCCAGAATTGTGAAGTGTATCTGACTTGGTTGGGTATACTCTGAATGATGTTAATACTCAGATAAACGATCAAACAATGTACGAGTACACCACTACTTCACGTAATGGCTTGTCACCATTGTGTAGCGCTGCTACCTACCTACCAAACTGATTTAAATGTTACCATACCCATACGATAGTATACGATAGATGAACCCGACCACGATCCTATCCATCCAAACAATATTGAAACCTAAGCAGTAAATACAAGAAGCAGACATGCCAAAGAAAACACGCACACCAATTTATATCATCATATTCATTCATCATCATGAAAATTATATTAAGAATAGAAGAAGAAAGATAAGGAGACCCATAATATCCTCGGTCAGCTGATGCAAATTATATATCTTTAATTTTACCCCGGGCCCGAAAAAGCCATAAAGAAGTATGCCAGAATGGAAGTGATACTTTCAACTCCTTCACAGCGCCTCGGCCAGACCGTTAAGGAACACGCTGAGTCCATAAGCGCCCGGGTCGGGGATCTTGCCCACCCATTCGTCTTCGCCGCCGACGTAGACGGATCGGCCTAGGCTGGCCTTCATGTTCTTGGTGGAGTCGGTGCCTTGCTGTGCTGCCTTGGCAGCGACGTGAATGTCCTTGGCCTTCTGGAGCTGCGTGCAGAAGGGGACGAGGGCGTCCAGGAGGGTACGGTCGCCGGGTTGGGCAGGGGTGTAGCGGGACAGTGCGGAGAGGGAGTACGAGAGTGCAGCAGCCCAGACATCCACTGTGGCGGGGGTGGTGGTGCCTCGGTCTTGCTCGCGGAGACCGTGGGCCAGGGCGTTCAGGAAGATGGCGTAGATGGCTCCGGAGGTTCCGTCCATGACGTTTTCGACGATGCTGACGATGCGGTTCACAGCGTTCACGACATCGTCGGTGAGCTTGGATGAGGGGTCTTCGATGAGCTTGAGGACGGCCTCGGCGCCACGCTTCAGGCCCACGCCGCAGTCGCCGTCTCCGACGATGGTGTCGAAGTGGGTGACTTCGGGCTCAGCAGCGATGACACGCTTGAGTGCGCTGCCCAGGACCTTCTTAAGGGAATCAACATCCACTGAGAGTTATATTAGCTAAAGCCGGAGATAAACAGGCGGCCATGATGGACCGGATACCGGGGGAACTCACGTTTGACATTGCTGGGCTGATCCTCGGGCATCTTGGTTCTCTTCAGCTCAACAGGAGCATCAGAGCGGTGCTCCCAGGTCTCAGGACGGATGGGAGCAGACCAGCCAACCGCCTCAGCAGGGGCATCGAGGAGCTCAAGGAAGGACTTGCCCTCGCCCAATCCGGAGTCCACGAGCTTCATCAAGGAGATGCTGAAACCCAGGCCGTTCAGACTGGTGAGGAAGGTTCCCTGGATCACCCGGATGGGCCGAACGTTGTAGTCTCTGTTCAACTGGCGGTACACCTCATCGGTGATGCCCGAAAGTTCAAGAGCGCTCACACCACCCAAGTTGTTGATCAGCAGCACGAAGTCATCATCGGGCTTGCGAGTGATCCAGGCGCGGTCGGGGTCATTGTGATCCAAGAGCTGAAGGAGCATGGTTGCGACCAGTTCGGTCAGCTCGAACTTTTCCCGGTGAGAGCCCGGTTCATTGTGAATGCCCATGCCGACCTCAACCTCGCCATCCGGGATGGTGTCCGTTGGCGGGGCTCTGCCAGGCACATGGACGTGCTCCAGGGAGGAGCCCACTGAGACGAGGTTCTTGTTTGCCAATTGAGCGGTGCGGTAAACATCCTCGAGAGATCCACTAATAAAGTTGGTCGTCTTAGCTTACGCTTCTGACACTTATGAAAGGAATCAACCTACCCAGCTTCGGCCAGCGCGCTGACGATCTTCAAGATGAGGATACCACCACTAATACCGCGACGGCCGACCTTGCCGCCCTTCTTCTTGCCGACACCAACGTCGTCGTTGATGGCGAAGAATTCCGTCTTGATACCGGCGGCCCGGGCCTTCTCCGTAGCCATACCGAAGTTGAGGACATCACCAGTGTAGTTCATAGGGATGATAAGAACACCCTTTTCGTGGTCGACGCAGTCCATGACGGCCTTGCGAATTTGCTCTGCGGAGGGAGATGCGAAAATAGTACCGGCGGCCGAGGCATCTAGGAAACCCTTGCCAACATAGCCTGCAAAGGCGGGCTCATGGCCGGAGCCACCGCCAGAGACAATCGCGACCTTAGACTTGGTAGTCGTATCCGGACGACGGAAAATGATTTTGTTTTCGGGGTCATAGGCCAGAGAAGGGTTTGTGAGAGTCAGGGAGTTCAATGCGGTCTGGACCAGATGGGTAGGGTCCGAAAAGAAGTGTTTGGCTGATGGCCGCGTTAGCGCATGTATCCGACAGCATCTGATCCAGTGGATTTTGTGGAGAAGATCTGACTTCATGCCGGCTGTGGAAACCGGATCTGGGATTGCATCGTCTGACGCAGAGGAATATAATATTTGGGGCAAAGGAAAAACAGGAAAAAGAGAGGCTCTCGAGAGACGAGGTGTGTGTGGAACATACTCTGCATGATGGAGGGAGATCTCAAGGTTGATCGCAACAAGAAAACTGGGGACTTTGGTGGTGTATGACGTTTGGCGGACGCTTAGGAACACGATCCGGGGCTCGAAAGTGGGGTTTCAAGGAAGTACGGGTACTAAGCGCAACAAGTTCAACACTTAAGATCGTGGCTAGTCGACTTTCCAGAAAGGCGACTGCTTCGACTCTTTATATACGCTTTCTCGCTAGAGATTTGGTTTTTGAATGACCTTGGGCCTGTCAGTTTCCCTCACACGCTTCGGGAACATTCGCAGCAAGCGTACCAGAGCAGACAATGGCAATTTCTGGGGATGGCGGCGTAGGTTCGGAAACGAGTCCGGATAAGGCGGGGAAAAAGTGGAGTCTGTCGGATTCGCCTGATTGAGCGGGCAGCTGTCAGTCCACTGATGTTCGTGCATCTAGAAAACTGGAGAATGGCAAGGAAGAAAGGCATTATCATTTGTCAGTCACACTCACAGTCACTTGTCAGGTGGGGGATGGGTCGATTGGCGGGATATCCTCAAGATGTCTGGGGATGACCTTGTAGATCACGGAGGAAGATTTGGTAAGCGGATTGAGGACAGGAGGGAAAGTCTGATTGATTGGAATGGAGGACGGAGAGCAATTCGGGAAAGGGTCAATTGCTCAGGGAGGAGAAGAAATTATATATGAGTAGTATAGAGAAAACGATGGAGAAGACCCAGAAACCGAGTGCGAAGAGCTGGAGATAAATAGGACGAAGGAACCGGACACGGAGTATCCTGGACGTGTTGGGGAGAGAGTACTTCAGGATGTCGTAAGTCGAGTCGGTGACTAGTAATTCGCAACTTGATTGATTGATCCATTTTTCCAAGCGATTTACCAAAAAGAATGCAGTATTATTTTTTTTTGCTGCTCACATGAACAATCTCTGATTTTCGCATGACCGACCCATCGGCCATGCGGTTCTGGATAAGGAAATCCAGAGTCGTTAGTTTCCAACTCTCGAGCTTGTAATCGACTCCGCGTTCCCCCCCAGCCAGTTATGGTCTAGCGCTGTACCCCATGGGTCTGGAACCCGCCATAATTACCCGCTGTGACTGGTGTCACTTTCCGGATGCTTCGGCTTACTATCTGTGGGAATTCCGCTTCGCCTTCCTGATATTTTTTGTTAACTATCCTTTTGGACTTATTTTCCTTGACGGCTTGATTCAGTTTTTGTGGTACGGCTTCGGCTCTCAATCCACTATCTACTTGTCCAGGGTTGAGTTGGCTTTCTTTCCAGTTCCACTGGGTCTATGCGATCGACTGAGCCCGTGGGATGAAACTGCGCTGTTCGCGGATTGGAAAAAGCGATAATCGAATTGTCTGTTATCGTTGCAGAAGATTTGCCAACAGAGACATACATAGATACATAGATACATAGATACATACATCCATCCATTACTGCATACATACATACACAGGTACCTAGGTACTGGATGCATTGGCATTGAGTCGAGAATGAGATCGTCAATCAACTACTAGTAATACCAACAAATAGAGTCGACTCCGTGCGCACGCAGGGCAGAGCGGAGCAGAATGGGGGAGAAGAGGGGCGGCGCAACGAAGGGCGATGTCACGGGTGCGTAACCCTTCCTATTCCGGATACATTGATTGCCGCTGAGACGCGCAAGGATGTTCGAGAACCTGCAGCTTACTGGACACAAAACAATCTTCTACACAGTAAGACTAACACAAAAAAGTACTGTGTCGGCCGATATAATCTAACTGGCGCTACTGAAGTGGCGGAAGAATACTAGAAATGGTAATTCTTGATTTGTAGGCATTGACTACCTGGTATGCTTAAACTACGCCACAAACATGGCACAAAAGCATGCCTTGCTTGATGGCGAGAGGGGAGGGGGTACGCTTGATTCTCTGAAGATAACCGATATCGAATTGGATTGCTGGTAGACTCTATAGACTCCGTAGTACCACTTACTGTAGACATCAGGTAGACATCAACGATGACCCCACTCTACTTAACCAGGTACCCTGGGCATGAATTATCCGCCTGTAAAGTTTAGACAACTACTTGAGTCTAGCCCCCATCTCATAAGCTTGATAAAACTGTTGTTGCATATGGAAGTCCATGGGAATATAATTCCTGACCACCGCATACATGCATGCATATGATCTATGCTTGCTTTTCTGCTGCCGTGCCCGCAGCTTAGGCATCCGTTGCTGGCAACTAACTACACTGCTGCAGAAAGTCAGGCATCCAGATTGTAGTTGTCGTAGTCAGTAGTACATTACGTGCTTTGTAGTACGTAGTCAGTCACCTTCAATTTTTGGGCGAAAGATAATAAGAACAAGTGGTTAGGTATGTATGGAGTACGAGCCGAATTCCTCAACAAATGATGTGCAAGGCAAAATAATAATGGAACTGAATAAGTGACCATCCTCACCCGAGCCGCATGGGGGTTGCGCAACGGATCGTCAGAGAAACCAATTCCCAACAGATGAGTAAGTGAGAAAAGCGATCATGGGACCTTCAGAAATTGAAGAACAAAAAAAGAAACATGGAAGGAAGGGGGTTGGAGATTGTGCAAGCCCACTTGACTACTACTTCTCCGCTGTCAGATCTTTAGTATGAAACAGCAATCGTTACTTAGTCCAGATTGGGAGAAAATAGTACCGGGGTTCTGATACGTGGAAGAAATCAAAAAAGAAAAACTACTCCGTAGCGGTGGTTTCTCCGATTATCTACGGTAAGGACTAAGTATGACTATAGTTCATGCTCTCAAAGTCGCCGGGTCATGGATGGATGGGCAGATGGATCGGCCGCGTCCCTGAAGGAGAGTAAAAGCTCAGACATCCACGTGAGTCCACTCCCCCTAACTTTACTAGTTGCTAATGGATCCCCCCGAAGCTCTAGACCGTTTCGTCCCCTGCCCGATTCGGCTCGAGCAGTCATCGATGGGCTGCACCTTCCGCGAGCTGACACCTTCCGTTCCATTTCCTTTTTCGGCCTGCCCTCACATTGCTGGGCTCTGCTGTTCTATTTTCTCTGCCGAGAGCCCGGCTGGTCTCTTTCTCTCGGGCGAGAGATAGGACAAGCCGAAGCTGCACACTGCACTCTCTTTGGGCTCAAGCCACAATGATGAATATTCAAGAATGAATGCAGCAATTCCGATCAAAACTATTCTACATACTCAACTCCTACGTGGGGAGGAAAAGGCTCCAGGTGTACCTTGCTGTATCGATTATCCACTCCTCCACTACTACAACATTCTAGTACTCCGTAGTTCCAAAATTCTGCAGCCAGCTAGTCTAGTCTACTGTTAGTTACTACTCTCTATCTACTAATTAGGTAGAGACAAGGAATATCCCATCGTACACGTGAGGGCACGTTAGATCCGTTCTCAACAGTTTGCCCACAACCCCAATTCGGTCGGTAGGAATGGGGGGTTTTGGGTTCATTCGTAATAGGCAACTATCCCGAGAGATCCATACTATACAACGCACGCAAGTAGAGTTGCAGATTCGCGACACGACTCTCTCTTTCTCTCTCTTCCCGACGGATCCCCATGGAAGCTCCCTTCTTGGGTCCCCAAAGTAGGCTTGTGGGACCGGCGATGCTCCGCAACCATGCCAGGGATCAAACTGCTGCTAGTCAGTCTGTCTTCTACAGCTACTACAGCTGATACCCCCATTCTCTTGTCTCCCGACATTCCGGTCACCCCACCTACTACTGTGTCGACCGCTAACTAGCAGAAAAGGGCCACGACGACTTCCTGTATCTACACGGCGAGCTAATTGCGACTGTGCCGAGGAGGGAAGGCCCTTAAGCAGAATGGGACACATGACTGTCTTAGTGCATTCTTTATCATGCCATTTCGTTCTGACGGTCTCTGAGCTGTCAATTAACACTGTACGAAGTACCAACATCGTCTGAAACCCCAATTCCTTGTACCCGACATAGCTAGCACTGCTGGAAATCTTCTATGCCACATATTGATACCGGTTCCCTTCCTCGCGTTCCATGTAGTCTTTCTCAATCAGTCTGCACATTATCACGTCAGTTATGATTTACCTTATGCTGGTGTGAGGATCGGAAGAACTCACTTCTCAATATTCTTCTTGATATCCGCCGGCTCGAGCACTCCCCGACTTCGGGTCGCCTTGATAACCTCAGCCACGAGCTCTGCGTGCGTGATCGTCTTGCGACTCTTCATGATTCGCACAATCGCTGCCTGTGTCTCATAGTGCCGATCGGCAGCAACCCGCTCGTGCGTGGTCTTGTTCTCTTCCTTCGTCTCTTTCAGTTGGATTTGGTTGATCTTGATTCGCATCTTCGGGTCGCTGAATGTCGCGTTGTATGAAAACTCGTCTGTCGTATTCACATCCCGGCCCTTCGGCTTCTTGCTTAGAACACGGTATTTCGCACAGGCGAGCGATTGCAGCGTGCGTTTCAATTCTTGATCAGCTATACATCAACAAACGTTAGCAGAGGCCCAGCTTGCGTAATTCTTGGGGGAGGGGAGGCAGTAAAACTAACATAACATGGTCGCCTCTTGTATCTGTGGATATCCGAGGCTTCCACCCTCCGGGACATCGTTGAAGAGCAACAGCACGATCGCCTGGAAGGAGCTGACCACCAGTTCCTTGTCTCCCTTGGGAAACCTTGCGCGCAGTTGACAATGTGCCAATTGGTGCTTCCAGTTGAGCTTGCGCCCGTTATACTTGGTGTTGTAGAACTTCTCGAAATCGTCGACGGCGGTCGCAATCTCTGCCGGTATCCGCACCTGAACATCGGGGTATGTTGGCCATGCCGATGCCGAAAGCACACTGACGTTCAAATCCACCGGTAGACGGTCCCGCCGTTCGCGCTGTATCGAGCTGTATGCCGACATCTCATCGCGGGCAACATCCATATCTTTGAACATCGACTCCAGATTATGCGTGAAGCTCGATCCGCATTCTAATCCCATATATCAGAAAGAGTTTGAGGAAATCAGTGGATAAAAGTTATACAGACCTGTCTTGAGCCTTGCCAGCATACTCTTTTCCGCATCGTCGCTCGCGCTCCTGCCCATCAGCAACCGACGAGCGAGGTCATTCTTGTAGAAAGCTTCGAAAACTGCTTTGCCGTGGACAAAACGGAACAGATCCAGAACCTGATCCAATTGTCGGTCAATTTCGGCATCTTCATCGGCAAGTGGCATGTCCTCCGCCTTGCGCGCAGGTGCCAGCTTCCACCCGCCCTTGAGGAGCCTGTCTACGTATTTGGCAATCATCTCTCCAGTCTTGGGATTGTCAGTACCTCCAGTAGATTCCGACTTTCTCCCCTTGTTGATGAACGTCTCGAATGCTTCGCGGAGTGTATGGCCCAGTTCTTCATGTCGGTGGAAAGAATGGACCCAGACATCGTCGAGTTGCTGCTTGAACTCTAATAGACGAGCCACCATGTCTGCTTCTTTATCCTCGTCAAAAACAATCCCAGAGCCCTCCTCGATGATATAACTACTAAAAGCGGTCTTCAACTTCGCACCGAGATCCCTTCGTTGAAGGAGTGAGTAGAGCCTTTCCAAGGCAATCTTGTTCCCTGCACGTAGTAGACCTAATATATCAGGCTGGTTAAGCAAGACATTTTCTTGATCTGCCACCAAGGCTCGATCCAGTAGCTCTGACAGCATCTGTTTGGTGCTCCTATTCAGCGAAAATAGCTCACATCGAGTCACTTCCCGCTCGATCAAACGGTGGCTGTTCTCTGCAAAGGTAGCCAAATACCCTGTTGCTTCTCGTTGGGCCCATGATGCAAAGTATTTCTTGGATTCCGATATAAGAAGCGGTTCGAAGCCAGTCGTATAGATGTCAAGACCATGGAAGAGTTCAATTGTATTTCGCAGTAATAACGAGTCAGCCACCACGCTTTGTTCTTCGCCACGGTCTGCCTCAACAAGGTCACAAGCACCCTGTAGAATCTTCGGTTGTAGTACTGCATCGGAAAATATATGCTGCCGGAATTGGATTAAGCCCATCTCACGTATCATGGGGAATTCTTTGGAATGGAGGAGGAACGACTGGTCGAGGTAGTAGAATATCCAGCGCACGGTAACCTACTGCAGTCAGTATCCCCTTAAATCCAACTATGTCAAAAGTATATCCCTTACCAGCTTTGACTGCCACTGCGACCATGCCTCTACCACCGCCCGCAGTGTATCGACGTTGCTCCCATCTGCAGCCTTCGCCACCAATTTGTCGCGTAATTTCCCAGATACATGTTCTCGACACCGATCCTGAAGCCGCTTTGCTAGAACTGCAGCTCGACCTTGGCGGCACACATTTTCCGCACCCTTGTAAAGCTCTTCAAGCGATATTTCAGGTTTTCCACCGCCAAAGATAGCCGACAGCGCTGCATCGAGCTGGCCCCATATCTTCTCGAAATACGATTCCTGGTTCAACCGCGACCCCGTGCGGAGATTCTTCACGACCAACCGCTTTGCTCCAGTGTGAGGAGTGAAGTTGTTCTGGCGCGATGTTGCGTTAAAGGTGCGAGGTTTGATGGTTGTTGTATTAGGAAGATCGGCCCCGCTCGCACTCTGTCCCATCGGCGCGCCAGGCCTGGACTCTGCATTTGCGAAATTGTACATCCTGTCGGACGCGCTGCGATCTCGCGAGTTAGCCGAAGGGACAGAGTCCGATGAGGGTGGCGATAGTCGTAGACGCTTGCTCGTCGGGGACGTCTGTTGGTGATGACCTCTAGCGGGGGTTGTATGGTTCCGAGAGAGGAATTCCGAAATGTTCGCTTGCTGCTGCTGGGGTGGTTGTAATGCCTCCTCCTGATCAGAGAGCTTTCTCTTACCGATAGACTTGCGCTTACCGCTCCTCTGCTCGGTGGTGCCTCTCGAGTTCTGCTGCATCTACCCGGCTTCGTCCGAGGAGAGGAGGTGAGGTGAGGTTCAGAGAGAAGCGCTCAGCGTTGGAAGGATCCAGGTAGTATGTGGACCCTACTAAACATGGTAAGCTCGTCAACCGTTGGGAAGAAATCGATGATAGCAAGACAGTGACGGAATTAGGAAAGGGTGCGTCGTCGAGGTTGGGTTTAAGCTGAAGCTTGGAAGGGCACGACAGGTGAGTTGAGTTGGTGGTTGCCCGCGGGCGCCCAAGAAGCCGGAGATAAGATAATACGTCCGCCTCCCCGAGTTGTCGCACACGCATGATTGGACGGGGATAACCCTTCGGGTCTCAGGCCTCTTCTCTACTCTGCCTTATACTACTGGATATCTAAACAACAAGCTAGTACTACAAATGAGGTAATAGAAAGTGCTCAATAGAAGCGCGCGATCATGAAAATCGCTCAAAAGTACATATGCGGCTTCGCCCCAAAGGGTTTGCGGGCTGAATAGCGCAGATCATCGAAGTCTTTGACTAAACATACTTCAATATACATCATCGTGCCGACCAGTTACTCCATGCCTTTTGCCTCCGTATATCCCCTTCTAACTGAAAACAGATCTCACGTAAAGAATTTCATGCCCGTCTGCTCTTTCACTTCCTGATCTTCGAACTGCACAGCATAAGTTAGCATGAATGACGTGAGTGGTGAAAGAGTGATGAAGCGTACCTCCAGAAAATCTGTGGCCGTGATAAGTGCCATATATGACTTGGTGAGTTTCCGCAGGGCATCATGGTGATCTGCAGCACCCGCACCTCCGAGTTTGGCAAATCTCTTGAAAATGCCAACCATGCTTTGTCTGTTCTCGGCAAGGAAGACTCGAGTTTGTTCCAGCATCTGCTCGTTGTGCAGCCCTCGGGAGAAAACGGCGGCAACAACAACCCGGAGGACCGAGTCAAGCAGGTCGTAGTATTTTCGAAGAGCGTCGGGGTTATCAATATCTAATTTCGTTAGGACTTTTGTTGTGTGTCGTTGGCATGAGGAGAGATTCACTAACCGATACCGAGATCTGGGTCGGCTGCAAATAATTGCGAGTCCCGCACTGCCTGGAACAGGCCGGTCTTCAGGACATACGTAGCACCATTCTTCGTCTGGCAAAGCTCCTGAAGAAGAGACAAGAGCGACTGATAGTAGGACAACAGCAATGGAGTATCTGTGTTAGAACGGTTAGACATGCAGTTTTACCGGTGTATTTTTTTTTATTTCTCGGGATTGCTTACCACTGGCCTGGGCGTTCTTCAATTCGAGAGGTAGCGACCTGATGGTGTCCAAGAAGAGGCTCAGGTAGTTGGATTGAGAGATAGAATCGGCCAACAGTCCATCGGCTTGCCTATCTAGAGCAGCCAACAAATTGAGGAGCAAAAGGGCAGATACTCGGCATGTTTCCTGGCCAGCATACGCGTCGTCGCAGACGGCCTCAATCAGGGCATGACCTGCGGCTTTGATCACCTGCTGGCTCTGGAGCCTCATGCTTTGATGCAGGGGCTCCGTTGAGATAATACCAGCGACATAGTGTGCGCAGGTGTTGTAGAATGTCTCCCTGATACTCACATTTCCGTTGGCTAAGGTCACGCCTCTGACGCAGACTTGGAACAACTGATGAAGCTTTTCATCAAGAACGTCGCCGCTCCTGCGGAGGTTACCAGAACCGGGCTTGGTAGAGTCTAGCCTACTAACCAAGGTCTCGGCCAGTCGTGCCAGTTCTAAGCCTTCCGGTAGGTCTTCCTCAATAGCGATTTCTAGCTTGGGGAGGATCAACTGGAGCGAGTGTAAGATGAAGGTAGATCTTCTTCCACCATCGATTTCAGAACAGGTGAGCATCGTGGTAATGAGCTGTGTCCAGGACCGTAGAGCTAGATAACGATTGAACGCGATCTGGCTTGCTTGGTTTGTGGACCGTATGAATAGAATCAAACTTTCGGACTCGGCCTGGAATAGCTCTTCATCCTGAGGCCGTAGATGTCCACTTAATGACAATTCTTCCTTTCGGACCTGGATAAGTTCTACTATCTCGTCCACGTTGTAAACAACTGGAGAACTGTCCGTTTCCGGTCTTGCACACACGTCAAATTCAACCCCTTCAAGGAAGCTAAGGACCGGTGGTTGTAACTGATGTTGAGTGTCCAGGTCCACGAAATCAAACAGATCGAAGACGGAGGGGTTCACAATGGTCTCCCCAGTCTCAGAAACAGAATTTCCAAAGAGAGTTGAAATTATCTCCGCTTGAAGAGTCGGAGACCCGAGCTTTGTAGCCGAGCGAATTTCAGTCGCAGCGTAGTCGAACAAATAGCTCCTGTAAAGAAGAAATTCTGCAAGACCAGTCGTTGATTCGGAGAGCCAGAACTCAGGCGTGCCGATTAGGAATCCATCCCAGGGTGTGTTCGGCCCTATGATCGGCTGACTCGCGAACATACTCAGCAGAAAGCGACTGCCACGCATCTCGGCGAGTGTGAAGTAGGAAGAAAGCTTAGAAGACCAAAGGTGTTTCAAGACTCCAAAGGCCATGCGCTTGAGATGCACCAGCCATGGGAGGATATTGCCATCGAGCTCGTCAGGGTAGCTCTGCAAAAATCCGATGACAGCATGGAGCAGAGACATCTTATCAGCAAACAGGCTATCGGGAGCGACATCAAGTATGTTTCCAATGCTGTTAAACCCAAGGAGCAGGTGAGCTATTGTAGGTCGGTCATTAATCATGCCGAGACAGCTGTTGAGAAGTGCCAAGAGGCTTTCCCTGATAATGTATCCCGGCGATTGTGGGCCGGATTCTATCTCTCTCGGCTCGGGTTGCATCTGAGATACAAGAGGACGCGAAACACTGTTGAGATCTACCTCAGCGCTGAGAACTTCGACAATCTTGTTCGGTGAACGCCACTTGGACAGCTCCGGAGACGTAATCTTATTCAGCTTCCTCGAGCTGGAGAGCTTTTCCAGCAACGCCATCGAGGTGACGGTGAGCTGTTGATGTCCCGTGCTGCAGTAAAGGCACAGCGCAGGGATGATAGACAAGTTGTTGAGAATGCTATCCTCAAAAGCTGACAGCGCAGAGTTCGCCACATTCGTTCTGCTCGTGCCAGCTTGGGCCTTGATTGCCGGCCTCACAATATTGAAGTACGTTGATTGAAGGTCGATCATCATGTCCATGACTTCCAAGCTCCGCACCAAGGACTGCACGAGGACGGAGTCTGACGAGGCTTTTGCAACTTCGTTAACGTCTTGATGGGCTGTAGCAAATATAGCTTTAATCACATCCTCATTGAAAAGCCACTCCGTGACCCGTGCGAAAGGATGAAGACGGATATATGTGACGAATGTGGACTGTTTGATGACACTATCGGGGGATATCGTAGGCTGGCTGAGAACAGAAACCAGGCTTTCGTTGAAAGATTGCAGACATGTCACGATGAAGTCCAAACAGTTGTAGGTCAAGAAGCGGGTCTGCCGTTCGTTCAGATCCGGAATCTTCCTGGAAAGAGCCTGGCCCATGACAAAGTCTATGTAAGGTTCAATGCCCGGCATCCGGTACGACGAACCCAGGTTCTCGGGAAACGGCAGGGAGAGGTGAAAATCAGCTGAATCGAGGGCAGGGGAGACGAGCGAGTAAACGAGACGAACGAAGGCATTGGCTTGATCAAAACTCTCGCCAATCCTTTGAAAGGCTTGTTGTTCATGCCACACAAGCGGGTTGGAAACGACCGGGACTTTTCCCAGGTTGGAAGCATTCATAGAACCCCCGGATATCCATTGGTCAATAGCAAGCCACATTTCATTCCCATTGTGAGAAGTCCTATCTGTCATCAGGGCCGCAAGTGCTGCAAAGACATTTGCTCGTAAATGCGTAGGAATGGGCCCGCTGCAGAGCGTCAACAACGTACCGACGACATTAAACGTAGGGTGATTAAGTAGCCAGTCTCGTATCGTGGCACTCTGCTTACTCAGATGCTCTAATAGCCTCAGGTAGCATGTCAGCATAACAGGACTCTCCGGCTCGCTCATATCAGCCGGGTCGAGTTTCCTTGATCGCAGAATTGCCTGTGAGGTAGAAGGCTTTTCAGTGACTCTCGTTGCGTACAGTTGAAGCTCAGCGAACATCTGCGACCAGTTCATGGACGTGGTTCGCTTGAATTTTGAGGACATGAATTTGTCCTCTTCAGACAAGAACCGATGGGCTGCAGTGGCATTGTCCTCCCCTACGGCGATAGAGCACAGTAGTTCGCAGAATGCGCTGACCCTGGGAACAGTTTGCCGTTTCGATGCCCATTGGAGGAAGCCATAAAGGTTACCATCAGGATCAGCCCAGAATTCCTGTGCGGCGTCTGGCCGGTGCTCGAACGCGAATGCCATAATCATCAAGAACGACTCAAGATGTGTTCGGGCCTCTACGAGGCCACGATGGAGGCTTGAAGTCAAACCGTCTCTCAAAGCAGTAAGATGATCCAGTCTTTGCGAATCCTCTTCCGTCTTCAACATCCGCACCGCATCGGGCATGTTTGCTATGCATGCCTCGGCAAAAGCCTCAAAGTTCTCCATCAGAAGAACCTTTAGGAAGTCCGAGCAACAATCAGTCTCAAGGTTTGCCGACGCGCTTTCCTTCAATAATAATGTGACCAGTTCACTACGGGCCGGATCGGCCCATTCTTCATTATTCACGCCATAGCAGACGGCGAGAATAAGTTCAAGGCCTCCATCGTCCAAAGCAGTCATGAACATTTTAGTGCGCTCTTCTGAATCTTTCTCCAAGTCCACTCCCTGGAGAGGAGAGGCAGGCCCATCGAAATCCCACCCACTGTAGACAGCGAGCCATAGTGCGATGACTGCCGAGTGGAACGTGGGAACCTTCCAGGGCTGGACGTCTTTAGAGGATGTGATCGCTGTGTGTAGGCTTCTAGCGTCCCTATAAGAACTAGAGCTTTCTGGAGACCCATGTTGAACAAAAGAGGCAATGACGCAAGGAAGGTAGTGAATAAGGAGTCCATCGAAACGTTCGAGCTTGCGCAGGTGGTCCAGGAGTAAGCGAAGATCCTCCGAACTGGTGTAAGGGCCTTTAAATAGGTAGCATAGCACGGCACCGAGTGATTCGTGTTGTTGCTGTAAGCTGCTGCGTTGGTATTCGAGTGCCTCCACGATGTCGTATTCCGCTGATTGACCAACAATGGACGCCTTTTGGGTTTGCTCGTTAAGAAGGACAAGCCACTTCTCGATGTCTTCCATGGACTTCATGCATTTGCGCGTAAACAGTGACGCATTCCGCAACGGCCCATCCTTTATTTCCACCACGAACGCCAGCATTTCCTGCATAAGAACCTGTGTCAACTCCCGCTCCACCTCGAAGGACTCCTGGAAGATAAGCCGTAATGAGTCGAGCAAGAACTGTCGGCGCTCATGGAATCGCATGATCGCAGCAATGAGGGGAGGCCGATCCAAGACATGAGCATCTTCCTGTGCCGCCATAAACAACATAGCCGCTTGCAATTCATCCAAATCCAAGGCATCTGCCAGCATCAGCGCTCCTTGTTGAAATTCTTCATTGATCGAATACTCGAGGTCGTCGACGGTAATTTTGCCTAGAGAATATCGCATTGCAAGGTCAGCGCATCGAGCTAAAACTACGAATGACAGTTCAGCTCATGAGACTCACCGGAAAGGACCGCCTGACGACTTGTGTTGTTCTTGGGAGGCTTGTCGAGGAGCTTCTTGAAATCGTCGATGTGAGTCTCCAGCTCGATTCGAAGACGCTCAATGTTCACAAAGGACGAAGCTGAAAGAGCAGAGAGATCCTGATACAGGCCACGAAGGCCTGTTGCAGCATCTCTTTCCTCCATGCTTAAAGGTGTGGCGCGCGAACTGCAAAGAGCGCCGGCGAGTCGGAAGATCTGATTGATGTGTTTGTCCCGGCCAAAAAAGGTCGGAGGACGCGATCAAACTTCCGGCGGTCTGAAGGCGGGCGGCGGAGCTCTCAGCTCAACTCAACTTTCCTCCTCGTTTACCGCCCGCCGTACACTGGACAAAAAAGAAAGACTTTCGGAGCATCGGAGCATCCAAACACCAACCGATAATGGTTCTTGGATCATTGATGATTCTCAAGGCCTTTTCCCCACTTGACCCCTGGTGTCCCTGAGATGACTTGACTAGACGGTCACAATCCGTGTATGGCATCACTGCCAATTCCGTAGCTCTTCTGCTCTCTTTGACTTGCCGATCGCCTTCATCTATCATGGGCGACATTACCTTAGATGGGGCCATTGCGCTCCTGGGTTCGGAGAAGCTTAGAGAGCGCTCAGATGGGCTTGCTGGTTCGTCCTGCAAATATACCGGACTCCCTGACTGCGGTTCTGACTCAGACTAGATCTAAAGCATATACTCCTGAAAAATAGAAGAAACTCAAAATTGTATGTAAAGAGTTCGTGCTGCTCCGTATGTATGCAGTGGAGTCGAACAGCTATTGACATGTTCGCATACATCTAGAAACTCCCTGAATGACAAAGCCTGCCACAAGATTTTTGAGTCATTGTTCCGGTTCGTGTCGGTTGAAAAGTCTCTATACAACCGATCCCATTCTAAGGGAGCTTCTGCTACTCGCTTGTCATCCTGTGCATCTGTCCTGCGAACCGCTGTGGATGTTTTCCTGCGCAACTTGCGTACGAAGTCTGTTCGTGCAATCATTGATCACATTACCGATACTCTCCTGGGCCGTGGAAGCGACTCGCTCTTCGAAGTACTGAGTGTGGATTACGCCAAATGCTTGGCTACGCTTCTCCGCCATCCTCCCCACCTCGAGCATCTTGCTCTTATTGAATGGGAGAAAGTCGTGGACTTTTGCCTGAAGAGTATAAGTGCTCACACTGATCAGGAAGATCTTGCAATTCGAGAAAGGCCTTCGTCCTTTCTGGATGGATATATCTCTACTGGAGGCAGGACCTCCACGCCGGCCAGGTCAACACCCATGCCTACTGCGAGCGAGAAGCCAAAAGGTGACACTAATGCGGCAACGGAAGCTGTTGTCTGTATCCAACTTTTGGTCGGGAGCCCAAGCGCCCCGATTCAGGACGCAGCCGAGCGTATTCTTAATGGGCTCACCAAGTTTGTGGGGTCGTCAACCATTGCTGGGAGTGGGCACCAAGCTGCGTTTGCTAGCGTAAACACGGTGGTAATGAAGATTTTATTTGATCAATCTGAAATTGCAAGGTCATCGCTTCTAAACCTCATGCCGGCAATTAGACGCTTTTGGGCAACCAAGCTCTTAGGACTGAAAGACGAAATGCTCGTCACTGTCATGCTTTGTGCGGTTGTCTTGACTGATGCCGCCCGAAGAGATCCATCAGAGTTGATTACACGGGCGATCGAAGATCTCCTGGAAACCCTGTATACAGAGTATACCAAACGGTCTGAGAAGGAGATTTTACAGCTGGATGAATTAATACTTCATCACAGCGGCTCAGAAGAACACCAAACATGCTCAGCATGGCCTCGCTTCGAAAGTGCCAGGTCTGAACATAATTGGACGACGCTATGGGTCATAGCAAAGCTGCTCGAATTATCAGATGACTTGTGCCATCGACCATCACCGCATCCTACATCTGGAGAGGCTGCGACGAAACGACAGCGCGTCGCGTCGCGTATAGACGACATATTCCGTGATTCAACGGTGTCTTCTGGAATGAGGAGGCTCTGCGCTCTTCAGCTGATACCTTATCTCCCTCGAAACTATGCCACTGCCGAGTCGAAACTCTCTCTGCTCGAGCGTTTGCTTCCTCATATATTGGATGATAGTGGCATAATATCTTCTTGGACGATGGTAGCGATCGCAAGGTAGGTTATCAATCGGCATTCAATCAAGTTGTGACTAATACAAGGCATCCAAACAGCATTGCTTGTAGTCCTGAAGCAAGCTCAGATTTGCTGAAACAGTGCTGGCAGGGCGCATGGGACTTGGCAGCTCGTGTTTCCCCTTCTCAAGCAACAGCCAGAGCTGCTTGCCATTTACTAAACACTATACTTCAGCGTAGTCTTCTAGACTATCAAATAGTCGCGCAAGCAACAAGTTCCATGCTGACATCAATCAATACGAACGGTTCCTCGACTATCTCGGATTCGTCCTTGGCATTTTGGGCGACAATACTTCGGATCACCTCGCAGATAAACCCGGGATTAGCACCGGATGCCTCCAATAGAATTTGTTCCTGGTTGAGGGAAACTTGGGGTACCGGTAAATTTTTTTCAATGCTGCTTTCATATCACCTTTGCTCACCTGTATCAATAGGTTCGCTGGCCGATCGGTTACAGATAGCCCAAGTTGCTATGTTTGCACGTCCCCTAGACCTTCTGAACATTCTCTTTGCATGTGCCAACAGGCCTTTTGCATTACCCAAGGCCCGTTACATAGGGCCGGTAGGACTCATTTCCAGAGGATGGCACTTCTATCTCAAGAACAAACGGCTCCTCAATTATATCTTTGACCTTCAGGGGATGCTGGATATGGCCGAATACTGGGACCCGCAAGAGACTCTAGCTCTGGAGAAGTTTTCTCGACAAGACTCTAGTGACAATGTTGCTCTCGACCTGCTGCAAGCCAAAGTTGAGGGACTTCTACAGACCTGGGAAGCACTCTCTGAAGACAAAACACACCATATAACAGTAGACCTAGTGCAAATAGTCACATCATCTTGTGTTACTATTGCATTATATATGGCATGTCTCCCTCAGCAATCTGCCAATCGTGTGTCCGTCATACAACAAAACAATCGGCGTCTTTGGGAGAAGCTGTGTACTTTCCTCGCTTCTCGAGAACCCGTCTTTATCCAGGCATGCTTGATAACTCTAACTCCCCTGCTCGTGCCCAATGCATTCCTCCCTCGTTCCAGTCCGGCTCTCATAGGTGCTCTGTCCAGTCTGGCTCCCCCCCTCGCCAATGTACTGGAAAGCTACCGGGAAAAGCAGAAACAATTATTACTCTTGAACAGCGAGGAAGCCATGGATTTGGATGATCCCATCCTTACAACCTATGACCAATCGACAGAGCTCGTGCATATACTCAGTAAAAACCGAGAAGCATCGCAGGTACTTCAAGATATTGCCACCTTACAGCGCAGCATCACCATCTATTTATCCACTTTTCAGAGGATACATGCTTCTTCCGCCTCTTCTGAATATTCCTTTCATGATGATCTCATCGATTATCTGACTGGTCTCGACGAGATTGACATTCTATCGGCACAAAATTTCTTACCACATGTATACCGCGCATGTGCATGTGATGGAGTTGAACGAAATTCTTTGCTAAGGATACTCGAAGATCTTGGTGAGAAATGCTTGCAATCATACGAGATGGAGCGCTGCGAAAGCTCTCACGTACTTTGTTTGCGCATGATGGGCAGCTTTGTTGAAATGTGGACTGGCTCAGAGGACGACGATTTTCATGCTTCAGCAAACGATATATACACATGGTTCACCGAAGTACTTTTAGCCAAGAAATTGGCATCCACTTCAGTCTTGATCGAATTTACACGGCTCTTGAGTGACTTACTTTCTCACAACATCACATATTCAAGCGGTTCATCCAGCCCGTCACCTAGAACGAGTCTGTTCAGGATCATTCGAGAAGGGGACGCTGTAGCTAAATTCTATGCTGGTGAACTCATCCCTTCACTTTTCGGTCAGTACTCTCTCACGGAACATGATCTGATCCTAGACGACGTGTTGGACAGTCTTCCCCGAGATTCGGATTGGGATGAAGGCATCGCTTTGCGCTTGGTTATTCTAGCTCGTCTCGCTTCCAGGTGGCACACCTTGCTCCGGAGAAGCATATATCACATGTTCGAGACCGCTGCCAAGGTCCCCAACTCACTTCGCTATGCTGAAAGTTGCCTACGGGATGTTGCACAAACACTTGGTCTTGAAGATGCAAAGCAACTGTTTCGACTGTTTTCGTCCCAGATCATTTACACTTGGACTGAAGAACAATCCGTTATGCGCATGCCTTTCGGCGTCTTTGGGTATAGAAGCCTTAAGGAGATGCTTATAGATGTCCAAGATGAGATAATCGGGCAGGTGATGATGCGTGCAAATGAAACCGAGGGAACGAAGCTTTCCGCCTGCACTGATGTGCCTTTCGAACACCTTGTAGTGAACTCTTTTTGCAAGGCAGAGGCGTACAGTATAGCATGGGATATCAGTACTCCTCCTGCACACGGAAGTCAACCAAGAGGAGTGGAGAACCGAATGAAGAAGCTATTAGGGACCGACAAATTCGTGTCTCTGGTTGAAGCTCACTTCCCGCAAATGATAGCAATTTTCTTTGGCACCCTGGACCAATACGAACAGGTCGAGAGAGCGTTTCTGAAGCGTGAGGGCTTCAAGAATCCGCATGCAGTCCTAAAGCGTATAATTGAAAAGAGTGCTTCTGATATAGTGTTGCCTGCAAACCAACAACCTTCATTTAGGGCGCGTTATCTCCTGGACGAGCTTGAATTTCTCTGCAAGCGGAGTGGCTATGACCTTGGGACTATATGGACGCCCACTTTGGCAACTTATGTCTGTCGAACGCTCTTAGAATCGATTCACCCCGCCCTCGGCTCGTTACACGCTTGCTCTGTTATCCGAAGAATCAGAATACTTGTGAGTATTGCCGGGTCCGTGATGCTGAGTGACTACCCGTTTGAGATGATGATACACGCCCTCCGACCATATTTGGTTGATATCTTTTGTGCGGAAGACACACTGGGTATCTTCTGGTATCTGTTAGAAGCAGGAAAGGCTTATCTATGTGACAACCCGGGTCTCATGGCCGGGATCGCGGTCACTACACTCTTGTCGCTCAGACGATTCCTAATTGCTCCTCCGACAGAGACAGCTCAGCCAGGTCTAGTCGAAACGGTAGTAGCGAAGATAAAGCTCTTTCTCGAGTGGTTTGAGGTCTACCTAGCAGCATATGAACCCGTTGGGCTCAAGCCTGAGAAGCATGAGCTCTTCAGACGTCTGGTTGCTTCTTCACAGGGCATCAACCCTGCGGGCGACAGTTCGGAAGGCAGTAAAGAGGAGTATGACTTGCTTCTAGAAGTCCTCAAAGACCAAAACTCGAGAGCAAGCCTGTTAAGTGGCCCAATTGCTGATCACGTCATATCATTGTTATGCACCGAGAGCAAGCAATCCCCCGAATCCCGTCTAAATGCCTCCGGTGACGATCAGGTTGTCATGTCTCATGCTGTCGCTATTTGCCAAACTTTGGAAAAGTTTGACCCTGGTACCGAGTATAAGCTTTGGGCCGCTAGGGTTATCGGGAGAGCATTTGCTACTACGGGTAAAATCAGTGACATCCTCCTAAGAGAGCAAGATCCGAAGCTGTTCAAAGTCCAATCATCCCAGTCACTGCCGAATCAATTTCATCGCTCCAAGGCTAGCATACTCCTGGCACTATGCAGTATGCTACAAAATAGCAGCCACCTGGAAGTCGGGCTTGTTGAACGTACAATGCAACTCATTGTCAGCAATCTTGGGAATTCCCCAGAATTTGAACCCTGCGGAAGATTAGTGCCCTCTTCTCTTTTGAAGGCTTTCACGTGGAGCCCATATCAATGCCCGGACATGCCCGTGTCAGCTTCAGTGAAAGAAAGCCGAACTACCCTTATCTGGGATCCCGATGTTTCAGTTGGACAATTCGCTCGCAGTGTCGGGCTGTTTCTGTCGGATTCAGCTCCCGAAGATCCGGTTATCGGACCTTTGCGCACCATACTAAGTGTTATACCTGACCTAGCAGTTCAAATTCTACCATACATCCTTCATGATGTCCTGCTGGCGGAAGATGATGGGAAAGTGAACATTCGCAAGTCAATTTCGGAAATTTTCGGACAAGTGCTACGGCAAGTCAACGACCAGACCATTCCTCATGCGCGGCTCGTGATAAACTGCATCCTCTATCTAAGGAATCAGCCAAGACCAGAGGAGTCAACCATAGTGGAAAGAGACGAGTGGCTTGATGTTGACTTCGCGGAAGCATCTTCGGCTGCCAATAAGTGCCGATTGCCCAAAACAGGACTGCTTTTCTTGGAAATCTCTGCATCACGCATGGCCTCTACCTCACGTCGCTCCTCTGTTGCGAAGTACGAAGCGGCACCGGAGATACTGCATGAGATATTCCGAAAAATAGACGATCCGGACTTTTTCTATGGCATCCAGCAGGATTCGTCGTTGGAGGCTGTTATGGACAGACTTGAGCACGAAAGCTCAGGGTTCAAGAATTTGTTGTTCCAGAGCGCGCATTACGATAGCGAGATACAGATGGGGGAAAGCGCAAATGTTCATGGAGTCCTGAAAGCTCTCAATTCTACAAATCTTCAAGGGATTGCCAATTCCGTCTTCGCCATCTCGGGTAGCTCTCGCGATACTTCGGGTTCATTTGATAGCATGCTGCAAACCGCAAAAGATCTGCGACGATGGGACATACCTGTTTCCCCATTGAGCCCTTCGCCTTCTGTGTCCGTCTTTCGGGCTTTCCAAAGTCTTAACATATCTGGAACGCTGACTGATGTGTTTACTTCTATTGATGAGTGTCTTTTGTCCAGCTTGGATCTATTGACCAGCAGCAGTCGTTCAGCAACATCCTTGCGCACAGCGATGCGGACTTTAGGTGTTATGACCGAAGTTTGTGATGTACTGAGCTCTGCATCGACTGAAGACGTAAACAGCCAGTGGCAAAGCATGGTTAAAAGGGATTCCTGGCTTAAGACAACAAGGTAGGTCCCCCGGACCGTTACAACATGATGACTTCAATCGGAAACTGACCTGTGCAGTGTGAATGATGTTGGCGAGATATTGACATGCCATGAGGCTTTGTTTTCTTCGATCAAGAATAAAGACTTCTTGAAGTCTGCCATCAGTATTAGTGATCGTGACGCGCAATTACTGGAAGTCAAGGTCATCCGTCAATCACTTAAAGTGGCGCGAGACCATGGTATCTCACAGGCCTCGTTGAAATCAGCCGTTTGTCTCTCAAAGCTCGCCCATAATTGCAACTCCCTAGGTATCAACATCGAAGGTGCGGCGAAGTTTGATCTGGCCAACGTTTTATGGGATCAAGGAGAGATGGCAGCGTCGATCCAAATTCTGCAGCAGCTTAGGGAACGCAATGATCTGCATAAACAAGCGATTCCGATAAGCCGTGCAGAACTTCTTGTAACTCTGGTATGTCACAAGTTCTTATCCTCACCAAAGTCAGTCTTAACGTCTACCAGGGCCACCACGTTGCAGAGGCACGTTTGGAAAAGCCGGATACTATCGTTCAAGATTACCTGTCTGCTGCTGTCAAGGAGCTCAAGACCCGCTCGCTCGGCGAAGATGTTGGTCGGGTCTACCATGGGTTTGCCATGTTCTGCGACCGACAGTTACAGAATCCAGACGGGCTAGAAGACTTTAGGCGGATAGAGCAACTTCGCGATCGTAAAGAAAGGGAGGTACTCGCACTTGAGGAAATGATGAAGTCGGCCCAAGGAAAAGAAAAGGAGGCTCTTAAATACCATCGGGCGAAAACGAAGCAGTGGTTTGATCTTGATGATCGTGAATATCAGCGTCTGCGGCGCAGTCGCGAGGCCTTCCTCCAACAGTGCCTGGAGAATTACCTCATATGCCTGAAAGAGAGCGAAAGCTTTAACAATGATGCGCTCCGGTTCTGCGCATTATGGCTGGATAAATCTTCCAGCACCATTGGAAACATGGCGGTTTCCAAGTATCTCAATCAAGTCCCAAGCCGGAAGTTCGCGCCCTTGATGAATCAACTTACCTCCCGCCTGTTAGATGTTTCAGATGAGTTCCAAAAGATGCTCTTCGCTTTGATCTTTCGTATCTGTGTCGAGCATCCGTATCATGGCATGTACCAAATATTTGCTAGCAGCAAATCCAAAGGTGGCAAAGACCAATCAGCCCTGTCTCGGAACAGGGCAGCTGGGAAGCTGGTGGAATGTTTGAAGAGCGACAAACGCATGGGCCCAACCTGGGTAGCTGTGCATAATGCAAACATCAGCTATGTACGGTTTGCCGTTGAAAAGCCAAACGAAAAGTACAGAAGTGGCGCCAAAGTCCCCCTGAGGAAACTCTCAACCGGAGAACGGCTCGAGAAAGATGCCGCAACACAGCGCCTACCGCCGCCCACGATGAAGATCGATATACGTGTTGACTGTGACTACAGTGATGTACCGAAGCTGGAGAAGTATAACCCTGAGTTTACCATTGCCTCCGGCGTTAGCGCGCCGAAGATTGTCACGGCTATTGCCAGTAACGGATCACGCTACAAGCAACTAGTAAGCTGTCCACATCCGTTGAGACCAATCAACTGACTAACGGCCATAAGTTCAAAGGAGGAAACGATGACTTGCGCCAGGACGCCATCATGGAACAAGTCTTCGAACAAGTCAGCAGCCTCCTCAAAGACCATCAGGTCACTCGCCAGCGCAATCTGGGCATTCGCACCTACAAAGTGCTTCCTCTCACGTCGAATGCAGGAATCATAGAGTTCGTCCCACACACAATTCCGCTGCACGATTTCTTGATGCCAGCGCATCAACGATACTTCCCGAAGGACATGAAACCGAACATGGCCCGGAAGCACATTGCAGATGTTCAGACACGATCATTCGAGCAAAGAGTGCGAACATACCGGCAGGTGACCGAGCACTTTCATCCAGTCATGAGGTTCTTCTTCATGGAGAACTTCAATAACCCCGATGATTGGTTCAGCAAACGACTGGCCTACACACGGAGCACCGCCGCGATCTCCATCCTGGGCCATGTTCTCGGACTCGGAGACCGACACGGCCATAACATCTTACTGGATGAGCGAACCGGTGAAGTGGTACATATCGATTTGGGTGTAGCATTTGAGCAAGGGCGAGTTTTGCCCGTCCCGGAGGTTGTTCCTTTCCGATTAACCCGCGACCTGGTCGATGGCATGGGCATCAGCAAAACCGAGGGGGTCTTCCGACGGTGTTGCGAGTTTACGCTGGAGGCCTTGCGCGAGGAGTCTTATAGCATCATGACCATTCTCGATGTGCTCCGGTACGATCCACTGTATAGCTGGACTGTATCGCCTCTTCGAATGAAGCGGATACAAGATGCACAGGAGGCTGATGGAGGTCCTCCTGTGATCCCTGGGGCCAACGATCAACAGTCGACCAACGAGCCCAGCGAGGCTGATCGCGCACTGACAGTCGTGGCAAAGAAGCTGAGCAAGACGCTGAGTGTGACAGCAACAGTCAACGAACTGATCCAGCAGGCCACCGACGAGAAGAATCTTGCTGTACTCTATTGTGGTAAGTTTGACCCAGTCTTTTCCCCCAAAGGTTGAGTACAGGGCTGACCTTTATCTCAGGCTGGGCTGCATACGCGTGAAAAGACTGCTATCTGGTGCATCTTTCCCACCAGAAATCAGACCTGTGACTCTGAATCTATATTTTATTCTTGTTGTAAATATCTCTGTGTAAATTACCTACGAGTTAGCGTCGTGCTTCATTTTAATGTGATGACAATCCAAGAGAATGTAAGACATTAGGGATAAATATAGTAAGAGTCAAGCCAATCACTGGGGATGAAGTGGCCGTTTTTCTGCGGGGCCGTGGCGATAAGACAAACTTCCAAGGGACTTCCGCATTGAACGTCCGTCACCTGCCCTGCTGCAACTCTGCAGTGTCTCGTGCTACATTCAACATTAAGGAACGAGCCATAAGGCATTCGTGGCTTCTTCGCACAAGCATGTAGCTACTATCCTAGTAGTAGTCTACATCTATCAACCCATATCTCAGAACCAAGCACCACCCCCATAATGTCTGCCTCTACACCTAACCGGGGCCTGGTGGTCTTCTCCGGAGGCAGTGCTGCGAATAACCTCGTCGACGTGTTCAATGCCGTCCGCGGGAGTAAACAATGCTCCCTTAGCTACATCATTCCCATCAGCGACAATGGAGGCTCCTCATCTGAGTTGATTCGCATCTTTGGCGGCCCTGGTATCGGAGATGTGCGCAGTGAGTCACATACCAACTACCCCCAATGCCCTCTATTCCACATCTCCTCTAATCAACCCAACCAGGCCGCCTAGTCCGACTGATCCCCGAATCGCCTCCCAACTCTGAACGAGCAGCCATCAAAGCTCTATTTAACCACCGGCTCCCAGCCGATGCCAGTCTCGCTCATGCAGAATGGCTTTCCATCGTAGATGGTACCTCCATCCTCTGGGCTGCCATCACCCCAGCCAAACGGGAACTCATCCGTTCCTTCTTCAACCTCCTGAACCTGGAGATCCTGAAGCGTGCCCGTCCTCCAACTTCCACCTTCGACTTCACCTCTGCCAGCGTAGGCAATCTCTTTCTCACCGGAGCCCGCCTTTTCAGCGGTAGCTTCGAGAGCGCTATCTACCTACTGGGCAGCATCGGCGGCGTGCCCTGGGACCTCGTCCGGGTAATCCCAGCCATCAACTCCAACTTCTCGCACCACATCTCTGCCTCTCTCGCCAATGGAACGATCATTGTAGGTCAAAACAGCATCTCTCATCCCTGCGAAGCCATCCCCCTTCGCTCTCCTCGGCCCCTCCTTGCCGACGGCACTGAGAACTCTCACCATAACCACTTCCAATTCTCATCATTATCATCGTCATCGTCATCAACACCAACACCAACACCCTACTTCGAAGACGACGACCACCCCCCAGGCTTCCTCCCCACGCTCCGCCACAAAAACATCTCCTTCAGCAAATCAGACACCCAGGACCTCCCCTCCCGCATCTCTCGCATCTGGTACATCAACCCTTACGGCCAGGAAATCCAACCCCCGGCTAACCCCCGCGTCATTGAATCCCTCTACGACGCCCAAGCTATCATATATAGCATCGGCTCGCTATATACCTCCATCATCCCCTCAATTATTCTGCGTGGCGTAGGCCAAGCCATCGCTACCGGTCCAGCAAGACATAAGATCCTTATCTTGAACGGCTCCCTGGATCGCGAGACCGGACCGTCTCATGAGCCATTCACAGCTGCGGACTTTGTCGAGGCTATCACGAGAGCTGGAGAGGAGAGTCGGGGTAGGGGTCCGTTGAATTTGGATCCTTCTGCTGTTGCTGTTGCTGTGGAAGACGACGGAGAGAGGGGTAAGGAGGAGGAGCGACTTCCGTATTCGGCGTACGTGACGCATGTTCTGCATCTGGACGGGCCGGGTACTCCCCGCGTCGATAAGGATCGGCTTGCGGAGATGGGGATTGAGACGTTGCGGTTGTATGGGAGGAAAATTGTTGGCGCTGCCGGGACAGAGGATGTCGCCCTTGGGATGCGGTATGATTCGACGGCGTTGGTGCAGGCGCTGGAGGTGGTGCTCGGGAAGAAGGGGGATGCTATGCTGAGGGGGAATGATAGGAGTGGGATGAGTCGGAGGAATACGCTTGATCCAGGGAGGAGGGACTAGGGAAGCAGTATAGAGTAGTGATAGATAATAGTTTGGGTGTGAACATGTTCGTTTTTGTGTTTTGCTTGGGGAAGGGGAGCGACGAAGTAGAAACAACCGGTTTACGAGTTGTTACTGTTTTATTGCGATTGTTTTGTATATTTACATTGTTCTGATACATCGTGATTAATACCACCATAGAAAAGACACCCCAATTACTCTGACATAGATGATATAATAATGGTCCGTGAATCCGCTGGACGCCGCCCAATGCTTCACGAACGGTTTTCGACATAATACAACTCGTAGAAGAAGATCCAAAAGAGAAATACAAAGAAAGGCCAAAACGTTCTCGAAGAACGATGAAGTCATCCAATATATATACAGTAAAACATGATGAAGGGCGTGAGAGGGTGAATCCATCCATGGATGACCATTAGGCTCGGGCAGACGGTCTCGGCTTCCAGTTCTGACGGTTGAAGCTCACCTGGGGAGACCGGCTCCCTTGGGGAAGGCTTTTGAAATCTGGGTAGAGGCTGGGTCCGATGTCCATCAGGATGGCCTTTTGTGGTTCTGCTGCCACCGAGCCAGTGGTTTTGGCACGATTGCTAGGCGAACGTGCATTTGGGGGCGCCAGCGTGGACTTTTGTTTTGTGAGCTCTTTGATGATGTCTCGGAGTTCGTTGTCGTCTTTCGAGATCTGAGCGCGGATGAAAGCAGGGTGAGAAGTTTGTAGTGCGGACATGACTGACGGTCGTGGCGTGTACTCGTACTGCTGGGGATTGGGTGGTGACGTGGGGGTGATGGTAGGGTCGAGGAACGCCTTTTCGTTCTTGTCCAAGAGCTGCGCGACGTCAAGACTCTCACCGTGGGGAATCTTGTGCGGGTGGGATGGGGTCACGCAGTCCATATCAACCTCCTTTCGCAGGACGTGGTCGATGTCAACAGCTGAGAAGTAGGCGCAGGACTGGGGAAGGTCGTTAATTCCGACCTGCTGCGAGAACATCGCGCGGGTCCACACGTTGGCAACCTGTAATGCCAGAGCGGCCCGATACTTATCCTCGTCTTTGACTAGATATCTGATTTCGTCGTGGACAGTGATTGCTAGACGAGCGGCGATGTTGAAGCGACGGATGAGGTAGTCCATGGCAATGATTAGGAGATGGAGATAATCAACACCAGACGACTGAATGGCCCAGTTGATCCTTGATGTCATGAAGCTCCCCTTGTTGATGAAACGCCGCATCAGCGCTTCAGTGATTCCTGCTCCTAGAGTAGGTGTTCTGGGTCTCTCTTGCTCAGCAAATTCTTCCAGTTTGTTGAAGACGAACGACTCAGTCCCGCCTCGCCAGAAAGGACCTTCACAGAGTATACGACGAGTCGTGCGGGTACCCTTAGTCTCTTTATATAGTTTTGTTGCGACTTCCTGGGTCTGCCTCTCCGACATGGACGGATTGAACTGACGCAGCAAAGTAGCGGCGAACTTGACGCCAGCTCCGTAAATACGCCCATAGTTGAACACCTTGGCATCGTTACGTGAGATGCCCAGGATCTGGGCAGTGCGTGAGTGCATATCCGTCCCCGCTGCCTTGGATCCTTCCAGTGTCATGAACCCAATGGCGTTGCCACCGTGAATCTGGAATTGGGCGTCCCCAACAAGACTGGCAATCCATAGCTCCTGGGAGTCGACATCTGCGCCGACAAAAGAATAACCAGGCGGAGCTTTGATCATAGCCTTGAGCTCAGACCCGACACGGTTCCCTTTTGCATTACTGGCTGTAAGCCAGGTGTTTTCCACTGCCCTTCGAGTGATGGTCCCCATAGGAATAATCTGAGGCAAAATGAAACCGAGCCGGTGATCTGTCTTACCACTCGATGTCAAGCCTCGCACTTCCTCCTCGTAGACTACCATTTGGCCCATGATACGGTCACGGGCACTGATCCAGTAAGAGCAAGACGCATTCATCTCTAGCGCCTCCTTGGCGAGGGCGTACTGGGATGAGAGCGTCCCACGTTCAAAGTACTGCATGTATCCTTTCGCCAGAGGGTTTGTACACCGCGCTTGAGGCCCATCCTTGTGCGGAAGCTTGAAGTACACGTGTTTTCTGTCATTCTGCAATTCGGGGTTCTTCTCGTCGGACATATCGCACAGAACGACAGGCTGGTTCTCATAATTCTTGACAAGCTCGCGCGGGACCTTGAAAGTCCACCCAAATTTATCGGACCATGTCAAAGGGTAACCGTCCCATGACAGTTTGAGGAGTATAGGCGCAATACGAGTACGCACAGTCAAGTTGATGTCTGATGTGTTCGTGGCAAACAAATCTTTATACCACTTCGGCATACCCGGCTTCTTCTGCCGGGCAGCTGGTCGCGGAGGGTCGCCCTTCTTCTTTCCCTTGACCATCTTCACCTCCTGACCCGACCAGTCCAGCTGCCGCAGCCAGGGATCGTTCATGTAGATGTCCGGAGAGTCTTTGGCCTTCAGAGCTTCCTCGCAAAGTTCGACCATTTTTCGCTGGACATCCTCAAGGCGTTGGTGATAGGTCGCTTCCGCATTGGCTATATACTCCTTCCAGGTCTCATTCACTGGCAAAATGACCGAAGAGAGATGTCGAAGGGCACCAAAGCTGACAGGGTGCGGGCAGACTTCCAGGAAGTTAGGAAAAACCTTTTTGTACACTCGGTGGGTGATCGCAACATCCGCTGCACAATAATCAAGCAGTTCCTCCAACTTCCCCAAGATTCCAGCTCTGTCAAATTCACCAAAATAGTCACGTTGCGCCTTGTCGATCGTAACGTCACAATGGAACTTCGCTACGTCGCGAAGCGAATTCACCGAGCTCCTCCCTACCCAGAGTTCCTCTTCCTCATCACTGAGCATCTTACTCTCCAGTAGGGCCGCCAGCTCAACTGAATTACTCTCAGTCGCGATCTTATTTCTCAAGTCCCTATTCTTCTTGTGTCGCATCCAGGTCGGTCTCTGCTGTGAACACATACCGTTCACGGCGACGTGCAGCGACATGGTATCAACGAAAAAGTTGCAAGACTGAGCCATGTCATACTCCTCAAGTACACGAGCCCGATCGTAGCCAATGTTATGGCCCACGACAATTCGCGGCTTGGAAGGGTCTCCGAGCGGAACGAGCTGGACCTGGTTTTCCGACTCTCCTAGTAACCAGGGCGATATCCAAGCATACCAAGCCGTAGGACTAACAGCGCAGGCCATAACAGCAAAGGAATGCTCCTTGTACATGACTTCGGTGTCGAATGTTAACATAGCCTCATTCGGTGCGTCAACCGCTTCCCACGTGCCGTCGCTGTTGTACTTTGTCCACCCACTGCGTTTGATCCATTTGCGCGGCTTCTCCGGCGAGTTGACCATGGTGTACTGTTTGGCATAGGCGAGATACGGCTCCGATGCGTCCATTCCCAGTTTGTAGAAATGCTCATCAAGCGATTGCCCTTGCAGGGCGGGCATGTCAAAGGCGATGGGTTCCGCGGCATCTTGTGACTTTCCGAGTAGATCGTGCCTTGACAGATGCTCCTTTGACAAAGCGACCAACCCGGGATCTGGCGGGTCTGATTTCTGAAGAAATACTTGCGAGTAGACATGGTCGCTCAATTGTTGGACTCCGATCTCGTTGAATCTAGCGGAAGCGGGGACTGCGAAATCAGTACACGGGGCTTTCGCAACTCAAAACAGCCGAATCACCCACCTGCAAGAGATTCCCGTTTAGGTGCCTCATCAGGAGTACGCGCTGTAGACTGTGTAGCGAGATATCTTGCTAGCAATGATGGAGATTGTGGCCGTACAATGCGTGGCGAGCGCAATCTCTGCGAACAAAAGCGTAGGACATCCCTACGATAGGGAATGCAGGGATGACCCCAAAGCATTTTCTTCATGAATTATAGGATGATAATTGTCCCCATGACATGGTAACGTAGGCCTCGCAGCTAATGCTGCGTGATGATAAATGCGACGAGAGGGACGCCGGCTTTCCAGGAGCGCTCGTACTTTCTTTCCTATCGCGGAATAATCCCAGCGTCATGATGGAATATTCGCGGATTATCCTCTCTCCGAATACTCGTCACCGCCTACTACAATGGGCAGCCGAGTGTTATCGGGCATCGATAAGCCGCCAACTATTTCTCCGATCGTCTTGCCTCCCTCGTCACATTATCTTCACTTCTCGCTTACCTGCACTGCGAGGTCGCTCAGTGCTGTGTCTGGGAGATGAATCTGCGAGGACTACCTGCAGAGGTACAGCATTATTCAGGTTCTTGACACTTCACCGCCACTGCGGATCGCTTCTCAACGCCTGGCTGCTCCTACGGAGTGTACGCCCGTTCCCTCACTAGTCGCCCCTCCCGACGATACGGATCCAATCGACTCCCAAGGCGCTGATTAGCATGGATAGCGCATCTCCCAGGCGTCGGGCTTCGATCGCTCGTCACCTTTCCCTGGAACCCTCACCTTCTGCTTCTCGTCGGTTATCCCACGGAAGCATAGACACACTAGAAGCCTCTGGCCACCAAAGGAAGCGCCGTCGGACTAGCCATTCTGAGGGACAGGAGAATGCGCGCCCGGATGCAGTCGATCTTACAGCCACCGAGGACATGGATCCTGTATCAAGGATCCAAGCCAAACAACGAGCAGACGTCATCCTCGCACAGCAATCCCTAGATCATAACAAAGGGGAGTCTGTTCTACTTGCATACAAGTGTCCAGTCTGCATGGATACGCCTGTTGATGCTACCAGCACTGCGTGTGGTAAGTTTCATGCTGCAGCGTCGTGAGCTACCTTGCTGACTTAATCGGTTAAGGACATCTTTTCTGCCACAAATGCATTATCGATACCTTGAAGTTCAGTGAAGAACAGCGGTCGGATATGTCTGGGAAAGGCCCCCGGGGCACCTGTCCTGTGTGCAGAAAGTATCTCTCGCGCAACGACATGCCCGGCCCGAAAAGGAATCTCGTACCTTTACAAATCAAACTTACGACCAGAAAGAGGAGAGAAACTGAGCAATGAGTAGTCATTGCTTATATCAGTTAAATATCGTTTCATACAGCAACTCCCGGTTCGCTTTTGGAGCACTGTGGGTCACAGAAGGGACGTAAACTGACCTCTAAGCATGGAAGTGAATACGTGACTGCCGTTTACTTCCTTGCACCATGGTTATCGTGCCAGCCATCTCTGCGTCGACGGCCCTGCTTTTATGGAGTATCCAGAATGGGATAACACCGGGGATTTCAGCTTGATGAATTCTAGAAACCTTGGCTTGAACCTGTGAAAAGGGGGCCAAGGCAAATTCGCCTTGTTACGGCGAAATCTGAAATACTCTAGCCACATCGGTACGGAGAGTCTCTCCTATTAGGCGTTCTTAGCATACTTTAGCATACTGTGTGTGGGACATAGAATTCTTGGGGGATGTCTGGAGAAAACCACGGCTCTTGCATGGACTAAGGCGTCGCGCCCGGGCTTTAATCAATAAGCTTACAGTAGCCAAGACTGATCATGCAGTAGTAGCTTGTCCATCCACTAATGAAATGAAGATTATCTACTCTTGGACATTCTCATTATCTTTCCTTTTCAGGCTCGTTAGAGCGGCCTTCTATCTCTTCACCAACTGTCGATCTTCCAAGATGCGGATTTCCTTGCCGATGGAACTGCTGGGTCCGTGTCCGGCGACGTCATAACCCCCGCGACGGAGAAATCACAGTTTCGCGCTCTTTCCATCCAAGCCATCTTCTCCTTTTATTCTCCTAGCAAAAAGCTTATATTCACTAGACTTTGCAAGCTCTTGAGTTTGCTCCTTTCCCAAATCTGTGAACCAGTATGGCATATGTCAATGCTTGCAAGTGCTGTTCGTTGATGGCACCGATTCACCCTTACTGAGTGACCCTACTATACCCACGAGCAATACTCAGACACATTGAAAGCATGAGTATCTACTCGCACGATCATGCGCAGTCGGCAGCAGGCCTACAATCGTCTCAGGACATAGCTGATATCGAGGCGAATCCGCGCACCCCTAATCCGCCCATATCCCCAACTACAAAGGTGCCGCCTTCCCCTCCCCCTGAAACTTTCACCACGGCCGCCAGGCTCAATTCCCGTGAAACTGTCCGAAATCGACTTCGACGCTCCACCACCGCTCGCTCCTACTATCGCGAAGATGCCGCGCACGATCCGAATTGGCAGCCGGGGACAGAGCCAGGCATCGACCCAAGCCAGCCGCTTCCTGCTTATAGCACGGAATGGATGGCCTCAACACCCACAGAGCTACACGGAACAAGTGAGATTACTGTTGTGGACTTTTCGCAAAATGAGATGAGGCAGTATGTTCTGGATAACGATACCCTTGAACCGTTTCTTGCGCGGGAGAGAGAGCCTTGGGTCCAATGTAGATGGATCAACGTCAACGGACTTAGTTGGGACGCTATAAGAATTCTGGGCAACCACAAAGGCCTGCACAGACTCGCGATCGAGGACCTGATCAATGCAACAAATCGCACGAAAGTTGACTGGTACTCCGATCACGCTTATATCGTACTGAAGCTCCAGAAACTGATAAAGCTCAAGGAAGAGGACAGTGAGTCTGAGGACGAGGAAGATGAGAATGCACCCTGGTCAAACGAGCGAAAAAGTTCAGCAAGCAGTATTTCTTTGAGAAGGCCTACTAAAAGGAACCTGGTGTTGGAAGCATTAAAGGACCTTTTCAGGCCGAAAACCCGCGAGGACAGTGCCGACGAACAAACCCCTGGAAAAGATGCTCCCTCGGGTAGGGGGAACTCTACTTCCAAGGTATCTGATCCCGATAATGGCTCTAACGTTAGGTTCACACCTCGTAGCATTCAACGTTACCGCGGTGGCCCGAACGAGGACCGGATAGCCTTCATGGAGCGCCATGCTATACTTGCGGCAAAGGGACTATGTGTTACTCTGGAACAGGTTTCCATTTTCTTGCATGCGGATAATACAGTGACTTCATTTTTCGAAACGAGTGCCGACGATGTTGAAGGTCCAATAGTCCGACGTCTCAGTACCCCAGAGACGATGTTGCGCCAGTCGTGTGATGCAAGTATGGTCGTACAAGCCATTCTAGATGCTATCATAGACTTGGCCATACCGGTGACTACAGCTTACCAAGACGTTATTGGTGACCTTGAGCTCGAGGTTCTGACAGACCCGGATGTGGATCAATCCAAAAGTCTGTACGTCCTCACTTCAGAGATAGCAATCCTGCGAAATTGCATGCAACCTATCGCGACTGTCATTAATGCCCTTCGTGACCACCGATCCGACCCTGTGCATACTCCTGGCCTGGGAGTGTTGAGGAATGCCGGAACCGCGACTCCTACAAATGATTGGGGTCCATACATTGGAACGGCCACCCCAAACCTGAAAAGCCTGAGCGGATCGAGCGTTTCCATCAGTCCAATGTGTCATACATACTTGGGAGATGCGCTAGACCATTGCATAACGATTGTAGAGGGATATGATCAAATGAGAAGAGCTGCTGACAATATGATCGACCTGATCTTCAATACAATCGGTGAGTTTAAGCCATGGGCTCGGGATCTCACCTGAGGCTTACAGTATCTAGGTGCATATCAGAACGAAAGTATGAAGCAACTCACCATTGTGACATGCTTCTATCTTCCGCTTACATTCCTAACGGTGTGTGTTCTTTCACTTCCATACGATGCTCATCTGACTGTAAAACCAGGGCTACTTTGGCATGAACTTCACCTCTTTCTCAGGCATAGAACATAGCGATGCGTATGTCTATTGTGTCCATAACTCGATCCTGTTGCAATAACTAACTCCAGCTACAGGTACTTCTGGATGATTGCGGTTCCTTTCGTGTTCGTCACAACCGTTTTCTTGATGTAAGTCCTACTTTGGTATGATGGTAGCATCATCACTAACCCTCCGCAGGCGCGACAAGCTGCAACGTTACTTGGTGTTGCTTGCTCAGAAACGGTTGATCACTAGCTCTAGGAGGAGCCGACGAAGAAGGAAGACCACTGGAAGGACATAACTCTGCTTATCCTCCTTTGTGATTATGTTTGTTAGATTATTGGCAGAAATTACAGCCACCTAGAGATAAAACTTGCAATGCAAAGTTACTAGTATCGAACGGAATGCACATGCGTCTAGTGAGTACAGTACATTGGTGTCTGTGATTACCAGAACCACAGCTATGTGGCCACAGACATGGTGGGACATGTGCGTTCAGCTATTCGTTCATTGACCACCATCACTTCGCATCCAGTATACAATCAGCGGCAATAAGTGTCAAAACTCTCTGAACCCGACATTTGTACCAATAAATCATCCATGGAAAATGCATAGTCCCCTCCTGCCCAGTCTTCTGGCACTATACATTCCAGATCATCATTAGCCAGAACACGTAAACTTAGCTCACAACTTGAATCATCCAACTCACCTCCATCTACACCCATGAATTGGCCCAATTCCAACCCTGACACCAAGTCACTAGTATCAACAGTATTTATGTCGCTATGAGCGCCATCTGCTCCAACGCCACGCTCCCCCGCACGCGCAAGAGTAAGACTAACGACCTCAGCCGCCCTCGCCGCCTCGCGCGAAGTCGAGGTCGAGCCACGGCGCATCCAGATAATCCTAGCCGTTCGAAGGGCAGCCAGAATCTCCTCTACCCTATCATCAAGAGGTTTCCCACGGTGCACCAACGAGCAGAGGATCATTGTTGCCGTCAGAAACAAATGCGTCATACTAGATGTAATTCGCCAATGCATACCGTGCAGTTGACCCCCTCTGCAGGTCTCCTCGTCGAAGATGTGTTGCATGCGCAGAGCGCCGAGTGATGCGTCGATACATGCGGTGCGGGAGTATGCGAACCTAGTAGTAGCAGTAGTAGTAGTAGTGCTACTCTCTGGGCTTGATTCACATGCAACGCTGGTTATATTGAGAAACCGGCGATGGAGCATGATCTGGCCTTTGTATAGTAAGTGTTCTAGGAATAGTCGGGACATGATGACCTGCGGGGGATCTGTCATGCTTGCCTGCAAGGGTTTGAAGCGGAGAGGCGGAGGTATACTAGAAACAGCATCGTGTAGGGTCTTGTCTGCTTGCATTACTTCTGCGTAGCTTGCTGGTTTGACTGCGTCTGCTAGGTTGGATATCGTGCCTAGGGCTAGGAGCATGCGTCTTCGTGCGATGAGTTCCAGAGTAGTGGTGTGTTCTGTTTCTGGTCTGCTGAGAGGTAGTGCGGTTAGGGATGATAGGTGGTTCAAGTCTGTATCGAATAGGTTCCGCGGTTCCGCGGTATCCCATTTCCAGTCGGATATCATGCGCGGCATGCCCATTTGGCTGGAGAGGAGGATGTCGCTCGTCAGGACGGTTGTCCAGAGTCGACGGCGCATTTCGCCCTGTAAAGGAGTGAGGTCGGGGAAGTGGCTTGGATCGCGGTGATAGCCCATTCGCGTTGCGAGGTTGACTTCGAGTCCCAGTAGGAACCAGATATTGCGGTTCGCGTCCGGGTTGATTCCGAATTCGATGTATACGTAGTGAACGAGGGTCTCGAGTACGTATGGGCCGGGCTTGGTGTACTCGCCCATGATAAGGCACTGGACGATCTTTTCCCGGTAGAGCTCGAGTTGGAGGGTTTTCTGCTCTTCTTCGGTGCTGTCTGTTACGTCTGAGGCCATTACTGCCAGGCATATCATGCTGAAGAGAAGGCCAATCCAGATTATTGGCATGCTTGTGGAGTCGGACCAGAAGGCTTCGTACTGTGGTGTTGTTAGTTAGATGGGAGGAACGGTCATTGCTTTCGTTTAGGTTGTAGCAGCTTACCTCTTGAAGAAAGCTAGGCCCGTGGACCGCAGCTACGCATCATGAGGATAATCCCGAGGTCAGTGATACTACCGATGGAGTAGAAAAAGGACCGGAGAGTTCTCACCGGAAGCGACCAGATCTAGATAGTTGAAGTACTTCGAGACATAGCGGTCGACAGCAGCCTTGGGTGGCAGTGCGCAAATAATTTCAGTGCGCGAGACAGCCCGTTCAGGTCCATACAGCAATAGCGCATGTCGAAAGTGAGAGGGACTCCCACTTGTTTCGCTGGTAGACTCGGCCATTCTGATCTGTTCCTCGCGATCACAGTGCGCCTTCAAGTCGGCGATGCTATCCAGAATGGCCGCCCAGTGCTCGCCGGCCACATACCGGAGCTCGGAATCGGTGATCTGCATGCTGCCACAATCTGACTGTGTATCTATTACACTACTACCACGCCCCGGTCGAGCATTGCTGCTAGGAGTGGTATCTGGGGTGGCAAGCTGTCGGATCTCGTCATTGTTGACTCCATCTGGGATTAATGACTTAACGAGACCTTCCAAGCGGACCAGCCGGTCATGGAGGCCTGTAGCTGCTTCAACGGATGTATGATGATGCAGTAGCGATCCTAATGGCTTCTGGGCCAGGTAGACACATGAGTGACCGCGTGCGACGCAACTGGTACATGGCTGTAGTCGATCGCATCGAGACTTGCGCTGGCGGCATGCGATGCATGAAAGCTGGGGTTTGTCACGTCGCCGTCGAGGTTTAGAAGCTGGAGTTGTGGAAGATGAAGACATTGGGTGTAGTGATGGATGTTGAAGCAGATAAGGTGTTGTTGATGATGGGAAGTCAGCGCGGCCTTAATGGTTACTACAAGAACTAGTTGGCGAAGGACCCGGCACTATCTTAGTTGCAGGATGCAGCCCAATCGGAGGAGCATCGCATATACGAGGACACCCTCCGATTAGCCAGTGATGATTGGCCCCATGTATTATATGAATCCTATACGGGGTGTTTAGTGTGGCATTCAGTATGTCATAAAATGGTATTTCACAGGGAGCTCTAGAGGTCCATGGGATTTCTCATCTGCTGTCAACACTCGGTTCGGTTCAGGCTACATATTGTGGAATAACCAGATTGCATTGTAGCCAGGATATCAAAACATTCCGCAGAAATATAATAATACATTAAGTTTTCCTTCCTAATAATGTATTCCAGACTTGAGGAACGAGATAAATAAATCAAGCTCAAACATTACCGCTCCGACCGTACCCAAGTTCCAATCCAAGAATACTCGTAAATTCAGAAAACCGTGAAATCATCCAATCTCGACATAACGATCAATCATCGGAATAATACCGTATTAGCCACCTCATTTACTCCTTCGTGCCGCCGTTGTTATTGTGATGAAGAACCTTGTTAACTTTCTCCTTCAGCTGAGTGATGGGACCGTGACTCTGGTGACCGTTTCCGGTTGCCTTGTTCTTCTGTGCTGCTGCTGCTGCCGCTCCTTCGTTGGAACTCCTGCTGGTGTCGGGACCTAATCAATGGTTAGTTGAACTCGATTTCTGATCGAAAGGGATATAAGGAGGGCTATACTGACCCGATGGTTTGGAGCGGCTGTACCCACGGTCCAGACGCTTCTCAAACTCGTACGGCTCCCGCGCCGGAGTCTTAGGTCCTTTCAGAGCTTCCTCGCTAACTTTGGTGTTCTTAGGAATCTTATCTCCAGTGTCATCTGTACTCTCTTTGCCTTTCTCCTGGGAGTCGGTACGGCCTTCGTCGGTCACTCCCATGCCACTGCCTTTCTGGGCAGAGCCAACAACGCCAGCGGTCTCATCTTGTGTTGACTTGTCCTGGTAAACTCGGGATTCTTTGTTCGGCACCTGACTTCTTGCATTCACTGCATCTACTCCACTGGGAGTGGAGTCAGTTGCTGATGGAGTTGACTTGGCTGCGGACAATTTCTCTTGTTGGGCATCCCGTGCCTGGTCGATGTTGCCACTGGCACCCTGCTTTCCGACGGAACCTCCGGCAATTGCTGAGCTAGGAGATGCCATATCCTTCTGCAATGAGCGAGTCCCAGCGTTGTCGTCTGTGACACTCTGGACAGCTTCTTGACCGAGGTTGTTCTTAAATCCCTGCTGTCCGATGACACCTCCAGCCACACCTCCAGCGACCGCTGTACTGCCGTATTCATTTTCCTTCTGCATTGACTTGGTAGCTGATTTATCGGGCATCTGCTGAGCGAACTGTCCAGTGCTAGAGGCCCGCTGATTCGTAGTTCCCTTATTAATCGACGTAGGCACTCTCACTTCGTCTCGTGCATCCGTACTGTCCTGAACTTCCTGTCCAGAATAGGCATACGCGCCCGTAGGGCCTGAGATGTTTGATTTGCCTGAGACTCCCTGGTCCCTGGTTGCGGAGGTATTGTCACGAACAGCAGTTGTGTCCCGAACCCCTTGTCCAGAGTATGCATACGCACCACTAGTGGCTGAGGACGAGCCCGCAGTGTCTCTGCCTTTCTGAGTATACTGACTTTCCATACCGGAAGTGTTGTTTCCCAGACCGGAGGTGTTACTTCCCATACCGGTGTTGCTCCCCTGGCCGTAGGTGGAAGTCCGAGTTCGCTGCTCAGGAACGGCTGCCTGAGACTGCCACTGTTTGGTGCCAGAAGAAGCTCCTCTTGTGGGGTAGCTCATCTGCTGACCCTGGTATGGCTCGTTGACGAAGACATTCTTTGGTCCAAAGTCGGCATTGCTGGGTGACTTGGGGTTGCGGGCGTGGTCAGCATCGGTAGATGCAAGTGATTCTGGGATGACGGCGGTGTTTTCCTTTGTCCTAGGAGCGCCAGGTTGTTCTATCTGGAATTAGCTCACTTGATTATTCAATGGTTCGTGACTCTTCTGACAAAGCATGAGAATGTTAATGAGGTCGAGGCAGGTTTCGTACCGTCACGGTTTCCGGCATCATAAGGATCCGTAACAGTTCCTCTGCCTTGGATTCCAGAAAGAGGCTCATCGCCATGCTGCTGGCTGGAATATTGACTATCTGGGGTTTGATTGGGATGGAGCTCGCTCCATAGAGCATTTGAGGCGTTGTTGAAAGTTCGGTTTACGGTATCCATGTCGATGTGCTGGGTTCAAAGCAATTGAGTTGGTTTCGATAAAATGTGAGATTAAACTTCTTCAGAAAGTGCTGGACGTCTTGTTTATCAATGGATGAAGGAGGGCGATGATCAAAGAACCTTGTGTCGTCAGAGCTGTGGGCGAGGATTCAAGAAGACTGGTTGATCAGCGGGATGCGGTTTTTCTAGAAAGGCAGGAGAACAGCAACATGTTATAGTACGTCAGTGGCACGAGGCGAAAGCAGTGCACACCGACCAGCATGAGGGAGCGCATTGGCAGCCATTGACTGTCGATCGCTGAACCCGCGATGTCATCACCCCGTCCCGTGACGTCAAGGAACGTCACCTGTCACGTGGGAGCTCTGGACTGACCAACTGGCAGCGGCAATGCAAGAGAAGGAGGAGCAAAGTCAAAGTCAATTAGAATTCTATGGATGAAGAGAGAGACCCTTAGGGGCAGCGCAATTGGAACGGTGACTCGTAGATAGAGCCTCCCTCATAACGCCACCACACAACGTACACCAGAAGCAAGCAAATAAACAAAAAAAAAAAAAAAAAAAGCAATATGAACTGTTCGCAGTGAGGATGCAATCCCCTACGACCAATATCAGCGCCATATCTGGATCATCATGACCTTTACAAAAGAAACTGTATATGTCTCGTAGCCAGATATGAAGGCATCTGCTGATCCCAAACTATGTCTCCATCGGGTAAGAGAGCCACGGGTCTTATCACGCCGGTTTGCTCTTCTCCGCGGCATTCTTGGCCTCTGGGTTCAAAGGCTGTTTGGGATCGTAGCCCACACTCTTAACAACCCCAAGTCCCTTGGTCTTCCCCTCCCGGAAAAGCACTCGATCTCCGGGGGCCAAAAATTCGGGACGCTGAACAAACCTAAACGCTACCAATGCGCGGTCACCGCCCCGGATGAAGGGGCGATCAATGTCAATGACGGAGCATGTTTGGCTGACTGCGCCGACATGCAGCATTGCTTGATACCGAGGCTTGATGGTAGTAGCGTGGGATATAATCAGGACTAACCAATGTCAGTATGACAGATTATCTAGAAAGAAAACAACTGGTGAACACACCTTCAGCAACGAACTCCTTGTAGACTTTGGGAGGCTGGTCCAACTTCTTGAGCACTACCATACCCTTACGAACCTCTTTCCGTCGAACGCGTTTCAAGGCGAAAGAGCCCGACTGGCCTGCAAAGCAAGCGTTGACCTGAATACGCTTGCGCTCAATGGACTTGATCGTGGTGGTCGTAAATTGACCAAGAGAGTCAGGGCCAACCAAAACCGTATCGCCAGCGTGTATTACACCCGACTTAGCCACTCCAGAGACAACTGTACCCACATGAGGCACGGAGAACGTATCGTTGATAAGGAACTCGAACGGGGCGTTCACATTGTATTGGCCGCGGTGAGGAAGGATATTCAGGAACGTCCGAACAAGGTCCAGATTCTCTCCAGTGACATTGGACACCTGGAAGATCGGGCAGATCCGCTGGCTCACGAACTGTGTCGCCGTGTTGATGGTTTGTTCCATGTCCTTCACGAATACTGGAATCTTGCGAGAACCAGGCGACTTGAGAAGTTTGCTGAGCTGGGAAAGGGTCTCCTCCAGAATCTGCGGTGGGCAGATGTCGATCTTGGTGACGATTACCATGACTGGCACGTGTAAAGCTACGGCGATACCCAAGTGTTCTTTGCTCATGCCAATGAGGCCATTGTTAGCCGCGACCATGAGTAAACAATAGTTGGGGCTGCTGCTCAGCATGCCGAAAACCGTAGTCCGCAGGTAACGTTCATGCCCAGCAAGATCACTGAAGGCAATTACTTTGGCGGAGCGTCTTCCTATATCTTCCCAGGACATCTTCCGCCCATGAGCGCTGCTGACAATGTCACCACGGCTGTCGAACCCCATGATCTCCATCCCTACCGAGCTGGTCCGCCCGCTCTCGATTTCGTGCTTGTGGCGGAAGAGGTTAAGTCGAGCCTTTCCTCGGCCATCATCCAAGTTTCCTTTGACTAGCACACCCAGCATGGTACTCTTACCTGCGTCAACATTGCCAACAACTGCCATGCGGATCTCAGCCATCTCCTCCACAGTACCCGCTGGCTGCCGGATCAAGAGCTTGCCCCAAGAGTCTTTGATTCGCTCATGCTTCACGCGCGATTCCTCAGGCCCGCCGACATTGTAGGTAACAAGGATCCGACAGTGAGCAGGAAGGGTTTCCGCCGCTTCCCGCAAGCGCTGCAAGGCTGTTTTCCACTGGGTAAGATCAAAAGACATGGACTCTCCGCCATCCTCAAGACCCAGGTCGAAGAGAGTCTCCCCATGTCCTTCGTCAATGCGCGTCTGTAGAATGTTTGCCAGTACTTGCAGGTCATGGTCTGGCTGTTCACCAGTTCCCAGGAGCAACTCCTTCAATTTGATCGACTTCGGAGCATCTGTGAGGTCCAGCTGGTCGAGAATATCCAATTCGGCATGGTCTTCATGTACTGGAGCTGCGCTGGCTGTTTCATAGCCGCTGTCACTAGGCAAATACTGAGCCGAGCGCTGAGCCTGTTGCTTTTCAGCGTACTCGGCGAACTCGCTGAGGGCCTAAGTGTTGGCTAAGTGTTAGCGGGAATGCCAGATTGCTTCGCGGGGTGGATGCGCACAATCTCGCCTCTCCGCCTCTCCTCCAACGAGAGCTTAGGTCCAGCCGTCCTCATTTGGGTGGCTATAATGTTCGATAATCAAGATGATGTCAAAAGTAATTTACTATGGATGAAAGGCACGTTTTCGATCTGCGATATGATGCGTCACTCGGTCGGGTGGAAGATGGATCGCCGCTGGCGCACTCAGCGTATTCGTGTTATCATAATTCCACGTGCAGCTAGGAGGATATCAGGTAGAGAGTAATGATAGCCAAACCAGAATAATAATAATATTATGCAGAAGGATCTGGGGCAAGCCAGAGAGAGCGGGTTCTGAAGGAGATTCTGGTATGGGAGATGAGAGACAGCGAGTGTCGGGAAACTGGGGAAGCTTTATCGATAGGGAAGTGCGAGTCATCGCCGCCTCGTGCGAACCTCCGGGCGGATTATTGAGTCATACGGCACAGCAGAGTCATTCCCTCCATGCAGCTGGGCTATGCTGAGATGACTGTCTGCCTTCACTACTACTGTAGCCAATTTACATTAACTGTTTTGGGCCAGGTCTCCAACCAGAAACACTAGTCGCTGCTGTTGGTTTCATCGCTACATATGCCAGTATGGCATGATGCCTTCTACCATACGCCTTACACCTTCCTAATGCTTCTATAACTGCTATAAAACGATTGCAGGTCCAAGCATGACCGAGTACGTGAATACATTAGATAAAAATGGTATAGCCTGGAAACCTTGTAACATCGCCTGGTGTCTTCGTGGTCTCGTATTTCGTAGCTTGGGGGAGGGGTGGCCCCAAGAATATCCGACGTGATCCGTCTTCCTCACTAGTCATTGCCACCAAATTTTATGCCTGAGGAGAAATCAAAACGACAGAGTCTCCTATCATGAAAAGTCAGTATGACAAGCCCCGGGCTCTACCGTGAACGGCATCGCAAAACGCACCTCGAACGAAGAGCATCTCTTCCTGCTTCTTGATCGTCTAAAAGGCAACCATTCTGCGTTAGCCAAGCACTGCGTTATTATAACCTCCCCTAGCTGATGTTGTATGATAACCGAGGTAAATGAATAGAGCGACGTACTCGGAGGATCTCTTGCTCGTTCTCGTCTTCCTCCACCACGTAGATGGTCTCCTCGACATCGCCTAGCACCAGATTGCAATGGCTATCGTATGCCTACCACAAGTGACAAGTCAGTCAAAAGCCACGTAGCCAGATGTCGGTGGAACGGTGTAGGACTCACATGGAGACGACCCTTAAGCTCGCGATCGCCGCGCAGCTTGACAAAGACAATCTCATCGAGCGACAGGCGCACCAGATCTAAGGGTTCGGAGACGGACGATGTGCCCGCATCCTCCGTGTCGGCCATGTCGAGGATCGAGAGGGTGGAAAAGGAGAGACTGGAGCTTTCAGGCTAAGCGAACGAAAGGAAGGGGGGGAGGATCCAAGCTGCAGCGTGTACAGCAGACGCGGGTCATGGATGGTGAAAACGGCTACAGAGCTTGACAGGGATCTGGCCCGCCAAGACCACAACAAGCGGCACCTCCTCATTTACTCCGCTTTTATAGTCGCAGCTCGATTCCCCCCGACTTCTGACGGCCTAAACCCCCGGCTTTTTCCCTACTTTCTTTCATATTGTCTGTCCTCAGATCGCAATGCTGGGGTTTATTCGTGCTGGTGAGAGCTTGGGCTCTCATCTGGTACGTCCTACATACCGTCGATGTCGATTAACTGACCTACCTCGCTGTTCTCCACTTCTTATACTTCGGGATCCTACGCGCCGCCCACGATCGTCCAAGACGAGACCACCAATACATCGTTCCAGAAATCGGAACAACAATAGGTCTAGGAGTAGAGAGAGGTTCGCTGAGAGTCAAGCTACACGGTTGGGGCGAGGAACAACGAGCATATTGGAACCTGGTCAGGTTGAGGTTAAGGTTGACTTGGGCGATCACGAGACGTCCAAGGCACACGACGACATTGGGGCTGGTCCCCAAGTCGAGAGCTTGGATGATCTGGAGAGAAACTTCAACGCTATCATCCGAGATGGCCAGCCAGACCAGGTAATGGATGCTATGCTTGATCCTCGCTTTGAAAGCTTTGTTTGCTTGATGCCACCTAGCACCTTTGTCGAAGTCTTCCATCTCCTTTCCCCGGCTTATTTTATCGATCCCTATCGGGAAATCCATCGTCCCATCCATCCGTCGGCTGTCGATGTCAAGCAGTACAGATCACTGGATTCGATTTTCGATGAGTTCGCCAATAATCTTTCTGCCATTTTGCAAATTAGGTGGGCGGGCGGCCAACCCCTGGGCCTGGCTGAGTACACGCACCTGCTCGATTGCGCACGCTCAATGGGCGACGCTATCATGGCGGACTATATCTGGCATACCATTAGAGAGGATGGAATGGTGCCGGATTCCCAGTGCTATAATTACTACATGGAGGCGAAAGTCTGGGATAAAGCATATACCGGCTTGGAGAAGTATCGCCTCAGAATGACCCCTTACCTGTATCGGAAGAGGAGATTCTTCGAACCCAATCCCGGATGGCAAGGTTACGGTACTGCCGCCCGGAGTGTGAGAAAGGAAGTGCTGCAGATATTCAACGAGATGACACAGGAGGGGACCTCGGGAGACACGACTACCTTTGTCAATGTGATCCTTGCGTCAAGCCGAGTTGGCCATATGCAAGGAATCAAGAATGTCCTGCACACCGTCTGGAACATTGACGTCGACGCGCTGCTAGAACAGGTCGAGGAGTCGATGCTCCCGGAGGTGACCCCATACGACCGTTCCTCACCGCTGTACCCCACAAGTCATCTGCTGTTCGCCGTAGCTCATGCCTTTGGCACCAACAATGACATCCCTGCCGCTCTGCGTACGATAGACTTTATTTCGAGCAGATATGACATCCCGGTGCCCGAGAATGTCTGGCTCGAGCTATTTGAGCGATCGTTTGTTTTGTCTCGTCCGAGGTTTGGTCCTGACGCCGAAAGGAATGCGAAGGGTCAGGTTACATATGACTTCCTTAACACCATGTTCGAAACGATGACAGCCGAGCCTTTCAACGTGCGTCCAACCATCGAGGTGCACCATATACTCGCCAAGACTGCCTGGGATCGCGCGAGACTGTCAGAATTCCAGCGCCATATGGAAGCAGCGTATGACCTCTTGAGAGAGACAAGAAAGAAGAGGAGAACTGCGAGGTCAATAATAGAGGCATATCTGGGGCAGCCACAAACGCAGATTCTCAGATCGCGAGCCTTTGCAGATGCTGTGCACGCGTATGACATTCTGCGCGTGCGCACTATGCAGCAGACCGTCATTATGGAACGTCTTGCGAGGCTTTTGCTGATTCATCACCGCTGGATGGGTCGCCAAAACCAAGCGTGGGAGCGAAGCCTTCTTCCACGGGCGCTTGAAGAATGGCGAGACTTTTTGCCAGAGTCCGTGGTATATCATACCCGAGGAGGTCTCATCGAATTTGACGGTGCCACCTCATGGCGCCAGCGTAATATAAGAATCCATGATCGAGTACCAGTCCGGCGGCCAGCTTTCGGAACAAATATCAACCTTGATGACGATGCGAACGATATAGACGACGACATTTTCTGGGATTATTATCGGCAGTCTGCCCCGCATCTTGATTTGTCCATTCCACCCCTGAGAAGACTTTTCGAAGCTGTCCAAGAGGACAATGTCAGTAGCACTTACGACGATGAAGCTTTCCTGGCCGAAGAGCTGGGATATGAAGCCGGCGAGCTTGAGATCCCTAGAGTTGGAAGAGCTACGAAAATGCCCAGACAAATGCGCGCTACCGCTGAGGATCGCCAAACAGGGGAGGCCGACGATACCATACCCACAGGTCCTGGTCCTCTCTCATGGGCTTGATTCCGGTTCAATTTCGTGCCGTTTCTCTGTCTCTCACTCTCTTCACCATCTTCTTCTTCTTTCTTCTAATTCTCTCTTCGCATCTAACTTCGATTGTGACTTGCATCTCCGCATCTGGAAAAGTTCAACAATTTCGCGGACACGTGCTCTCAACCCTTATTTCTTTTCTTTTCTTTTCGTCACGTCCTGAAGCGGGACCAAATGATGAGCTGATCTTTAGCTGTCAGTTATGATACCTCATGTGTGCATGTATTGCCTTACCTGAGCGGATACCCTGTCTTTGTGACATGTTACATATTGAGCTTTCTTATGCTTTTTTCGAATATTAACATTACTCTTTTGCTTGTGAGAATTGATGATAGATAAGGTTGCTCTGTCAGCAAGGATAACAGTAGTCAGTATCGGTCCTTCGAGCCATGCGGTTCTCGAGACGAAATCGAGGACGGGGTGCATACCTATACAGAAACTGACATGAATCTCTGACAACATGTCCCCAGACGACGTCAGTCCAACAAGGAAACGATCATAATCATATACATACAATGCGGGTATATGCTACAAACTCAGGCACCTATCCACTAGGTCAATAGCCAGGCGACTCCATGATCATATCTTCTCCGCTTTCAAATCATTCACCACCATGTACCGACCAATCGTGATCCAACCCCACCGGAACCACACCATCTGGCTCTGATGGGCATTAACCATAGCCGACTGCGCAGTCAACCATTCATTGACAGAACTGACGAACAAAAGCCGAGAAGGGAGCTGGCCCTTAGAGCCGCCACTACGGCCAAGAAGGGAATTCATCGCACCACGAAGCATAGTAAACGGCGCATCCAGAATTCCAGCATACTTGCGCAGAAGATTCGTCGTGGTGAGCGTATACAGAGTGACGGGACAGGTATACCCGGGTTTATCCTTCATCAGGGTCCGCAGGAAATGAACAGCACCGTGGTAAAGAGACCGGTGATTGGGGTGGTTGCTAATACCGCCTTTATCGAAGGTCAAGAGCACGTCGATAGTCGCCGTAGGCGCCGAGCCAGCTTTGTTTGATTTATTCTTCTTGGAATTGGTGGCGGTGTTGTCGCTGAGTTCAGGAGCAAAGGCGTGTTCTAGAACAGCTGATACGTCGGACTCTGTCCACTGAATTGACATGCTGTCGCGGAACCGTGAGGGGTCGTCGATGATGTATACGTCCGATTCTTGGCGGAGGCCGAGTTGCATGGCGCTTTTCACGAGCTCCTTTTTGCGGATGTGACCGAGTCCGTCGGCGTCTCCTGTATTATGTCGCAGGTTGGGTATTAGTATGTGTATATTTTGTGGATTATCTTATATATGTTGATGGTGGTTTTGAGATGTACATACCACTGCTAAGACAGAGAATCTTTAGGTGGTTTCCGTATTCCGGCCTGGTCAGGGCCAAAACCGTGGGTGCGAAGAACATGGCTTCATCGTCCGGGTGGGCAATGAGAAGACATATCCGCTTGTTGTATAGACGAGGGAATGCACCGCCGAAAGGTGAGGACGTGGTTGAGGATAATGTCCAGAAGAGGAACACGGCGAGAATCGCGGACCCGAGAGAGAGCAATGTTGATGGAGTCATGGCGCGAGAGTAATAAGACGTGGTGATTTAGAACGTTGAAGTAGTTTAGGGATGAAGGGGAAATAGTCGAGAGTAATTGGATCGTCGGTACACCTGACAAATTGTGGGAGAAGCAAGTCGGAGCTCAACAGGGTAGGTGCTTTTTCGGGGGTATTCGACGACCGTTCGCCGCTTGCATGGAATTATGCAAGCGATGCTTGAGATTGAGATCCACCGACTGTTCAGCTATAGCATACAATAGAGTCTGAGTTATTCGGATTTGGACATCGTCGGGGAAAAGCGGCCCCAATGGGTTGAATGGTGAAGATTTGAAAAAGGGATAAATAGTCGAGTCGTCTCAGGGTCCTAAGTTGACGATCTCTAGAGCTCCATGCCTCCCGGACGCGAAGCTATCACCACGTGACTTACGGATTGAGCATATCGGAAGATAGTTCCAATTGCATTTCTAATGGCAGGAGATTACTGTGGTAAATTCTCCAAATTCTGAGCATCTTATAGTTAGGAGATTCTAAGTATCCTATGTGACCTTTAGATTTGCAAATCCCAGTCCTATCGGCCAAGAATAAGCGATAGTGCTGGTGATTTGGAATAGTAAGGCTACAGGAAACAGTGATTCTATTACTAGTATATATATATTTGCGGACAGCGGAGACTGGTAACCAATAAGCTAGTTAGTAGTAACATTGGTCATTAGTAGCATTGAGTAGTTCTCTACAATTAGTATACAAACCGGACAATCCGATATAATCATTAGTAGAAAAGCAATTAGAGCCTCACCAGATGTTCTAAGGCATCGAGGAGTCCCTCCAGAGCAAGTTCAATGAAAGATTGTACCGCCCATCAGTGCAGCTATTGCGTGTTACACTACCAGCATTGCGTTCAGACATCAGTGACATCAAAATCCCATTCAACCGGCCAAAAGCTAACTCAAATAGTAACCTGGCAAATGCCTTCACAACCATTTTCAGCAGTAACATACCTATCCTGCAACATTCATCCAATTGCCACCTTCCTGTTCCGCTTGGTATAATTAGTAAGCTATACGCACTAACTAACAAGTTAGCTAGAGTTAACTACTGAATGTACAAAGTCGACATTCAAAAAGGAGATCATGATCCCCACCAATCACATGAACGCCCCAGAGCACCTGCATTTGCGATTCTCCCGCGGATCCAGCCAACCTTGCGACGTAGGATAGGCTATCACCATAGGTCCTATAACTAGTTAGTAGCTCATAGCCCGAAACTGCTTACAATTTCCATGTCAGCATACAAATCAAGGAATGGCCACAAGTATCGCTAGGGTGGCATTTGAGAAAAGAGACATTGTCTCGGCTCGACGGCATCCAAAGCCTGTAACCCGGTACCGAGCAAAGTACGGAGTCCCCGCGGTTCTCCGGACCCAAAAGACAGCCAATGTCACTAGTACCAAGTATAGCCAATAATGAGGAATTCCATGGAATTAATATATATTGATCATGGATTCTAGTGATTCCTTGTCAGTTTCTAGTGTTTCTCTCGCGGGTAGAGTCGGCGGTAGCGGGGACTAGATTGGATAGAGACGTCGTCACATGGTAGTAATTTAGTTCTCTGTTTTCTGGGTTGTTTTAAGGTCATTAGTAGGTGGCAAGATCCAGGTTCGGTGACTAAACTCTCGGGATAGGTATCTAAAATGGTGAAAGACACGCCGTTAGACACCTCCGGGTCATGAGGGAGTTTCGAAAGTAGAGTCAGCCTACCGTTATCTCTAGTTAGCTATTACTTCTGGAACTTCTAAGATTAACTACACTGGCACGTGGAACAAGCAAAATTGCTTAACTTGGCAAGAAACCCACATCCTGTGCAGTTCGGCCCGGAGTAAACTCCAAATAGGAGGTTCTGGCTACGAAGCTCGTGAACTTTCCTATATCCGTTCTCGGGTGCTGCTAGCCGGTATTGTAGGGCTGAAAACCTCCTGCCAGTGTCGATTCACATGGCAAGCACTGCGCAGCATGCCGCGATTAATAGCTGTGGATTGAGGATTGATTGTCAAAATCAGCCAAGTATATACCGCCGAGCATAATGTTACAATGCAATCATGTTTGGGCGACCAGTAGGATACCATGGCGGGATCGACGTGCCGAACTTGATATCCGCGGGGTTCAAGAGCCTGTCTATTTGATTGCAAGGCTATAAGAAACCGTGAATCTGCCACGAAACGTGAACACAGATATTGGGACAATTCTCTCAGCCGGTCTCGGCAAAAAGCGCCAGTAACTTGAGCGACGATATCCGAAACCATTGGGCTACTGTTAGTCATGCAATATATTGTTTTGTGTAGCAATAGCGGTAGAAAGTGGATAGCATCAAGCTGGGCGGACGGCAGGTACGGCGTCAACCAAAGACTGTGAGTGGTGTACCCACGGACCGATCTGACTTCCGTCGAGGACCTTACCGGGCAAGGAAATTGGGGGACAACGGCAGTCGCCGAAGTCCATGAGCAGAATGGTGTAATTCGGGGCTAAATCCTCATGTAGTGAGTGATTTAGCTCGTCCAAAGACCTTGGAGGAGAAAGGGGAGAAAATTCTGAGGCGCTAGTGCCATGGTGAAGAGTCATCGCTATGGAGTCCGCTAAAGCTAACCGTGAAAAGAGACCCGGGCCGGTGGGCAAGCCCCGTTCGAATAAAAAACGGGACAATCCACCTTTGGGAGGGGTTTCCGCGGAAAGACCCAATGGAAAGGGCGAGACGGTCAAACGCAAGAGAAAACGCTATAGCATTCGTAGTTGGCATCATTAATATGACTATTCGCTGCTACTACTACCTGTTTTGCAGCTGCATTGAATGGGTCCAAGCTTCTGCACTTTAAGCTGAGAGGGGGTTTCATCAAGCCGACAAGGCACTAGTCCATGGAAAGATGGTGGTTAATAACGCAGTGCGTGCTCAGGCGGTAGTAGAAACTAGAAATCCCTCATGCAGATATCTCTTGCTTGCTGAGACTGGGTAATTGGCGAAGAAAAACCTACTAACTAGCACCTATGAGGAATGTCGTCATACTCAGGCTGTCGGAGTTGATTTGCAATGTCGCTATATATCAAACATATTCGTAGTATGGAGCAAAGACTAGTCTCGATGGTGAGAGACTCAATGCTCGGCAGGATGGGGTATTCGAGTGAAGAATGGTCACCGGGTGCAGTCTTCACTGCCTGAACTGAGCGGAATGGCGCAATGGACCTAGATCTAGTGCATGCACCTGCATTGGCCTTCCCCCAAGGTTACTGGATATAGAAGTATTCAGAAGCATCAGCTGGAGGCGGCACTTTCCGATTTACATTTTAGCCTGTTACGGTCGATATTAATTTGGTTAGCACCCCCATATAATCGTATGAATGCCAGCGATCATATAGTTAGCATGTGCCGACCAATACTTTGAAGATGAGGCTTGGCGGGTAACACTGAGGCTAAAACGTTATATACAATATACGTAAGTAGTAGCATCCGAAGTTGTGGCGTGATCGAATCGGCCATCCGTGGCCGTCAGCGACAAGAAGTGCCGAAACTCTCAGTGAACCGGGACGGTCAAGCCGACAGGATATCAGGGCGAAAAGTCGGCCAAGGTACCTGGATCGTCAGAGGTCAGACCGATCATTCACCATTGCGCATGCTGTCGTCCTGGCAGCTCAATGGGTGGTGGTGAAACTGTTAGGTAATTGGTATGGCGGCGATGGGTAGCCATTCGTCAGAGCGACAGGACTGTCCCTGGCCAAGTAACAGCGCACGTTGCTGTAGTCTAGAACATCGAGGTTGGTTAGTTAGTAGTGAATATCATATGTTACTAACTTACTACGCCTTGGATATTATTATTATTATTTCCCAATTGCAATTGTTTCTCACGCAACCCTCATGCTATCCTTTACGATGACCTATGACCTACTAACTTCCTTAGCCTTCACCTACACCGACCGACCGGCAACTGTAGCCGGATGATGTGATGCCCCGCATAGAACGGAATTTTTTCACCAGTGCGGGGAAAAGTGCGAACCTATCGCCTTGCAGTGAGCGACAACGGAATCTTCCTCCCTGTGTGAAAGGGTCCCATGTTAGCGCCGTCACAACCATGCTTGAGACTTGGCCAAAATTGGCAATAATGAGGAGAGCCTACAGCCAGCTTCGTCATTCAGATCCTCAGTGCCTGAGCCCCAAGCCCTCGAACAGCCACTCGACCAAGTCTCATCGAAACAGGGTACCGCTGTACCGCGCGGGTGACAAAAAGGCACAAGTCCCAATAAAGATTAAGCCGGATTTGCCCTTGACATTTTTTTCTATTTTCTTTCCCCCTTTGGCCTTGTCGGGATGTGGAACCTGGCCGAGCTGTAACCTCAGAAGACTTAAGAGGCGCTGGAATGGAATAAAAACTCTGCAAAGGAAAATTTTTCTTTCTTTTTTTCTCAAAAAGGTTCCCATTCCGTACGCAAAACATCTGGTTCTGATGGGGCTAGCGTCTTCCTCCGTCTGTAAATTCTGCGCCTCGTTGGCTCAAAAAGTGCAAGTGGCATCACGGATCCAGAGGATCTCCCATTAGCGTCGCAACGTGTTGCGGTATGGTAACGTATACCCGCGTCACAGTGCCGGTCACCGCTCGTACGGGCAAGACTTGCGCCAGACCGCCTTGAGACTGTTCAGCTTTTCGGGCTCTCTCTGCACTGAATGACGCCACGTGATGGTTTAATGACGGCAGCTGACCTTCCTGAACGAGCAAATAAAACGCCCTTTTTGTCAGGTGTCATTACGGGCTCAGGTTCCGAGGGCCGCCTTGGACGGATATACGGTGCCGGGACCCCTATGACTGAGTGACTGACCTTTGTGATGCCTCTTTTGGGGTCGCTTCCTCGATTGCTCATCAGGCACACATCAAAGAAATTGACTCTCTACTAAGGCTGTCAATACTTACAACTACTATGGTTGTCGTGGCAGGCCCTGGGCCCCAAGTATACAACGGCCCAATCACACTGTGGCCTGACCTGGAGAGGCATGTTGTCTAGAACCTTAGTCAGCCCCGTCATCCTTGGTTCGGATCACCAACAAAAAGGGCATGACAACATCACTGAGCATTTTGGCATGATCTCGAAGACCGATCATTAGAGCCACGAGTTCATTCTGAATAATCGCTAGTAGATATTGCGTCAAGCCATCACCGACTTTCTGCGAATACGCGTCTAGGTCACGCAAACATTTGCGAGCGAAAGATCGACAGCCAGGGGATGGACATTCGTTCCGGCCCCAGGGACAGCCAGACTAAGTCCATTTCTATGGGGTAGGAGTGAGTCATTGCGCACGGCCTCCAACGGAGGTACATGGGAGAGCTAATCACCATGCTTTGTGGCCAGCGAAGTGCTCAAGTGATGCAATATGTTAGATTAGTACGATTGTGTTGCAGCTTTGCAAAACACTTTTCATGCAGATGGTAGCACGTCCACTCCGTACTTCAGAAGCAGTATGCATGAGGCCTGACTATATCACATGCGTAAACATTCGAAGAGAAAAGAATCAATCCTGTTGGTAAAGCGCGCATATTGCGCTGATCCTGCGTAGGATTTAGCCGAGGACAAGACAGACTGTCTGTCGCCTTGACTATTGCCATACATAGATCATTGATCGAGTGGTTGCGAATCACAGATCCGGGGATGGGGTCAGACAGCGGATAGCTGTCATGATACACTGTGAATGAACAGCCCCAAATTTCGATAGGCTGACGAGTCCTTGAAGATTCTAGAATTTGAGTCTATGGCATCTACTGTTATTCCACCGTGGGGACAGATTAGCCACTGACTATGAGTCTCCAGATCTAGAATGTCCCGTTGAATGTAATTCTCCCATACGACAACAACTGTCTAAGTATATCACGTAAGATCCTGTGTAAGCCACACATCGACCACAATGGTTGATGTATAGCCTGTCAACCCATTCTCATGTATGGCTCACACTTTTCTCCTCAGGGAAATCCTTCCGCCAAGCAGCCCAGCAGGAACCGAGTGCTTCTCAAACGCAGGCGCTTTCCGCCGGAGACAGCCGTATTGTCACGTACGGAAAGCGTATGGTAAGGCCCACGATGACGCTTTTTCTGCCGCGCCCCACCCCGTCTCCATCGTCCGCCCGATGGGATGGAGCCCTGAAGGTGGCCAGACCAGGGAATGAATGGCACCTTGTTACATGCGGTGGGAACGTCCTAGAAGCAACCATACTAAAAAAGGGCGAATTTGGAAAAGGAAAAAAAATTCAGGAGCAGAAAATTCGATTTTCAGTATAGTCCTTTTTTTTTTTTTCCCTCCTCGGGGAAGAATATATCCTGGTACTAAAAAAATAGGAAAGCTTGTTGCGTTCATTCAAAGGCAGCTGCTCTCCCACTTCTGCTCTTCTTTCTTACTTTCTTCTGGTTCTGTCCTACTCAATTTACCTCATCTTCCCTTCACCATCCCATAGCATCTGAAACTCAGTGGTGACTACAACTATACTGCCACACTACCCATTGTATCCCCAACGTACCGGTGCTCGGATACTCCATCATCTTGACAGCAACACCTAGACGAGTGTCAACATTACCACAGCGCAACTGGATTATGTACCTGGTCGTCTACCAAACATCGCAACTCTACCAATATCGAAGCACTTCCTAAACAACCACTTGTGAAAGTTATTGCTCTGCGGCATATACATACAGACTCTAGTCTTCGAACTATCCCTATCCTTCCACAGAAACCACCCCCACCGGAACATTTTCTCTCTGCAACTCAAGTAGGGGCTCACAAATCGGCTCTCACAAGTTCCCATATTCTTTAGCCCGGCACGGTTGTCACAAAACGAAAGTGTTCTCCACTTGACCTTTTGACACCATGCCTGGCCGTCTACTCTCCAGCTTTGTTCGCCCCTCCCTTTCTCACCATTCCCACCACTCTCACCATTCTTCCGTCTCCCATTCCAACTCCTCGTCCTCGTCGTCTGTGAATGAGATCCCACCGAATGCTATGGTCTCCAAGAAGCCGTCCACTCATGGTGCGGAGAGAGCCCGCTCACCTGAGCGCCGTCTATCTTTCGCCGTTGAGCACCTCATTCACCCCCACCGTGATCACAGCAAGGACAAGCGACGCAGCCATGGCCGGTCCTCCCGTTCCAAGGAGCGTGCCGGACAAGAGGAGATTGCCAGTGCTCATGCAAAACTAGACGTCATCGTCGAATCCCCGCCGCTTGTGTGCTACGGATCCCCCGCGAACTCCACTGGCGCGCTGTTTTCGGGGCGTCTGAAGATCACCATCTCCGACTTGGCTGGCATGGTTACCCTGGACACTTTCGATATGCGCCTCATGAGCAGACTGACTACGAAGAAGCCTGTATCCAGGGACTGCGCCAATTGCGCATCGCGCACGGAAGAACTGACCCACTGGAACTTCCTGACGGAGCCCATCCACCTCAAGAACGGCGATCATGAATTCCCCTTCAGCTACCTGTTTCCCGGTCATCTGCCCGCCTCCTGCAACGGTTCGCTCGGTCAGGTCGAGTATTTCCTTTCTGCGCGTGCTCACAACATCAACGGCGAGGAGTACACCTACAAGATGCCCGTGCATATCAAGCGCGCCATCCTCCCCGGAAACGACAAGTCCTCCATCCGCATCTTTCCCCCTACCAACCTCACCGGCCGCATCGTTCTTCCCTCTGTTGTGCACCCGATTGGGACCTTCCCGGTGCAGATGACTCTGAGCGGAATCGTGGACAAGGGTGAAGAAACACAGACTCGCTGGCGCCTGCGTAAGATGATGTGGCGCATCGAAGAACACCAAAAGATCGTGTCGACCGCTTGCACCAAGCATGCACACAAGATTGGAGGCGAGGGCAAGGGAGTTCTGCACCAAGAGACGCGCATCATCGGCCACAACGAAGAGAAAGAAGGATGGAAGACTGACTTCGATACCGCTGGCGGCGAAATCAGCATGCAGTTCGAGGCGAACATTAACCCTTCTTGCAACCCCGTTTGCGATCTCGAAACCCCCGGTGGCTTGGAAGCGAGGCACAATCTGGTCATCGAATTGATTGTGGCTGAGGAGTTCTGCCCGAACCGGAACCCCAAGCTCATCACCCCTACTGGAGCGGCGCGCGTGTTGCGTATGCAGTTCCACCTTCATGTCACGGAGCGCAGCGGTCTCGGTATCAGCTGGGATGAAGAGATGCCTCCAGTGTACGAAGATGTGCCTGCCAGCCCGCCGGGATACACCATGCTGGATGGCGACAGCATCATGGAGGACTATCACGGATCCCCCATTCACCTGCCAGAGTATGAGGAATTGGACCGCATGGAGTCCCTTCGACTGGACAGTGACTCCACTCACTCTTCCATCCGGGGTCGGTCTCGCCTGACAACCGACGATCTGATTGCTGAACCAATGATGTCTGGCGCCAGCACTCGAGCGCCGTCTGTTGATTCTCGAAACTCGAGACACGCGTAATGCTCTCCACCTGATCGTCTACTTTCCTTCACCTATCATTTTCTTTTACTTTTTCAACAAACCTGGACTCTACGGATGTCCAATCCAAGCTACGCCGCTTACGACGTTACGAACTCATAACGAATTGGACGATTTTTCAAAGTCACAGAGATTCGGATTCATCTCAGTTGCTCTCAACAGTCACTCGAAACAAATTGGCTTGCCATACTTAATAAGCTTTCTAATATCAATGGCATGGAATTAAATAAAAAAGGGGGAAAACAGAAAAGTTTGTGTTTTAGAATTCTCTTTGTTCTTATCACGGAGTGGGGAATATTTCAGTCTGCATGATACCCATAGTCGCTACAATATGTCACACCTGGCTATTTCTTCTGTTCTTCCTGTTTTTTTTTTTTTTTTTTTTTTAATGAGGGTTTCCAGATCGTTACCATTATACCTGATTAATAGAATTGAATCAATAAATCAATAAAGAAAAATAAAAACCACAAAATCCCTCCGAGACAAAGCCTCACCAGCCCCGTCTCAGACTCCTGTCGTAAACCATCAGATTCCTAGTAAGTAGTAACTAGTAAGTAACCCCGGAATGAGTGATCGCCCTTTAGCAACCCCCATAGTTACTAGTTAGCAAATCCCCCAACCCAAGCCAGGTAAAGCCTTGTGTGACACACATTCGGGTAGTTACAGCTTATTTTTTCAATTCACATCAATAAATCCTCAACACCACCTTGCTTGCTTGCTTCCATTACCTTGGTTTGAACTGGCCAGTTCTCTCGCCTTCTTTCAGCCTCGTAAAGGGTGTATGTCACACCAACATCTGCTGCTGCTGCTGCTGCACCCACCCATCCATCCATCCACCACCCACTAGACTAGTTAGTATTCAATATTTTCAGGTTTGCCCCAATCTCATGCAAGTACCCAGGTTTGTTTTCTCTAGTCTACCCTCCGGTCAATCAATCACTCACTCACTCACTAACTAGTAATGGCTCATGCTACACAAGGTGGCCCTGTCTCGGTCCTTTTTGCTTTCAACTCATCTATCTATTAAAATCCCCCCCTGCAGATCAGATCGGTAATCTGCATGTCCGTAGTGTAGTACGGAGTAAGTACTTTGGTTTGGTGCTTGGAGTTGAACTGGGATGGATGTTTTAGACTAGTTGTTGGTACTAGGTAACTACTTAAGGAATCTGAACTGTTTTTCCCCCTCTCCTTTATTTAAGTAGTGGGATGGGGTCCCTCGAGTGCTACCTACTACTGCTGCTACTACCCAAGTTGTGAAGCTGAGTTTTGTGTGTGCACTCAAGTCCAGCGCTTCTTCCCCTTCTCGCTGTCTTATATTGCAGTGTTCCCCCTAATACTAACTAACCAACTACCTACTCTTTCATCTCTGTGTTATGTGCACTTGAACAAGATTATTATCATTCACATTTCCCTCACTCTTTCTTTCTTGCCATCCTTTTCGACCGTGTGAAACGCCCTTCCTCATAAATAAATACCATGTGCCTGCCGCAGGGAACTCCTTAACCTTTTGCTCCGGATCCTGTTCTTGTCCTTCCGCGTCTTCTTCATCTCCCCCCTTCATCTTCCTTGAACTCCACAATAACTCCGGGATATTTTCATCGAAACAAAAACAAGTCACATAAACATGAACATGGAAAGAGACAAACAGATAGATAGATGAAAGATATGCACATCATGAGATCATGAATCGAAGATGGGTCCGTATGCATGGATCCCATGAGACTCCAGTTCGTATACCACTTTCTTCGTCACGAACGGATTGCTAATCACGCATACGGCCTCAGCATCGAAATCCCTCACCAGCTGTCGAACGATCGGGACCATGTCGATTCGTCCGGACTGGTTGGTGTCGATGACCACCGGGTTCGGATCCATCTCGGATACTAGGTTGAGGATGTCCTGGCCGTAGGTCTTGAGCGGTGCCCGCGTCTGCCAGAGTACTCGGAGTTCTGGCCGGTTCGCATCCCCAAGGAAGGAGAGGCACGGGCCAATACCAGATCCTGTAGTCACCACTACCACTCGCTTGAAGACCCGCATCGCGTATGCGAAGCCGTTGATCAAGACTCCTCGCTTCCAGAGGTGCGTGGGTGGGTCTTGGATGCAGGCTGTCGTCCAGTCCCCTGCTTTAGAGACCAACGCAGAGAAGCTTTTACCTTCTGGGTCTGGGAACGTGGCGAAGCCATGCCAGTCTCGCAGTGGGTGTCGTGATAACTGAATCCCCTTGCCGAAAGCCGTGGTGGTGTGCGTGAAGTGGAGACGCACCGCATGCGAGGAGAGGTATTCGGCGCGGACGGGGACTTTGCGGAGAAATACCCAGGGATGGATGATAGCCACGACCGTTACCATCAGAAACCAGAAGGCAGGCAGGGTGACCAGGAACCGGCCCAGGGATTCGTGGTACGCTTCTCTGGCCTGATTGGCGAAAATCATGAGCAGTATCACGAAGAGTGCCACGACCAGCCATCCGGAGAACCGGTGGGTCAGCTCGAAATAGTCATGTCTCTTGAACCGGAACTTTGGGTGGGCAACAATGATGATCGCCAGCAACAGGACCAGAATAACATATTCCAGGATAACGGGCGCAAGGGATAAGACCGACGCGCCGGTCCAGTATTCCCGAGACATCACCCCTACAAATCCCACATACCAGACGAAAGCGGCTACTCCACATCCGCTGTGCACGCCGCCATAATGATAAGCCTTAGCGGCCAACAGACGCAACCACATCGGAGCTGTTCTCGGTATTGAGCAAACGGAAATGAAGATGGAGTTCACCACCAACGGCTGTCGTGCCAAACCACATGCCATTAGGTTACCCGCGGTAGCATTCACCAGGGCTATCAATTTCCGGTCTGTGACCATGATGGCCACGAACACGCCAATATTGGCGAGGAAGACCAGGGTGAACAGACGACGGTAGATGTTCAGCAAGCCATACCGAATCCGTGATAGCTTCTTGACTTTCTGTTCTTGGGCTTCAAGGTCCCAGGGGTCATTGCCTGCATGATAGTGCGATGCCTCCAGCTTCTCTGAGAGCCCATTGACTATGGTCTGCTCTGCCAATGTTGCCTCACCTGGACTGGGTGGGCCAGATGCACATTTGGCAGGCTGTGGTACCGACACAACGGTCTGCACTGTTGAGGATGACATGCTGATTCGGGGTATTCCAAATAAGAAGGCGTGAGGAAGGAGGAGGAGGAGTAGGAGGAGGAGGGGTGGTGAGAGACGAGAAGCAGATACCCAGGTGAGGTTATTCCTAACCAACAAGAGGTGGAGGGAGAGGATACGAGTGGCAAGGGTTGGTGTGAGGGTCAGGTACAGACTGACGCAAAAGGGAAACAAAGAATAATTGCCAAAATTTGCTATACCACAGGGAAGTTCATGGCCCAACGAATGATTTCAGAGAGATGAGGTGAGGGGCGAAGAGGGAGGACCTGACAGGCGTTCACACTTCACCTCCGGATTGGCATTGCCGTGAACCAGCTGCGGTGAATGGGCACCTGCGTCTTTTGAATCTTTGTGGATGACGACATCTCACAAAGATGCAGAAGAACTATATTTCCCGAAGCGTGGACCTACATCGAACACCGGAGTTATCTTGGGGCTATTGTGTCTAGTCCATGTTCCCAGCAGCTGGACGCATACCGCATGCGGCATACTGTCGGCCCGTTTTCCCTCTACAATTTTGATTTTATATTTTTTTTCCCTTTCTTTTATTTTAATTTTTGTTTTTTTATTTTCGTTTTCTGACTCTTGACTTGTCAGTGCCAGGATTTCCAGGATTTATCCACCAGACCTGAAGCCAGATACTATTGCACGGGATATGATCACACCCTAAATTGGTGGATTAGTAGCCGACTGCCAATGAGCAGTGAGAGATGGCATAGTGCCATTCACGATTCAGCTCTGCATTCCCCGAATCGAGAAAGAGGAGGTCCAATGGATGGTCCCCGAAGGAGGGGTGGGATTGAACTTGTGCCGTCTCAGATCCATGGCTGATGAATCTAGTGACAGTGATAACTAGATAGCAGGGTCTAGAGATTAGCATGGTCCGGCGCAACCAGTCCGAGTGGCTCCTGCAGGAGGGCCAGGGTTTCCCTGCCTGACGCTAGCAGGTGAAGACACTCGTGTAAGACGCAATGATGCTTGCCACGGGGGGGATCGTATTCCCCACCGCTGCACCGCCCGATGGGGGCAAGGTGGAGGGATGAGGCAATGGAAAATCGATAATCGGATTATCGGGAGCACGGGACAGCAATGATTGTTGAGACGCCATAGAGTGAAAGAGGTGAGTTGACAGGGCCCCGGCGGCAACATCTCCACCCACGATCCATGCAGGACGCACAGATTCCTGGCTTTTTTCCTAATTGGGAGAATCAACCAAGAGTCTATCGGTGGCAGACGCAGACGCAGATGCAGATGGAGCCCTGCCATGTCGCTGGGAGACTAGTGTGTCCCGAGGTGCTGGCCAGGCGGCCCGGTAATGGAGTTGGAGGGAAGTGCATGCGCCTGAAAGAGAGCGACAGACACAGACACACAGACACACAGACACACAGACGCACCAGATGGAGATCAGAGAGGATTTACCCACACCGTACCAGCAGCCAGGTTCCATTAGCGGGCGGGGTACATTTCAGCGGTGCCAGGCGCGTCTTGCAGGAAAAGGGAAATGCATCATGGCTGCCAAAAGTGATTAGCAAGACGTCAGCCTAGCATGGGTCAGGCGAGGTGGATACCCAGCAGGCACACATGATTGCACCGAGGCCAGAAGGAACAGGACTGAAGGGAAGCTGAATACAGGACGTACTATCCGACAGGCCAGGAAAGAAACAAAGCCCTCAATCCAGCAGGCTGGGGGGGAGGCGTTCAACCATGGGCGAACGCTAGTTCGATTCCCAAGTGCGGGAGATCTCACCAGTGGGTTCAGCTGCACGAGGTTCACTACCGCTCAGCCGATTCCTGAAGAGTGCAAGTGGGAAAAAGACTGGCGCCTATACTAAGAGTGGGAGATGTGCGATCGAGAGGGTCGATGACAGGGGAGCGAGAGAGGAGCCATGGATCGAGCCATGGGATCCAATGGGAGGGCAGAAAGAGGAAGATTGAGTCAAGAAGCACGGGGTTTCGGGCTGAAGAGATGCCCAATAATGGATTAAGTTAAGTTCTATGGGGAAGGAAGAGAGGAAGAGAGGGAGAGAGAGAGAGAGGAAAGAGGGAATGGAAAGGAAAGTCGGGAAGATCATGAAATGTGGAGAACCACTTTTCTTTATTTTCTTTTTCTTTTTATTTTTTTTTCATCCTTCTTTTTTCTGCTTTCGAAATTTTTTATTTACATTTCTATGTTTTTTTTTTATTCTTATTTTATTTTCAGATTCCACACTGGGATTAACCTTTTTTTCTAATATTTTGTTTTTCAGCGCCCGAGCGAGTGAGGTGAGTTCGTCTGCATGACGGGAGCTGTTCGCCATTTTTACTTTTTGACCAATTCCCGACCCACTCGGGATGCGATCTGAAGGACGAACCGCGTCGGGTTTAGCGGCCTGCTGCAATCGGCGGCTGTCATTCGGTGCTGGCGGGCGTGGGTCGGAGTGGGATCCGCGCCCCCCGATCTTAGGATGGTATTCCAAATTCCAAATCATGGCTATGGCAGATTGCCAGTCTCGAGGAAAAAAAGGGTAAGAGATGGGGAAATTGAAACTGGAATTAATCTGGAATTCCTTGTCATGCCCACTCCCAACTCACCACTCACACTGCACAACACGCCCCCCCGTCTCGCTCTGTCGCTCGCTCGCGCGCTCTTTCTGTCGCCGCAGGATTGTTGGTTTCATGAGCTTGGTCCTTTTTTTGACTACCCTTGAAACTTCCCATCATGATGGAGATATATTTATCGCCCCAGAATTCCCCTTTGCTGGCTGATCGGGATATTCTTCTTGATCATTATTTTTTTGTTCCATTCAGTGACCCCAGTTGATCATTCCTCGCCCGGACTCCGACACTTGTCTACAAGCTAACTGTCTACGGTACTCCGTGCTACTTGTCTCTCATCTGGTCTCGTCACTGGCACTGGAAACGGGGCATGTGTGATTGGATTCACATTGGACTGCACCTGGTTTGGACTCAACTGGACTCGATTCATCTCTGGCAACACTAACTGGACGGGACTGAATTGACCCTCTTCTCCCTCTCTGTCTCTCGCTCTCGCTTTCTCCTTCTCTCCCTCTCCCTCTCCTGTCTTCTTCTCATCGACACTCTCCTGTGGTTTCCCTTCTCTTCCTCCAATCCCTCTCCTGTTCCCTCCTCGGTTTCCACTCCTATCTTTTCCTCCACCTCCACCTCCTCCACTCTTCATATCCTGTCAATTATCCCTCCAGTCTTGGAGTGTTTCACCAGTAAATTCCACCACGATGGGTAGTCTCTGGGCTGCTCCCAATCTGGGCGATCCCTTCAACCTCCCTCTCCCCAACACCCACAGCACCACCCACGGTGAGGGTTGCTACACCGACTTGTTGAGCTTTGCGTTTCGTGGTCCAGTCCACTATGACCGGCAACAGCCACTGTTCATCGACGCTGAGGACACGACGCGGTTCTTCAACGCGCTCCAGTTCGAGACGCTGGTTCGAACGCTGATTGCTGGTCTGAAAGCCCACCGTGTCCAGCCTGGCGATTGTGTGTTGGTTCACCTGGGCAATAGTGTAAGTAGTAATGCTCCTGCTCCTCTCCTCCTCTCTTTCCTCTCCCCTGACTGGCCTGCTTATCAATCCCCAAATACCTCGATGGCTCTGCCCCTCCCCCCACCTCACCACCCTGCTGTTCTCTGTTCTTCTTCAATTTCATTTGTTATCTGTTTCTCCATCGTGTGGTCATCGTCTCATCATGCCCCTCCATCACCCTCTTCTCACTGACTCATGGCGTGGTAGATCATATACCCCGCACTCTTCTTCAGTATCATCGGTGCTGGCGGTGTGTTCATGGGTTCCAACGCGCGCAGCCAACCACAAGAGCTGGACCATATTCTGCACCTGGCAGAGCCCAAGCTGATTATCACGTCTTCCGATGCACTGCCCACGGTCCTGAGCGTGTCAGCCGACCACGGCATGCATCCCAGCCAGGTGTGCCTGGTGGACGAAGCTGCAGGGGATTACATTGCCCAATACTTCCTCGCCGGACCATTGGCATATGCGACTGCCGGCATGCCCTTCTTACTAGTCCCGAGCAGTGGGGGCGGCTCTGTTGTGAACTTCGCCCACCTTTTGGCGTACGGCGAAAGTGATTGGGTGGCCTTCGATGACGAGACGATCGCCAAATCGACGCCGGCCGCCATGTTCTCCACCAGCGGCACCGGAGGCCTGCCTAAGGCTGCCTACCTCACCCACCATGCCATGGTCTCGCACCATCTCACCATCCACTACGAGGTGCCGTATGAGGTAACGCGCCTGATGTCCCTGCCCATGTTCCACATGTTTGGCGCCCTGTGGACCCACTTGTTTCCCATTCGCTATGGCCAGCCCTTGTTTGTGCTGTCGCGATTCGAACTGACCCAGTTCATTTCCACGGTGCGCGATTACGGCATCACCGAGACGTACATGGTCCCCGCTATGATTCACACGTTCAATCGGTCAGCCGCGCCCCTCGCAGGCTCGCTGTCATCCCTGCGGTACGTCGGTGTCGCGGGCGCTCCCATTGACGCTGCTGCCATGCAACGCTTTCGGGAACTGCTCCATTCGGACGCCCGTGCCTCCCAGCTATGGGGGATGACGGAAGTGGGAGTGGTGTTCCAGAATCGCTACGGGCCTCAGGAGTCACCGGCGGGCAGCATTGGCCGGTTGCTGTCTGGCTACGAGGTGCGTCTGGTCGGGCAGGATAACCAGCTGGTGCTCGAGGACAACCAGCCGGGGGAACTCTGGGTGCGCGGGCCCGGGGTGCTCAGTGGGTACAAGGGCCGGACAGACGCGAAAGATGCCCAAGGGTGGTTCCGCACCGGCGACGTTGCGTATGTGAGCGCCGGGCAGTTCTACATTTACGGGCGCACGAAGGAATTAATTAAAGTGCGAGGGTAAGTTGGTCGTCCATCCAAGGGAAGCAAACCCCGAGAAGCAAGTGCTAACCGCGACGTGCAGATGGCAGGTGGCGCCGGCGGAGGTGGAAGCGGCCCTTCTCAAGCACCCGGAGATAGAAGATGCGGCCGTGATTGGGGTGACCTCGCGGGACGGCAGCACGGAGCTGCCCCGAGCGTTCGTGGTGCGAGCCAAGAGCCTGACGGGCAGCCGGCTGACCGCGGACGAGGTGTACCACTTTACGCGGCGACAATTGGCCAGCTACAAAGCGCTGGATGGGGGGGTGATCTTTGTGGAGGAGATCCCACGGACGGCGAGTGGGAAAATCCAGCGGTTCAAGCTATCGCAGATGAACACCTATCGGGAGATAGTGAGTAACTTGCTGGCACGGTTCAAGGGGGCGAGTTTGCAGACGGTCGGGATTATGCATTCAGGAAGCATTACAGTGTAAGATGGGTGCTTCTTCTTCCTCTTCTTTTCTTTTCTTTTCTTTTTTTTTTTTTTTCTCTCTTTTTTTCTTCTGCATCTCTTTTTTCTTGATTTCTCTTCTTCCGTTGATATTCCGCTCTGGGAATGCCGTACATATTCGGGGGCGTTAGTGATTACGGACTAGGCTTTAGGCGTTAAGAAATGGCTGGTCGGGGGGTAACTAAAGGACCAGGGTTGGTTGCTAAGTAGCGCAGGGGAAAGGACAGGAAAGGATCAGAAAAAGACGACTGGATCGTCTATACAACTACATACATACATACATCTATCTGAGATACATACCATCAAGATAAGCTAGTTTGATAGTTAGTTAGTTAGTATTATAATGATGACCATCATGTCAAGACTGAAAAGAATTTCCTACCGAATCCGGATCCTAGAATTCCCAGCCCCCTCTCTGCCCTCTACCCTCTGGACAGAACGAACCGTTAGTCGAAGGCGCACATGCTGTACTACTGTATCTCCTTAACCACGATAAGTTTAGGTTCTGCGCAAGTAGTACTCCGTAGTAGTTCACCTTCTGCACGCCCGATACCTATCCGGGTAACCCCGGAAGAGCGGTTAAAATGGGTGGACTATGGAGTCGAGAGAGTGGATTCAGATAATTCTTGGGGTGATTTCCCTTGCAGGGGGGGGGGGGGAGGAGGAGTAGACATCAAGGCTGACTCCATTGCGGTGCAGTAGTTAGTTAGTTAACCTGCTGTAGTATCTACTACTAACTCTACTAAGGAACTAGTGTAGAGTGGTTAGTTAGTTGGTAGCTACCTAACTACTTCCGTACTTACTTTGTAACTACGTAGGAAGTAATGGAGTTGATTACCTGTCTGCACTTAGTGTCTGTGCAGTTAGTTGATTAGATCATTATCTACTAGACACTGTGGGGTCGTAGTTGTAGTGTATAGTGTAGTATGGTAGTACAGTGGCTGTCTTTGGCACATGTTCTTGTTAGACGTTAAGCGCGTGGGTATGGTGTGTGTGTGTGTGATACATTACACCAAAACGCGCTGTTTGGGTCTGATTTGAATACATTTCTATCCATTCGTTTAACTTTTGAGTTTTGAGTTTCTTTCTTTTCTCTCCTCCTTTCCTACAGAATAATCATATGTAGAAAATAGTAGTACCATCCCTCCCGCCTAATTTAGAATCTTGACACACACACAAGTGATACCCCGTCCATGACATAATAAACAGAGTAGGATACTAGTATATTGTTTGCTGTCGGAACTGAATTTAGCCTTGGCTTACTCATCTTGCTCATTTTTTTTCTTTTCTTTTTCTCTTCTTCTTTATTCATTCATTGGTGATTCACGAGAGGGGTAGATGAATCCCAAGTGGTGCGAGTTTTTCCGGCAGAAGCGTGTTTTACTGGGATTATGTTCCTTCGTGCTCCTTGCCCTTGCAAGGTTGCAAGGAGGAGAGGGGAAAAGAAAACATAAGTGTGGTGTAGTGTAGAGAGGTCTGATCCCGGTTGTTGGGTACATATATTACTATTATCTTTATCTTACTAATTTAATGTGTTACTATATTAGATTGGGACAGTTGTCTCTATGTGTAAGTAGTAGGGCTAACTCGATATAGCAGGAGTCATTGCAAGTATGTTCTTCTTTTCTTTTCTTTTCTTTTCTTTCTCTTGTCTCACAGTGATCGCATTCGTAGTAGGAATCACATACTTTTGAAAGAGGGGTATAGAGAACATTCAGGGGAGACCCTGCTAACTCAGCCAAACATGGATACATGGATGTGGTCACTGGGTAGAATGCATAATGTGATGAAGATTATCCGTAGGGATAAAGTTTATACCTCGGTAGTGCAGAAGTTATACTACTTGGAGAGTGTATTATGTGATGATGTCTGCATTCTGCAGAGTATGTCAAAGTGACATGTAGTACATCAGTGTATTTTTATTTATTTCCATTCTATCTAAGCACATACACAACTGGTATATGACCAAAGTATATACATATGTATCTACCTTAGCTAGTGGCTACTTACATACATAACATTGTACATACACGAGCTGTATCATGTACATATCATGTATATGTACCTAACAAGGAAGCAGTAAGCAGAAAGCAAGCAAGTAAGTGCCAAACTATCTATTCTAATTGTAGTAGCAATTAGCAATAGCATTAATAGCATTTAATAGTTTCTGTGTCCATTTCCTGTACCTAGTATCTCATATGTGGATATTCACATGTCCCATCGATGAACGTGGACAGCTGAAGATTTTCCTCCTTCATTTCTAAGCGATAAATATAGTTATCCACAAGCTTTCCGATCAAGGAAAAGAAAAAAAAAACAAATATGGTTCACCCTTCTGGCTTTAAGGTTATGCTTTTCCCAGGATATGCACTCGGTACCATGGTTGAGGAACTCAACTCATCCGCTAATGTAAGGTGATGATGGCTTGTGTTTTGCTTTTTCCGCCTTGATCATTCTCCCACCGCTTGATTTGTTACTCATTGAGATTGAAGATTAGTGATGAAATAACTAAAAAGTATGGAGAAAGGATCGATCTGCTACCTAGATACTAAGTTAGTAATTGATCGCATAACAATTCCCGGATCTTGTTAAACTTTGGGACTTAGTTACTTAGTTGGCGAACTCTATACTATCTATCTATCTATCTATCTACCGACATTTTGTTGCCATTTTGGGGGAAGTCGAGTGCTACTTACTACATTTACTACATTTGTTCGATTTTATTTATTTATCTTGTGATTCATATATTTCCGATTTTCTTTATTCTTATTTTCCAATCATAGTAATCAATCCCTTCGTCTAATCTACTCCGTAGTTTACTAATGTAACCCCGACTAAACTCCGTTCCTCCGCCGATGGAGATAAAACAAACACCCTAATAACCAAGTCACTACTAAATACTACTAAGTAATCTCTTTTAATCTATTCCCGACCAGGGTCTCGAAATGACATTTCCCGCCGCCTCAGGGTAGTATCAGTCTCAGACATCTAGTCTACGGAGTAGTAGACTAGCGCGATCCGCTAATTATCCATCTCGTGTCTTTTCCTATTCTATTCTATTCTATTGATTTAATCTATCCATGATAATGTTGATGGAATTATCCCCATGATCACCATCACGATCGACAAAAGTACTACAGATGAACAAGATCGATAGATCTAAGACATCTAAAAAAGCAAAGAAAGAACATCATCTCCACAACAAAGATGAAGAAAAAGAAAAAGAAAGAATATCGCCATAGTACCCAGAATAGGAAAATAAAAAAAATTAAGAGGGAATGGATGGGATGGATGGATGGATGACCCGAATCTTGAGGTTAAGTTTGAGTCCGGCCCGTACTAGTGCCGCAATAGTTTCGCCTGTCGTTTCCACTTTTTTTTCCTTTTTTTTTCCCTTTCTTTGTTTTCTTTCTTTCTCTTTCTTATCCTATGATGGTATCATTTTCTATTTGGTTCTGGAGCGGATTTCTGAACCCTGGACTAGTGCGATAACTAACTAAAGTCGAATGGCATGGATGGATTTTCAGCTCTGCGCCACATACACGGACACGGACACTCTGTCTTGCCACAATGGATGCTGGCTACGACTATCTAACTAATATGGTGGGCTTTTTGCGATAGTGTTCTATCTTTTTCTATCTTGGGTTATTGGTGCGATACTAGATGAATACTTTGTATCTCTCTGACTGAATTTCGAGTGCAATTGATCTACTATCTACACGATCTGCACCTTCATCCGGTTTGTATCTCTATTCCTCTTTCTCTTTCTCTCTGATCCTCGGAGAAATGGATGGATGGATCACCATCACGGCCCAACTCACTAGTTTCTCTCCAAGCCCCAGCGCCGCCCTCGTGGTCGGGAGACTGGTATATACAATCGCTTCGCGGATGATGATCGATTGGATCGCGGGACAATCCGATTGTCATCCACTTTTCCCTCAATATTTCCTTCTTCTTTCTCCGCCGGTAGTCCGCTTGTGGAAGGTTACACACCATCGGCTGTCAACGAACTCTCGATCCGTCGCGACTATTGAACCAGATACGCCATGTTGCTTTGTTCGGATTCTCCGGCTTTTCTCTCCGTGTGTCTTTGCCCAACAGGGTTGTTGCTCCTATCGCTATCGTTGGGCGTGGTCACCGCTTGGATCGCGAATCAGATCTCGGATCGTCCATTTCGCCATCCATGGGGCCATTGACTTGACTTTCCCTCATAATTTTCCGCCAAGTTCTTGTAGTAATAGTACTCTGTAGTAGCGATGGCTTCAAAGTTCAGCTCAGCTCAGCTCAGCTGTTCTGCTCTGCCTTGTTGGAGAAGCCAGATTTATCCGGCTGAAGTTCATAGCCACGGGTGGCACCGTAGCAGAGCCTCGCCATGGCGGCGCATCCTCCACACTTGGCCCCAAACCTGACACCCGTCCGCTGATCGGCATGTCATTGCGGTTGGGGGAAGTGGGTGGTCCCGCGCATCACTGGGTCATGATTTTCCCTCCCAACAACTCCAAGGCGCACGAGGGAGGGTGAGAGGGTGGACACCGAACATCGGACAGGAACTCTCTGCAGCCTGCAGCCTGCATCCTCAACCTTTCTCTTTTCTCAGAAATAGATTGCATGAGGAGAAAGGCTGCGCCGGCACTGCAACGTGCAGGTCATGTGACAGGGCCAGGGAACTAGCTGCAGCCACTAGAACGAGTTAGACACACGCCATGTCAACCACCGCCTGTTCGTAAGCTCTTCTTTCCCTCTCGCCCGTCGGTAATATTCTCCCGGTCCAGGATTTCCCTCCCAGCTTGGCTCTACTGGCGGTCTCCTCCGGAAACGACGACGCCGCATCGCATCCAACCGGTCATCCTGGCAGCTGCTGCCTGGATCCTGGCGGCCCCCAAGGGGTTGCATTATGGAGTAGACACTAGTCGCAACGGTCTTCCCACTCGACTGCATTGCCACGTCGACCGACATGGTCCAGGAGGGGTAGACTAGAAGCACGATTGACATCCATGTTCGCAATGGATGGTCATGCTCTCTCAAACAAACCCCGAGTCGAGGATCTAACCGAGTATACTTCGTAGTGAACAAAGAAAGACAGCATTGTTGGCGCAGTTTCGGGATTCACTGGACCCCGATGTCAAGACCGTTATTTGATCGAATTTTTATTTTTTTTTTATTTTCTTTTTCTTGTTTCTTTATTGCCCTTTCCGTCTAAGGCTTCCAAGTCTACCCAGTTGAGTCAGGTCATGTTCCATGTTCACATGCGACCGGAATTTCCAAGATTCACATTCGAGTAAAGAACTGCCGTCCAGGATAGCCTATCGTTCAGGACCGGGAGTCCGGCGGTCATTCATGGCCCAGAAGCAGATGCTCATCAGTAGCTGTCGTCACCGACTTCTGCACCGTACGTGCGTGATGAAGCAACCGATGTTGTACAACATCAAATGTGATTGAGTTTGCGATTCCCAGCCTTCGACAATGTCAGTGGCGGTAAAGATGGCGGTAAACCTGGAAGACAATAAACAAGAAAAAAAAAAAAATAAAAATAAAAATAAAAACAGAAAAATAAAAAATCGTTGCAATATGTCTGCAGTGACGTGATAGTATCTGCTCCACGAGAGAGGGGAATTGCACAGGACTATCCTAAAGCCCGCCACTACTGGCATTGTGCAACTCCGCCGCCCGACCGGTGCTGCTGGTGCATATCGAGCTACCATAACCGAGGGCGCCGGCGCAGGTCGAGTCCCAGACCAAAGGCATGTCTGTCGTACCAGGATGTAGCTCCTTTCATCCCTAACGGACGCGCAAAACGCGCGATCCGGGCGTTGATCGATAATCTCACTCAGCAGTTGTTTGCTCTTTGCCCCGGTTTTCTATCAATCAGAGTATCCCGTAGCCTTTCCACCATACCCCCCATGCTAATGGCCCCAACGCCCCGATAACGGCTGCCCCAAACGGTATCTCCAAAACGCTCCAGATCCAGATTGTCCCGATGGCTGGCGCCCCCCTCATCACCGCGTAGTATGGTTCGTCGTTGGTGATGACCATCAGCTTACAGCCAAGAGCCACCGCCATCGGCAGGAAGACCATGGTACGTAATGCTGGAGGGAAGAGCAATTTTCGGACGAATTCTAACGACATTTTCTCGCTGTCCCAAGGCAGAAGCGAGACCCCCTCAGTGGACTTCGACCGGCCAGTGCTGCCGATGAAGGAGACAACGTGTCCATGGGCAAGATGGACAAGCAAGGTCAGCATCGGAAAGGCCACGAACACTGATTCGCGGACGAGGGGGTCTAGTTCGATGGACTCGGCATATTGATGGGCTGCGAGGTACGCGAGTGTCAGGTGGAGGGTGGTCAGGGGGACAGAAAGCAGCAGCGTGTCGATGACGGGCGGGATGGGATGGTCGGATTCTTCAGATTCGTCTTTCCCCTCCTCCTGGGTAGAGTCTGCTTCGTCTGTGACTTCTTCCACTCTCCGTATATCCTGCCCGTTTTTTACCGCAGCCAGCTCCGACGCACTGAGGCCGGAAATCTCCCCAGTCGCGGGGTCGATGGTCACAAACCGAGGACTGGAGTCAGAGGCCCCCGTCGGGGCGTTGGCCTGGCCTAGAAGTTCACTTTGTCGTTCGGATATAATTTCCATCAAGGTCTTCTCTTTGCTCTTCGGAGGATTCGGTGCAGGGCGCGCGAGGGGGATTGAGGAGGGATCAAACGTGTCGCTGTCGACAGTTGTCGCTGCTGCTGCTGCTGCTGCTCGTCGCTGTTTTCGGTTCCTCGGACCTTCCATGGTGCCGGCGTCCTGTAGTTGTGCGTAGCTATTTATTTGCGAGAAAGGGGGCGATGGTCGCGACGAGACGAGAAGCAGGGGTTGTCTCAAGTGAAGCTCAGGTGTCAAGTTGAAATGATGTATCACCGCCGGAGTTAAGCGGGGTTAGCCGCTGTCCGTCTACAATTAGAACACAATAGATAACTACCGATTCTCTGCTACACTTCAGTATAATGTAGACTCCAACCATGTTTTTAAGAAGCCTAATACAGTCCAAGTAATCAAAAATAATAGAGATACAAATAGTTCAGCAGCATGAAGACTTAAAAACTCCCTTGGCCAGTCAGAAACCAACTACATCGTCGAATGAAACATCGCAAGAAATCAGACACCTGAAAGACGGCCTTTCCTGGTAAAACGAACCCTCACCAAACCATAATTCCCATTCCTTTAACCAGACTGGTAGAGAGCCGGCCCAGCGACCACATGAGGGTTGATCATGCTGATGTTAAATGGGGTCACGAAGAGGTCGGTATCGGTAATGGCAATGAACATGGTGCCATTAACGGCGGGATCACCTGCGTAGGTTTCAACGTTGGGCTGAATCGTCGATCCAGACCTCGAGCCGTTGAGAGTCAACTCAGAGTAGGTCACATTCAGCTGCGATACCCACGCCACGAACTTCGGAGCTCCAGCGGTAGTCGAAGTCACATAGCTATTGTTTGGCCCAACTGGCTTTCCTGGAGCGTCCCAGGACAGGAAGACTTCGCGACCGGGGAATGACAGAGGGTTGGTGCGGTTGTGGGTGATTGCCGGTGAGCAGTTAATGCCCGGGGTGTTGTTGTTCAGGCAAGCTTGCGAGCTGGGGACTGCGGTGCTATTTAGCACGTTTGTGCCATTGGTGATAGTCTCCCTCCAAGCATCAGCGCCGTTGATCCGGACCGGGTTTGGCTGGTTCAGGATAGACAGCGCTGGGAAGTTCTGCCATGCGAGGCGCGTCTGGCCTTCTGGGCAAGAGGCAATATAGGGAGCAAGCAAAGTCCAAGCCCAGGACTGAGGAACACCGACCTCAAACCAAACGGGCATGGGGAAGAGGCCCTCAAACTGCCTGAAGATCATTTGCTGGCGAGCCTCCGTGGTGATGGACAAGGTGAGAAGCGTTGCTGCTTCGCGGGAGTCCAAATGGGACAAGAATCCATACACACCAGCCTCACCGAAGCGTGTAAGCTTCTGGCAGAAGTCCAAGAATTCGTGGACAGTGGTATAAGGGTATACGTAGTTGCACTGTCTAGGTGCCTCTGCGCCCAGGATGTTGGTCAACATGGTGGCATGACCGACTTCCTGATCAGCCATGAATTCGATCAAGAAACGATCTTCCGCTGTCAAACCCGCAGCAGTGAAGTCTTCAGCAGAGAAACGTGCCAGGCCATCGTGAAAGAGGTCGAGTTCGATGTACTCTTGGTACAACGCAAGAGCCTGGTATCATGTTAGCAGGAGGAAGCTATGAAACGGTAAAGGCAACACAAACTCACCAAAGACTCGTAGTCAAAGTCACTCTTTGCATTATAGACAGGGGTAGTCCCATTCGTCCCCACGCCCCCTGCTGGGATAAAAGGTCCCGGCTCCGGGCTATGAAGCTGACCATCACTAGGGTATGTGGTCGCCTCCGGGGGAATGCCCAAGGGCGAAATTCCAGGGCCGATAGGGCCAAGAGTGAGTGCACCAGTCGTTGTCGGTACTCCAGTGAACGGAGTGTGGGCCTGGCTCGTGGAAAAGGTCACGACAGGCGGAGGAGCTACAGTCGCAGGGGCAGTCGCAGGAGCAGTAGCAGGCGCTGTAGCGGGGGCTGTAGCAGGCGCTGTAGCAGGCGCAGTCGCATTACCAGGTGCGGTGCCAGGTGCAACGCCCGTCGCATTCCCGACTTGCCGAGGAATGTTGAGGCGGGGATATGCCAGAGTCAAGGGCAAAGAGCCCATTGAGCCAAGCAAGATCAAACGATATAAAGTCATGCTGATCAGCGGTTGTATTCGAGAAAGTTAAACATCCGCAGTTTGTCTGAAATCCGGAAGCTCGACAGGCACCCAGCAGGTACATAAATACGTTGATAGCCAGCACGTCGTGCCCGTCATGTCCCCTCCCATTTGTGACGCAATCGGGCAATCATTGTATTCACGACTGTCTGCAACGGAGAAGTCATCCACTCGAGCTGTGGAAACAGGGATTTCCAGTTGAGCTCCGGATGCGCGTGGATGTAACCTCCTCATCATCCATGACCCTCACGGAAGGCGACGGAAATATGGAACGCAATGAACCTCCCTCCGCAGCCCGGCCATGGCTGACTCTTCGAAGAAAAGAGGAAAATTAAGGTATCGTCCAAGATCTGAAGAAAATCACTTGGGGGAGGATTCGGTACGGTGGTCATTACACTCTGCCACAACGCGTGGCTTTCGAGAATGCATATGGGTCGGACAGACCGAATAGAATGGACCCCTTCAGGAACGGACGGATATGCGCCATAATCATCACTCAGGGGAAAAGTAAGTCGTATCACGTAAGGGAGGGTTGTACCCTATCACCGTTGCAGACGCCGGATTCAGGCCTCGTTATAGAGCCTGCGGTTCTCTACAATGTGTCAGTCTGAAACCAGCATTCAGTCTGTCACACAATCGCTTTACTTCAGAACAATGAGGGGAGTAACATAGACCGGATCAATTTACTCATAGTATGGCTGGATGTCCAATGGTTAGCTGATTCGTTGGCATCGCCATGTGGTTGGACGGAAATGATATCCAACGGAATAGCAGCCCGGCAACATAGCAGTTGCCGCACAAGGCATGGATGTGTTGAATGGCAGCTGTTTCCGGCCGTGCCCGATATCAGCCGCTTAGCAGGTAGCAGGTAGCATGCTGCCATCGTTGCTCTTATGATGGCTAGTGTCACGAATATAACCAGCGCCAGTCGTGAGCTCACGCCGATGGTATGCTGCCCGCGGGAATGCCACTCACCGTGCGACAGCCAACCACTTGCTTCGGTCGCTCAAAGATGGAGCATGCAAGATACCCAATGTAGAAGAAGCGGTAGTAGAAAGTTTGTCAGTTTAATCAGCGTCATTTGACGCGGTCTCCACATTGATATGCCCGATTGAGCCCGCTGCATCGCCCTCTACGAAACCTGCTTTTTTGCGGTGAACTTTTGTCCCCCTCTTGCATTCCTTCACCACAGTTCCCTCCGTAAGAGAGTGGACAATAACCTTCGATACTAGATCATGTCGCATTTTAATGCTGCCCAGTTGTTGTCGGTCGAAGGACTGGTTGTCGTCCTAACCGGCGGTGGCACAGGTAAGCAGAGCCCCTTACTGCCACTAATTCGTCCTAACTGACTATTTGCAACCCCCAGGATTGGGTCGCTCGACAGCCCTTACCCTGGCCGAAAACGGTGCTGCCAAAGTCTTCATCCTCGGCCGCCGAGAGGAAGTTTTGCAAGAGACTGTGTCTCTAAGCAAAAAGGACACCATCATTCCAGTCCGGGCGGATATAACCTCGAAAGAATCTTTGCAGGCAGCCTATGATATCGTCGCAGCACAGACAGACCATGTCGATCTACTCATAGCCAACAGCGGCTATGGGGGCTTGCCCATGTCGCCACCAAAGCCAAAGCCGGACGGGTCAATTCCAAGTCTTTCTGAATTCCGAGATCATCTGTGGTCCTCTCCTGAGGAAGATTTTGGGAAGCTCATCGACATCAATGTGAAAGGGACATTTTTCACTGTCGTTGCGTTTTTACCGCTGCTCAACGCTGCAAACGAGAGAAGGCCGACCCCCGTGAAGGACCAACCCCCAACACCAACTGCACAGGTTATCATAGTCGGTTCGGTGGCCGGTCATTTTCGAGTCGTGCCTTATAGCATCGCATATAATATTTCCAAGGGGGCGGTGCATCATCTCATCAAGATGCTGTCCACCATTTTCACGCCGTACGATATCCGTGTGAATGGTATAGCACCGGGGTTGTTCCCTTCTGAGATGACAAAGACAGCGTTTGGGATCACCAAAGCATCAGCCTCGGACGGCGCCTTTCCCAAGAGTGAATTGCCACCCGGTCGAGCTGGTCGCCATGAAGAGTTCGCGGGCTTGGTTCTTTGGATGGCTAGTCCATCTGGGGCGTATGCCAATGGCAATATCACAGTCATCGACGGAGGTTGGCTGAACACGTTGCCGAATTGTTAGTTACTTCGGTACGAACTTGGCTGGCACTGAACACCAAACTCAAAGTCAGGTATATACATAAGTATGCATTGAGCTAGAAAGGTGATTGCAAAAGACCCAATACATAATGCTATATTGTTCGAGAGCAAATGTGAAATACGATGCCTAGACACGCTGAGCAGAATATTAGTTCAATGAATGCAACCTGCAGCCACAATGGCATGTTATGTTCGAATCTCCCGTGCAACCCCCAACAATGAGCCTTTATATGGTCGCTGTTAGTCGCTGCACTAAGTAGTCGCCCGTGGTAATCCCAGGATACTTTGCAGGGCGGGTCTCCTCTTCGTAGGTCCCAGGAATGGCTTCAATGAACTGGTTCATATTGGGATTGCAGAAATATGCAATGCTGTAGCGATCCGGGTAAATAGTGGAATCGTTCTCTTCCTCGCCGATTGCTGCCGGCGGCTCGACGACTCGGTGTCGGGTGCTTTTGATGATGTCGTTGGACCACCGAGCCAGCAAGTCGCCAGCATTAACAACCACGGTGTCCGCAATAGGTGTCACGTCCACAAAAGTGCCCTTGGGACTACGAACCTGCAATCCTCCACGGCGATCCTGAAAGAGGAGCGTGATGGAACCATAATCGCTATGCTCACCGGCTCGAACTTGTCCCGGATTTTGCTTGAAGACCTCCTTGGGCACTGACGGATAATGAAGCAGGCGCAGGTTATTGTCGCCCGCATCCACATAGGCATCGAAGAAGTGCTCCGGCAAGTGCATACCCAGTGCAATAGCCCGCATGACCTCGGTGTGGAGGGACTTGCACATGTCAAAAAATGACAGCATCACCTCCTTAAAGTCCTTTCCTTCATCATCGATGTGGTCGGGCCACCGATTGGGAAAGCCATCCACACCTTCCCGGCCTATCTCCATAGTCTCTTTCAGGTCGGGAGTGGTTCGAGAAGCCCCAGCCGCGTCATCGACCGTGCTTAGCTTCTCTTGCCCAGTCTTGACGTATCCACGGTTCGATTGTGGGGTAGTCCAGCACAGACCATCTTTTTGATCCTGCGATCGACTGAAGAAGCGACCAGAAGAGCCAAATACGCGGGAGACAACGGAAGGAGGGATGCCGTGGTCTTTGAGATATAGGAAGCCGGATGATTTGAAAGCGTCTACGATGGACATGGCGACCTCGTGCTTATCGGCGGGGGTGCCATTAAGGAAAGGCCCGAAGTCGATGATCTACGGAAACATCAGGTGAGACAAGACAGGACACACGCACGTGGAGCGAAGGACCAAGGAACTACTCACTGGAATAACAAGGTCATCCTTTTCCACGGCGGTGGAAGCTGGATGACACTGCTGCTGGGGAAGATTCCCTTCCATTGCGGAGATGCACGTTGACTCCAAGTAAGAGAAGATGGCAACAACAACACAAACGATCAGAGCAACAAGATGGATGCAAAGGCTTTAATATCTGGGATTGAGATGGTCAGACAAGGAAACAAGATGGCGCAAGGGAGGCTCGTGCAGAAGACCGTGAGATCACTTATCTGCCGTGAACCAAGGATGACGCTGGGGCAAGGTCCAGTGATTGGGCAATAACGGAGAAGCAATCGGCGGTTAAAGCTCCTCAAGTATGATAAGGCCCAACAATCAAATCGCGGGGCAGGGACGGGCAATAACCATGGCAAGATGATAGGCAGGTGATGGGTGATACGGAGTATAGTGATCGGAGATATGGAGATATGGGGGGATGCGCAGCTGGATTGCTTATCTGGTCAGATTCGGGGTTTTCATCCGGCCAAGCTGCAGTGATTATCAGTCAGATAGAACTGCAATCTACATCAAGATCAGACCCTGATCTTGGAGATAACAAATCAATGAGTTTATCGCTGCTGAAGAAGAGAGAAGAGGAGAGGAAGAGAGAGAGAGAGAGAGAAGTGACTGCAGTTGATAAGTCATCCTTGATGCATCTCACATGGCTTTACCCCTCATTTGCTGCACCCTCTCATAGTTAAAGAGGGTAGTTAAATCAACAACACCAACAAACAACGATTGTTCGTCTTTTCCTCCTCCTACTCTTCTTCTTCTTCTTCATCAGCGTCATCTCCTTCACCCATAATAATAACGCAAAGATGCCCCCTCTAATCGTCGACATCCACACTCATGTCTACCCTCCTTCTTATATGCATATGCTACGCGCGCGCAAGACAGTCCCCTATGTCCACGATCCAGCCAACAATGCAACCCCTCGCCTCATCATCCTTTCATCTGACGACGATCCGTCAATCCCCGTCGATCAGCGTGGTCGTCCCGTGGATTCGTCCTATTCAGACATCAACGTGAAACTGGCATTTATGCGACGTCACGGAATCAACTGCAGCGTGATTTCGTTGGCCAATCCTTGGTTGGATTTCCTCGAGCCGGACGAAGCCCAGACATGGGCAGAGCGCATCAATGATGACCTCGAGGCAACTTGTGCGCGGGTGAATAACGATGCAGACCCAGACAAAACAAAGGCACTTCATGAAAAGGAAACGCTATTTGCTTTTGGCGCGCTCCCGCTCAGTGCACCGAGCGCCGATATCGTCGTGAACGAGATCAGAAGGCTGAAGACATTGCCCCATCTACGAGGTGTGATCATGGGGACAACAGGCCTAGGTAGGGGGCTAGATGATAGTAGATTGGACCCTGTCTGGGAAGCATTACAAGATACGGAGTCAATGTTGTTCCTACACCCGCACTATGGGCTACCGGACGAAGCCTTTGGTGGCCCCGAAGTGACGAATCGCTATGGCCATGTTCTTCCCTTAGCTCTAGGGTTCCCTCTCGAGACGACCATTGCGGTGACGAGGATGCTGTTGGCGGGAGTCTTTGATCGCTTCCCGCGGTTGAAGATCCTCCTGGCTCATTCCGGAGGCACGCTTCCTTTCCTTGCGGGTCGGATCGAGAGCTGTATCCTTCATGAGCGCAAATTTATCGCCAATGGAGGTGATGTGCCCGGTCCGCAACGGAGTGTGTGGGATGTTCTGAGCACCAATATCTATCTGGACGCCGTGGTCTACGGCACTGCTGGGCTGAAAGCAGCTGTGACTGCAGCTGGAGGAAGTGATCGTCTCCTCTTTGGTACGTTTGTCCCGAGCTGCTTGTCTGCTATAACATAATTAACTTCAATACAGGAACTGACCATCCGTTCTTCCCTCCTTTGGGCAAGGATGACGAAGAATGGCCTAGTGTGACGACCAATTACAAAGCGATACATACAGCATTCGAATCAGAAGGAGATGCTGCAGCTGGGGTCTTGGGGGGCAACGCGGCTCGCATCCTAAACTTAAAATAGTCATAAAAATATAAAAATAGCAAACGTTGCACAACATGACTCCATCTGTTGTGTGCTTGCATGGAAACGTGTCAATGAACTGCAGATCCATAGATATGCAATATGTAAGTATTCCTATCAAGGTCAGTTAGTCATACATGTCAGATGGACGGAAAACCCAGCCTCATACCTCCGGACTGGTCGAGGCCGGACTGCGGCCAGAACCACCACGTCTACGTCTTCGGGGAATTACTCGCAGCTAGCACCTCCCAACCTATGAGCCTCCAAACTTCTTGAACATACCACTCGGGTACGGATTGCTGGGGAATCTGTGAGCAAGTCTGAAGTCGTTCAAGGTCCCGTTCGTTTGGCTGGACAGGGTATTGTAGTACCTCTGGCCAAAGCTTGTCGGTGCCAAAGACTGAGTGAAGCAGGGTAGTTTGTAGCTTTCGCTTGAGTTTTGCAGCCAGCTGCTTGTTTGTACACCCGTGACTGGGATCTGAAGACATAGATGGAGCATCTTCTAGTAGAACTAGAATCCTCTCCAATGGCCAGATAAGGATCTTAGCCTCCATCGCCGCTGCTGGCAATGTGATTTCATCCATGTCAATTCCTTCCAGATCCCCTGGCAAAGGAAACTTGGTAGTATCCATCTGTAAATCAGGTCGCAAACGTAGATCGTGGAAGACAAACAAGGAGAGAAGCTGCCCCACGCGACTGAGAAGTACGAAGAGAAACCCTTCAAGAACATTCTGTTTAGCTACACAGTCAATGTCGAGCGAGAGTGCCATCCTACTCAGAACTAGGCTCAAATGCATGGCTACCTCATCTTTTTCCTCTCCTTGCCTCTGGTCATTGTCACAATAGCCTGTTTTGGGCCGCTTTGCTTTTGCCTTCTGTCTCTGTCGAGATGATTTTGCGTTTGTTTTAGACTCGCGAAGTTGCTGTTCGGCTTTGATCCTGCAATGCTGGCCCAAGGCTTCAATGATAACCTCATACAAGCGAACTATATGGTATGTAACTTGTCCAGCATCTCGCAGTTGCTGTCCAGATGCAGAAAGTTTCTTGAAAGTCTGGATTAGGATTAGAAAAGCGCTCTCGGTGCTGTTAAGCACAGCCAGTATATCCGGCTTTTTGGGCTGTGATATCGTTTTGGTTGTTGATCGGGACACAATTGGTTGTTCAATCGCACCAAGAACATTCTTTGTTGCGGTATCGCAAAGCTCCACTGTGGCCCTAACAATGCTTGAATTATTGGGTCGTTTCTGCAGAACTTTCTGTAATGCATAGAGTTGCCTCATGAAAGGTGCAGTGACTAGAAAGGAATTTTCGTCAGCATATTTTTTGCATTGGTGTGACCGGCAAACAGACATTGCTCAGAAAAGCCTAAATGATCGACCACACCGCCAGCTAGTCCTGCAGAAAGGGTATTGTTAAGCGTCGAGGCGTCCGTTCGAGAGAAAGCCTGGGTCTTTGCTCTCTTCCGTGTTGTAACACCACTGCCGGAAGCAGCGTCTTTTGCAGTAGCCTTGCGTTTCAATGTAGCTTGAGCGTTTTCTGCACCAGCAATATCTGCACCTCGGAGCCGTGCAAGGAGAGACTCATTACGTTGCTCTAATTCGTAAATCCGATCCAGTAATTTGCTTTGTTCTGCTTCGGATCGTTCGTACGCTTGTTGCCAGAATGAGACGCTGTCGAAGAATTTGTCATGGATGTAGGACCTGTCAATTAAGTGGGTGCTTTTGATGTGATGACGAATCTGCAGTAGATGCTCTAGACTTTCAATTAGCCTGCATATCTGTCATAAAAGCGGACGGAAGTATTGCCTTTAAGATCCACACCCACTGGCTTGAGCTTGACGATGGCCATTGCAAGTGCTAGCTGAGCTGGCGGAGGGATTAGAGTTCTATCCATCTTTACTCCGTACTTTTCCAATAATTTGAGGAGAGACGATCGGCGAAGTGGTGTCGATGATGCATCAAAGTGTCAAGTCGAATTCATTAGGCTCCTTCCTCATATGGAAGGCACGTGTGCGGCATCAAAACCAAGAGAGAAATCGTCTCAGTCCATCACAAATCGCTTGGAATACACCAAATTGATGCGTTCGTGTGATTGATGGTAATAAGCTCTATTGAAGCTACTACATCCGGTGATATTTCAGGTGAGGGACACCGAGCATTGTTGAGGAGTTCTGAAATTGTTCCAGCTGTAGTAGTATATATTTCGAAGTTCACCATGGAGGAATGTACCATGATATGAAGTACTACCAATGGAAGATAATTCTACACACATGCCGCCTAGTAATGATTGGACTAAAAATCATCACAATTTGAAAGAGAGCTACTATGAGTCCTCCCTACTGAACTTCGACATATATGCCAGACAGAGAGAACTCTCTTCCCTGTTACTTGGACTTGTTCGGGTGGATAAGGTGATGCCGAGCCAGACCCGCCACCGCCAGCGAGGCCCTCCGCCAAGTCCGACATGAAGCTTCATCTGTTTCTGCCAACACTTTCTTTCCTCTTTCATCTCAGCAACGCAAGCCCTTCAAGAGGCGTGCATCGCCAATAAAACACCAAATTGAACAAAACTAGCATCCATTGAAGGAAATTTCACATTCGACTTCCACAACAATAACGCGACGGCCAAACGCGCACCACCATGGCCTCAAAAGACGACCTCAAGGCCCACGCGGCCTCCAACGAAGACTTCTACGCCCTCCTCGACATTTCCCCCGCAGCTGCAGAATCAGAAATCCGTCGCGCCTACCGCCGGACTGCACTGAAATACCATCCAGATAAAATCGCGAACCCGACGCCTGCAGACATCGACAAGTTCCACCTGCTCCAGATCGCCTACGATGTTCTATCCGATCCGTCCGTGCGGCAGCTCTACGATAATGCGCGTGAGGCGCGCCAGCGCAAGCAGCGCGAACGGGATATGATGGATGCAACGAAGAGGAAAATGAGGGAGGACTTGGAAGCTAGGGAGCGCGCTGGGGCTGCGGCGATGGGTGGCGCTGGGGCGCAACGGGGTGTGAAGCGCCCCTGGATGGGGAGTGGCGCTGAAGACGATGCTGAAGCTAAACTGCAGAGAGAGATTGAGCGGATTGCGGAGGATGGACGGCGGCGACGACGAGAGGCGGAGGAACGGTTGAAGCAGGAAATGGAGGAGGAGGAGAAGCTGATGCGCCAGGAGGAGGAAGAGGCACAACGGGCGGCGGACAGGAGTAGCCAGAAGGTTGATCGCTCGAAAGAGGGTGGTACGAATGTTCCGGAACTCGAACGAGGTGTCAAGGTGCGTTGGGTACGTGAAGGACGCGGGCTGGACCTGGATAAAGATCGTTTGACTTCTCTGTTCGCGTCTTATGGCAAGATCGAGAATATCCTGCTCCTCAAGGACAAACGACAACGCCTTGGGGATAACCGCGAGAAAAAGACGGTTGCCACAGGTGTGGTGATCTTTGCTTCCATTGTCAGCGCCCACGCCGCTGTCCTGGATGGCGAGAAGAAGGTGCGTCAAAGTGTTGGGCAAGCGGACAGCGACTGGTCTGCCGTTGAATCCGTCTTCTGGGCGTCTGGCAGCCAACCCGACCTGGGCGCAGAATCGAACGGCTATTCTTCTGCCTCCACTCCCTCCCAACAGGGCACCAACTCAGGGCCAGTTCCTTCAACTGCACCACCCAAACCGACCTTCAACTTTGCTGGTCTGAAGTCAGCAGCGCCTGACGCTGCTGGCAAGAAACCTGGAAAAGCACCATCTTTCGGCTCCTTTGCAGCCGGCGCGGCAGCAAAGTCATCGAAACCTGCGCCTGCTGGCTCGGCCAATGGCTCGAGCGCCCCGAGTATGGAGGAGCTGACTTTGATGCGATTACGGAACGCGCAACGAGAAAAGGAACGCAAAGCCCTCGAAGAGCAGCTTAGGAAAGAAGATGAAGCTGCTGATGCAGCTGAGGCTGAAACCAAGGTCTAGATGCGGTATTCCTCTCAGCCGTGACGAGCATTTACAAAGGCGTTATATGGTCGGATGAACCCAAACAGCAGCATTAAGTGTTGCGTTCTGTATTCTTAGAAACTTCATTTAAAGCATAGAGATACCCTCACGTTTTATACCATCAAGTACTTGCATTTTCCGCTAAACGAGACATGAAGACATCGTAGTTGAATATACCGGTATATCTTTTGACCATATATTACACATTTAGTCTATCGTACACTCAGTGCTGACGCAGTCATTCATTTCATCGTGACTCCTCCTCCTCCTCCAGTTGTTCCAACAGCTCCCTGGCCCGCTGTGCCTCCAGTTCTGGGTTACGGCCATGGTTCTTCTTCACGCCTCCATTGTAGATGTACTCTCTCGTCCAAGCCGGAACAAGTGCTTTCAACTTCACCTCGCCAGACTCAGACGATCCATCTTCGGCCCCAGTCCACGAGACCTTGAACTCCTGTTCAGGACTATACTGAGTCCCCTCCCCAGTCAAAGCAACATCCGTCATCATCTCCAACCGACACAAAGCCAGTCCGATGTTTCCAATACCGCCCAGGAACTTGCCCGCACTACGGCCCTTGCGCGCGCTGACCTTGGAGATATTCGACCCCGATGGCGGCAACTCCACCTCCACAGAGGGGTCGTACACGGGCATATCATCGGCGGCCGACCCCAAGTCCCCTAGACTCCCATCATACAACTGAACCGGCAGTATACGCTTCCTCACAACACCCGTATGATGCGTCCGGATCGTAAGTTCCTGACCGACGTAGCACCCCTTGCGGAAATCAATGCCCCGCATCATATCCATGTTCGACTCTAATGGAAGCGCAGACTCGCGAATGATCTCCGACTGCCCTTCCGCAACGCCATGCAACATGCGGCGCACGGTATACGAGCCCAGATCCACCTCCGATCCATAATCATGTCCTTCTGCCTCCGCCAGATGCGTCCTCAAGTCTCCCTCCCCGGGAGTCACAAGCCTGGATCCGAACCCTGGTGCGCGGGTATCCACACATCCGGTAACCGACGAGGAGGACGAGGCAAAGGGCGAGAATGATTGAGAATCCAGGTTGTACGCTGCCCACCGCGGTTCACTATGGTCTTTCCATGAGGCCCACACAGTGCGTTCTCCCTCATCCAGGGCACGTAGCTTCAGTTTCGCGCGGAGCTTATGTTTCTTGAGATGTTTCAGAAGACCCGTGACTTCGCTCTTGTCCACTTCCACAAGCCATGCGTGTTCGTCCGGTGATGTGCCCTCTGCCTGGGGTAGTGGGTAGAGGAAGGCGTCGTTGAGCACGCGGCCTTGGGAGTTCAAGAAGGCAGTGTAAGAGCCTGTTCGACGGGTTGGGCGGTTCGGGTCGTTTGTGATGAGCATATTCTGGGTGATTAGACCTTGAAGATACGAGGTACTATCTATGCCCGTTATGGAGATTAATCCGCGGTTCGTGAGACGTGCATATCCGGTTGCTGGCGGGGAGGGCGGGTTCGGGGTGCTGGATCGTGGAGCGCAACGTTGGATCGTCGTGGAGAAGTATCGATTGCGGCTGAGGCATTGCGCACATATTGTGCGTGTAGATGGGCTAGAGCGCATCATGTTTGTGGAATGATACTGAGATCGAGTGTGCGTAGCGTTTACAAATCAGAGACCCATGAATGACATCGTCAAAATGGCGGTGGGGAGGGGCAGAATATGGAACATGACATAATCTGTCTTACGTGCTAACCGAAAAGGGCGAATTTACTCCGCAGGATGAAAGTGTGGACAATATCAAATTAAACTCAAGATCGTGAAGCAATCGACCGCTAACTTCATCAAAGACGCATATGTATACCTGATAGGCTCCTATTAAGCAAAATTGACCAGGCTACTTGTGTCCTTTAGCGACTCCTTCCAGAAACCCAAGCAAGAAAGCTTTGTTGACAGGCGAAGAGACCTTATTGGCGCTAGATGCCTGACTATCCTCCATTTCACGGGGCGTTTGGCCCACAGTGGGAACAACGGGCAAATTAACCGGTGATAGAGGACTAACAACCGAAGAAGGCTGGGACGGTTTCGGAACAGACGCGCTCAGTTCCGCTGGAGAGATATTCGGGGAGACAGATGATTTGCCAAAGAGTGATAGGAGCATCTCCTTTTGCGCAACAGTTTGACTTGGTCGGCGGTCGAAGCTGGGTTGAGGCTGCGCATGCTGCACGGATTCAGCAGAACGTGCGGCGGCCTGTTGATCTTGACTCTCAGTGAGTGCAGTCCGAATCGGGAGAAGATTGATCGCATTTGGATTATCGGAGCGTCGTAGAATTTGCGGCTGAAAGGGTTTCGGCGGCTCCGGAGAACTAGGTTTCGGACCACTAGGCTGGGAGGGAGGACGGGAGGTCTGCGGAGAAGCGCGTGCCGAGGGTTGTTCCTTCTTGGCGGCTTGCGGTCTTGACAAGATTGTGATAGGGGCCGTAACAGACGATGTCTGCTCAATTCTGGGTCCTTTGCGATTCGGTCCATTCTGTGCCTTTCTCAAGGGCTTCTGAGATGCAGGTGGTAGAGTATGCATAGATGGTCCAGAGGCCGGCGCAGAAGCCCATGGACTAGCCGCAGGCGAGCTGCGTCGCGCAGGGCTTTGGTCTCCCCGGGGTCGTTGCAGGACTTGTTTTCTAGCGGGGGACACTGACTGACCCGATAACTCGACTGGCCCAGAGGCAGCAGGAGCAGGAGACCCCCTGAGCAGATTAAGGAGCTGATCCTGATGCTGTGACGATCTTCGTTCATTGGCTTGCGCCGCTCCAGCATGTGACACCAAATTGGCCTTGGGTGTCTTGGGTGTTTTGGCCGAGTCATCCTTGAAGACATTCAACAGAGCCAGAGAATGGCTCGTAAGTTTCGGAGGAGGCAGCTTGCTCGCCGGTGGCACGGTCGCACCTTGGACTTGTGAAGGCTGACCAGAATGAGAAAATTGAGGATCGCCCGTTCGGTGGTAGGGAGCAGGGGCGGCGGCTTGACTCTGCGGAGCGGGGGCAAGTTCCGCCAGTGAACCCCTGTCCTTGTAGAAGTCTGGTGCAAGCGGCTGCTGAGGGGGGAATACTCCGTGAAAATCGCCCGATGGCCCTGGAGGAGCAGCAGCAGCAGGAAGTGGTCGTTGATTCAACGGGTCATGAGACATTGTATTGGCAATGGATGCTGGTAGATGTGGCATAGGGCCGTGATTGGGCTGTGGGTAGGACGGCAAGCTGGGAGGCACCCCGACATGAGGGCCTTGTTGAGGAAAGCCCGGGAAGAAGCCTACCACGGAATAAGGCCGACTCACAGAAGGCATACTTCCTGGGAGAGTGGCTGGCGTCGATTGCTGCTCCGGAACATGGGCTTGTGGAAGAGATTCGCGAGACGAGCCGGTCCTCAGCAGCTCTAGAAGAGCATTAGATTTAGAGGCATTAGGCCCGGAGACCTGCGCATGCATGACCGACGATGGGTTCTCAGAAGGAACGACATTGTTAATGTTGAGAAGGCGCTTAAGATGAGCAGAGGCGTCTTGAGTTGACGCAACTTCGGGTAAGTCACTGGGAGTAGCCATTTCCGCAGCGACCTGGTTCGGTGTGAAGCTGTGCATGGCATGGGAAGCTTCGTCGATCGACATGTCGTTCGGCATAGGCAGCTTCGGACCACCTGGCGTCTTTCCTTCGAGCCTCTTTTGTTGGGCGATCCACTTTTTGAGTGGATGCATAAACGGAGCTACCATGTAGAATTTGTTCGCATTGGCAACGACGAAGCCTTGATCTTGCTGTTTGCTCTTCTTTAGGGTCGGCAACTCCGACAACTTGTACCACTCGATCTTGCTGATCTCCTTGCGGGTGCGCGGCTCAAAATGAGCATCCTGTGGCACGCCCCGAAAAACGTACAGCCTCATGTGCTGCTCTCTCATGGTGATTTCAATGAACTTGACATCTTTCTCATCTTGGACCAATCCAGCTTCCCGAACGTCAAAACCGGTTTCCTCGTAGACTTCCCGAATGGCACAGTCGATGTCTTTCTCGTCTTTATTGATTTTGCCTCGGGGGAAACTCCAGTTGGCACCCTTCTTCCAGCCTTTGACCAAGACCACCTCATCCATGTCATGGTTGAGCATGATGGCACCGCGCACCGGAACCCGGGTTTTGTAGGCCAGGAATTCAGAGAAAGCGGTGATGTGATGATAGTGCGACCATTGGGACATCAATGGGCAATGCTGAAAGATGCGCAAAGCGAAGGCTTTCAGGGACAAGGACGGAAGAGCCGGATCCAACGGCCGAATGAAGTCTTCGTAGAACCATTGTGCTTCTTCAACCTGAAAACAGATTCGTTCCACAGATTCAAGCTCTTCCCGGGGTAAGTTAATGATAAAGCGAACACACAAATCATCCAGCCCTGCCCGGAGCCATCCTAGTTAGCACAGCCGAGGTCACCGTAGCCACGCGGGCGGGGGAGACAAAGCGTCTAAGGCGAGACTCACAGTCTTCCAACTGCATCTTTGTTTCTGTCATACTGGACAACGTGCTCTAGCATTTCAACAGAGGTAAGGACAGGCAAGGAGTTCTCCGAGCGTCAAGCGGAGAGAGCGCGAGGCGGGAGCGAACGAGGACTGAGGGGACAGCACAGCGCGCTGCAGCAGCTTCAAGGAAGGGTGCTTGGCAAGCGCCAACCCTGAAGCGTACTTTTGCAAAGAAGGCTAAGGAGGCAAGGATTTGAGGGCAAACCAATGGGTTATCTACCTCCAACCAAGAGAAGAAGCGCTGATAGGTGGGTAGAGAGTGAGGGAAAACTGGCTCTTCTGGTCGACACCCGACGGCCTAACGATAATGGAGGACGGCTAAGAGAGAGTGAGCTGCGACTGACTGGGTTGGGGAATCACTAGTTACGAGCACGGTGACTAGTCTAGTCCGGTTAGGGGAACCAGCTACCTGCGCCACAATGGCAACTGTGGCGGTGATGATAACCAGAATGTGGCTAGTGAGATGTGAGGGGGGTTACGTAATGGGTGTCGGTGGTCGCGCCGGATCTTGCAATGACGTCGATGCGCGGCTCGTGTTCCAGATATTCAGGTCATTGTCGACGTTGTCGTCCTTGACTGGCTGTCGCACAAAGCATCCCATGGTTTTAAAAAGCCGCCCGAAACCCCTTTGTCCAAAAATAAGGCGGCTACATCGGAGATCCTTTATAGAATCTGCACAAACATACATACTCCTGCTCCTGAGTGCTTGGCGGTTATATAGCCAGCCGAGCATCCCCTACTGAGGAAGGAGCCTGTTCGATCGGGAGCATTCCAACATCTCCTTCTTTTCCCCTTTAACCCCAACCTCTCCTCCCCTACTCAAGATTTTCTCGCAAACCAATCTCGCTACCTCCTAAGCTATGTCTGCGCAACTTGCATCCCTAGTGAGCAAGAAGATTCTCGCAGAATCCGCTCGAAACCATTTTGGACAAGAGGTAAAGCCCATTCTATTCTCTGAATCATCCTACACTGGGGAACTATGGACTAAGACAGCTTGTGTTGCTGTAGGATCCCTATTTCGAAGAGGTTCCTGCGTCACGCTTGAACCGCGCCTTCGGGAAGAAGACTCAAAAGCGACGCAAAGCAGTCCCTCCCGGTCTATCGCAGAATGACAGCAAGGTCCTGACACAGGTCAAAAGAAGAGCTTATCGCTTGGATTTGTGTTTGTTTAGCCTGTGTGGAATCCGCTTCGGATGGGGAAGTGTTATAGGACTATTCCCATTGTAAGTCGAATTTCCTGCACATGGTATTGATTCCGAGACTCATGCAAGAAATCAAAACAGTATTGGCGATGGCGCAGATGCTGCATTGGCTTTGATGGTGGTGCACACCTGTGATAAAATCGACGGGGGCCTTCCATCGCGCCTGCGAATGATGATGCTCATGAATATCGTGATCGACTTCTTTATCGGCCTGGTTCCATTCATAGGTGACGTTGCTGATGCCCTGTACAAATGCAACACGCGAAATGCCGTGCTCCTGGAAAAGCATCTGCGGGAGAAGGGGGCCAAGGCGCTTTCCAAACAAGAGAGGAGGCAAAACACAGCGGACATGAGCTTGCCGGACGAGTTCGACCGCTATAACGATGATACCTCGGGTGAGCCATCTATCAACAAAGGCCAGACACACAGTAGGAACACTGATGGTCCAACGAAGCCTCAAGCAGCACGGCAATCCAAGAAAAACCGTTCACAAGGCAGATGGTTCGGAGGGAGAGCTGAACCGGAGGATGACCTTGAGAGAGGAGTGATCGATAATTCCCAGTCCTCTCGGCGGCCACGATGATGTCACGGATAGATGAACTCAGGACAGTTAGAGAGATTAGGCCTACCCACAAACAAGGTATAGGTAGACCGGTAATTGAATCTGCATTTAACAGCTCAATCCGGGCTGGGACCGAGCACAGGCATAGCAGAATTGAAGCTGTTCGTTGCTTTGTTCACCCATCAGATTTTCGCTCGTAGTCATAAAGGCCCCGCAGAAGTCGCACTGCAGTCCGCCGATAGATGTACCAGACGACTGGAGCTTACTGGCAGTCCTTGTTACGTTCAACATGACGCCGGGGTATTTCTCACCCTGGGTGCTGACATAACGGATCATCAACTCATCGATCGACAAGTTCTTCGTAAGCGTATTCTCCGAGGGTGGCTCGTCATGAACGATGATACCAGCGAGCTCGGGGAAGAGGGTGGCATAGGTGCGTATCTCCGCTGTGAACACGTCCCGAAGCGGGAAGTTGAATTCTAGACCAAAAGGCGACATTCCATCGCACACCTGCCACGTCACTGCAGAGCCGCGTCCTTTCGCGACGTTGGCGAGAGTCTTGGCAGCGAGCTTGCTGTCCGAGTCACCCCATACTATGCCGCGGCATTCCATCTTCTTTGCAAAGGCAACGACAAGTTTGTTCAACAAGATCTGGTCGACATCGGATTTCGACGTGGCGGTTGAGATTGAGCTACGGAAGCGATTCAGACGCTCCTCATTGGATAGAGTAGTGTCATCCGTGAAGTTCTCCCCAGCATACTGCGACATGATTTGGTGAACATCCGGGTCAAGCTCGAAGATGCTGTGGAAAGGTAGCCGCGTAAAGGAACAGAGTGGGAAGGTCTGTTGCGCGAGTGCGAAGCCTTCGTCATGCGGAGGCACAGGGGAGATCGTGGAAGGCTCAACGACGAGGACGAGGATTTCGAAGCCCGCGGGGCCATGTTTCTTTGTGCGTAGGACCTCCAGTTGCCTGTGCAGCATGTGCAACAGCACGGTGGAGGAGACGCCGTACGAGAGAGGGAGCACCAATTTGCATGGGCCGGTTTGTGGCATATTCCTCCGGAGACGATAGCGTTCCATGCGCTTAAAGGCCTTGAAATTCAAGAAGCGAATATAACATTCTCTGCATGGAGGGGTAACTCAGATCAGTATGGACTAAAGTAGCGGCGACAGGTATACTTGAATAGGCGAGACGTACTGGCACACGCGACGCTCGCGCAAGGTGAAGGCCGGTTCGGCCTCATGACAGTTCATGCAGCGATCAGGCAGCTCTTTTCCGGGCATCTTGGCTCTTGGGTAAACGGCAATACCGCACTTTCATACAATCAAATTGTAGGAGTAGTTGGTTTTGCACGCGGGATGCCGAGTGGGGAGCGATTTTCGCCAGGCAGAATTTCTCGGCGGGCGGCCAGTGCCACTGGCAGCAGCACGGGCTTAGATAATAATACGAAGTTACTAACCCATGGGCGGGACCCCCGTCAACAACACGCGGCTTCCCCGGTTTCAGCAGTTCAAGCCACGATTCGTGAGATCGTCGCAAACATCACTCGGTCAACCAACGCATCCGAGTCTTGCCGACTTCCCCTGAGAAGGCCTTTCCATCCGTTGACTCTACCATCATATTATACCTGGAGCTTCTTATGATCCAGGGCTGCTACTAAACCTTGCTCTCGGCGACTCCGGAGCTCCGTCCTACTGCCAGGCACCTACCGCTTAGCTCCTTTTCATGGTCAGAATGAGAGGCTGGCTTCGGACCCTTGGCTTCACTGCCTTACTGGCAGGAAGCGTGCTGGCAAATGAAGTTGAATTAGTGCGCATTGCCTCTCATCCTTATCTGGGGCTCGATGCTGATATTCATTCTTCCCGCAGACACAAGATGAAGCCCATCGGCAGCGTTGTTCGGGAATGTATAGTCGCAAAGCTTGGGGTGGTAACGTCGATCCCTTCATCTTGACCAAATTCGTCCAAGAACCCCAGTCCGGTGATAGCGACCCTCTCGTCAGTCTCGTCATATTCGAATGGTCCGATGAGAATCTCATCGGCCGGCCTGTACCGGGTGACTCTGGGGTACGATTACCCTTCCCTGACCACGGTTATGTTTGCGGATAGTCCAACTTATATATGAGGTTTTAGGAAAGGGAAACCATCTGTGATGAGGCCAGTGTGCAGGCGAACCTTTGCTCGGAAGACCAAGTTGGCTCTTTCATTCTTGCCTCGAATGTCACCGAGGCCTCCCAATTTCCCGTCGTTACCAAAGCAGTCCACCTTAACGATCCCGCGGCCATCAACTATCCTATCAAAAAGACCGGATTCTACTGCGTGAGCACGTATGGATACTCCGGCGTGGACTACAAAGCTGTGGTCGAGTTCAGGAACTCGTACGGTGAACTTCCAGCTGCGCAGATCGCAAAGCTTCCGTTCTATGGTGGCTTGACTATCGTCTACGCAGTTGTCGGTCTGTAAGTATCCCTTCCACGCTGTTAGTTTGGATGAGTATGGGGCTCATACTCGATAGGTTTTGGGCATTCCTTTACGTGCAAAACCGTCACGATATCTGTAAGAACAAGCTAACAAGTTTTTGGGTGTCTGATGACTATCTGCTGACCGTCCGTAGTGCCCGTTCAAAACTACATCACCGCTATTCTCGTGTTCCTTATTGTAGAGCAGTTGATGACTTGGGGCTTCTACGGTTAGTCAAATGCTGGATACCACCGATATAACCTGCTAACGAACTTGTAGACTACCAAAACCGCAACGGCTTGAATACCGGCGCAAAAGCATTGATGGTCATTGTTGCTGTACTCAATGCAGGACGTAACGCTTTCTCGTTCTTCCTCCTGCTGATAGTGTGCATGGGATATGGCGTTGTCAAGCCCTCCCTCGGTCGGACGATGATCTACGTTCGTATCCTTGCTATCACCCACTTCATCTTCGCTGTGATATATGCTGTCGCCAGTCTATCGATTACCCCGGACAGCGCTGGCCCTCTCGTCTTACTTATCGTGCTTCCTCTTGCTGGTACACTGACGGCCTTCTACGTCTGGACCCTGAACTCTCTGAATGCGACAATGAAGGACCTCATCGACAGAAAGCAGAAGACGAAAGCCTTGATGTACAAGAAGCTCTGGTGGTGTATTCTCGGTAGTATCGTCGTTATCTTTGGCTTCTTTTTTATCAACTCCATCGCCTTTGCAGGACGCAGCGAGGCTAGCTTCGTACCGGAGCACTGGAAGTCGAGATGGTTCGTGTTGGATGGCTGGCTGAACCTGGTGTACTTCTTTGACATCGGATTCGTCGCCTATCTGTGGCGTCCTACTGCCAACAACAGACGGTTCGCTATGAGTGATGAGGTAAGTCTTGTTTGGAGCAATTGTGTGAACTTGAAAGACATGCTAACAACCTCTTAGATTGCCCAAGATGATGATGGGTTTGAGATTCGCTCTTTCGGTAGCGCATTGGATGAAGAGGATGCTCTTGGTGGACCTGACCTTCCTTCAGGTTCGGAGCAGCGTCGTGACCTGTCACCTGTGCCTCCCAAGCCTGTTCCTGCAGCCCCACGCCATCGCGAGTCTCTGGACGGTGAGACTATCTTCGCTGTCGGTGAAGACGGTGACAAATGGTCAGATGACGAAGACGAGTCGCCGCGCAACTCCGGCGAACGAGAGCGGCTCACTGGCAAGCACAAGGATTAGTGCGGTTTTTGAAATCACACACATGCCCTGTGGTGGGCATTGGCGTCCTATAATTGCAGGATCAAAAGTGATTCTCGCAATATCTGATTCTCCGCTGTTTTGACTCCTGGAGACGTGCGGCTAGGCCACTCTGCTAAATTTCGGGGAAAATTGGAAGTGTTGTGTTATTGATGTGTTAGTCGGCTTTGCAGGCATATGATGGCGTTCGGCCTATGGTGTATTCCCCGTTGTTCGATTTCCCTTATTTCTCTTGCCCCGTGCTTCGAATGTAATGGAGGAGCGATATCCTTTGCTTTATTTTGTATAGATTTTCTTACCGTATGTAACTCCAATTATGAAGCAATGTTTCCAATTTCGACCACCCATCATGATCAAGAGTAGACCTTGGCCATCCAATTACCGTATCTAACCTTTATTATCTACACAAACCTACCGTGATTGTCAACTTGACGTTGGAATTCTCTTAGTCATACCTTCAAGCACTGGAGTGACATCCCGCCTAGCTCCCAAAGCATATCAGAACCATTTCTCCATCGGCACGCGAGTGCCACCATGGCGACCAGCCCGCCGCCGAGCATCGTCTCCCACAACACAACTAACAGCTTACATGGCCTGAGCAATTCGGCCAGGGCTGTGCCATGACTCACGAACGAAAATTCCGCCAGTTTCCATCTCTCCCCTAACACGTCATCAACAACACCATCACTCTTCCGTCCGCCCTCACATCCGCATACCGCCCGCATTTCTTTCTCTAGCTCCAGCAGAGACAGACAGGTACGGCCGTACACACGCACGCGACCACCCATAATGGCGCATCCCGGAAACCGAACCGACGATCACATATCTTCTACCGAAATCTCTCCCTTCCAAACCGGCCGAGAGCTATCGACTTCCCTCCTCGCGCGATGTCGATCCCTCCTCTCCGAAATTAGCGACTTCCAGTCCCTCCTGGTGGAAACTCAACGCAATCCGCAGGTCGTGGAGGTGCGGTCGCTCAAGTCAAATGTGCTGTCGGAGCTGCGCACGTTGGAGAAATTAGACGCGCGGGTTCAGAAGCTGGTTGACGCGGGGAAGGGCGATGGGGATAATGCAGATGAAGACAGATCCGCTGATGATGAAACAGCGGCTAGGAGACTGGTTCATACGTTGAAGTCGTCGAATTTGCCTTTTTATGAGGCGGTTTGGGCCATTGCGAAAAATACGTGTCGGGGATTGGTGGCCTTTGGGAAGAGGTTTTATTGGGGGGATGATGGTGGTGGTGGTGGTGGTGCTTCGGGGAAAAAGTCGGGGATGGATAAGAAGAAGAGTGTGTTTGTGGATATTATTGCTGATGATGGGGAGGAGTGGGTTAAGGTGTCTACGGTTGCGGAGTCGAGGTTGTTGTTTGAGATGGCGGAGAAGGGGTGGGAGGCTGGTTCTGAGTCTGAGGAGGAAGGGGAGGCTAGGACGGTTCTACGGAATCATGATGATGAGGAGGACGATGAGGATGAGGATGAGATTGAGTTGGTGAAGTTGGCTAAAGATTTGAGGTGCGCGGCAGATGCTACGAGAGTCAGGTATAGACATCCTCGGCTGCGGTTTGTGGCGCCTAGGATCCACGAGGGAAGCTGTGCGGAGATTGATGATCTTGTGAAGATTATTAGAGGCTATGGTATCGAAGTGGTATGTGGTGAAAAGGCATATGCTGTGACTAGTGCACAGGAGGGCTTGTCCCATCTCCTTCCGAAGCCGTTCAAACACTTCACTTCCACTATTAATGTGGATTGTACATTGATGCTTGCTGCAGTCTCGGATCTGTCGCATTACAAGCATATTACCCAGTCTCCGCAGCATCATAAGGCCATCAATCGGCAGATTGCTGTTGAACACGAGCGGCCTTTGCTGCCTACCGAGCTGTGGCCTGCAATGGATGCTCATGAACTACTGTGCGTCGAAGAGGCTGCCACACGGATGAAAGAGATCGTCAACATCATTGGCACCGACACTGAAAGGTTGCGCATGGAAATTTTGCTTGGTCAAGCTCCATTTGATACCTACAGCCGAGAGGACCTCATCAAGAAATTTCAGGAGCTGTCGGATTATGAAATACCGGCCCACTGGAAACTTCCCGTCAAGACGGTTGAAGCAAAGTCAGTGATTGCATCTGCAAAGCTGCCGCCTGTCTATCAGAAGGTGGCCGAGAACCTCTCCGACATTAACTATAGTGTGTTCCTGTACGGATGGGCTGCGGGACTGGCGACGATCTCCAGCAATCGGACCGTGGTCAAGGAGATTGAGTCCATCATCGAGAAGCACAGAGATGGGGACGACGGCTTGGAGGGACCTCTTATCTGGGTGTGTGACACTGCCAGGAGCTTGATAGGCAAAGAAAAGGGTCGGAAGAACTAGACGAACCAGCTCGCAGACGGTAATGATAGATCAGACATGACGACTAGAGCGATCGAGCATTCGGAGTCGTCCATGTCAAACAATTTTCTTTCCAATTCTTGCATTAGAGGTGATTAGACCAGCAGAGCTCATAGCTGTTGTCGGGTCGTCTCAGCAGCTGATGCGGGGCGTGATGGCTCGCTACTTTTCAGAAGATCTGGAGGGGTCCTCTGGAAGCCAGAAAACGGTCTCTTTGTCGGCAGACGCAATCATGTTGTACCTCGGATTGTATTCAACGATAGCAGTCCGTCCTCGATGTGAAAGTCTAGTCATTGGCTGCAATAGACCGTTTGGCTCTGGAGGAGTTTGCTGTAGATCCCACACTAGCATATCGGAATGGTCTCCCGAACCACCAATCACATATCGCCCATCGGGTGAGAAGCAAGCATCTCCCTGGCCGAGAGGCTTCCCGGTCGTCGAGACCGGTGCAGCCCTTCCGGGTGACCCGGCTTTGCCCACCAGGAACGCCTTCACGGCACCCTCGAAGGCATCGAGAATGAAATGTCCATGGTAGTCTGTTCCGACAAGGAGGTGCTTTCCATCGTTGGAGAATTCCAGGCGAGTCCATCCTCTGCCTCGTGTGGAAGGTGTATACCGTTCCTCGTACGGCGCAAGGTCGAAACTGGAGAACGGGGCTTTGTCGTAGTTGCGGAGGTCGTAGAGAAGGACTGATGCGGTTGACTGGGAGGCAATGGCAATGACGGAGGCAGAAGGGTCGAAGGCCACGAGGTATGGTGTCGCAAGCTTCAACTTTCCTTGCGCATTTCTAGAGCCGAGATCCCAGATTGCAACTGTGTCGTCTTTGGAGCATGAGATGAAGGAGTCGCTGCCAGGAGATAGAGCTAAGGAGGTGACTTTGTCGGTGTGACCCTGGAAGTAGCGAATGTAGCCTTCATTGTGAAGGTCCAACAAGCGCAAGGAGTCTAAATCGATCAGCATTGAAGGTGATCATAGAGGCCTGAGCAGTAGACATACCGTCAACCTTGGTGCTGGCATGGAGGACCTGACGACTGTGGTGCGTGAATCTGGCTAGATGGGCGCCGTACTTTTTGCTGGGCACCGATTTCGTAGATTTTCCCTCCTTGATATCGAAGACCTGGATGGTTTCATCATCCCCCGATGCCACCAAGTAGTCTCCCTGGTCATCAAAGTCCAGCGACGTCACATAATTGGAGGTATCCTGCTTTGGCCCTCGGAATGCCTAATGGTTGAAGTGATAGACGATTAGATGACTGGCCCGGTCCGCAAGGGCCATTGGACTAACCTTGGTAGGACGAAAGCTACGAATGATGTCCGAGACCTTCTGGCACTGTAGAATTGGCTGCTGGGGCTGTGGTTGCGCCGCCGGCTGTGGTTGACCTTCAGCCATAGTTCTTGACTCGACTAGATAGAGATAATGATAAAGTGCGACTGCGGGGAACAGCAGGCAAATTGTCAGGATGTCCACGACCTTAAGCTTACAAGTCAGACAGATCCTTTGATTTTTACCCGGCTTCTTTCTCCGAGACTCCTCGACCTGCAAGGATTCCACCCTAACTGACCCGAGAGGAGAAGTATTCAAGGCCGTCGTCACTGGAGAAGCAGACGCGACTGACGATGGATTTTGACGCGTTTGACCGACTTTGGCGGACGGACATTGTTCCGGTCCGACGCTTATCATCGGCAGTGGAGCTGCCGATTGGCCGAGGTCGGAGGCTCTGGACTGAAAAGTGCGGATCTCGTGGCCAATTACTAACCAATTATCGGCTGCGGAAACCAATCCGGGCGGCGTTGGACTGTCGGAGGAAGAGGCTTGAATGGCGGAGGGAATCTCACTCATGAACACCTCAGCTCTGACCGTTTTGACTTTCTGACAAGTCAATCAGTCACCCTACTTTTCCCACCGTGCCGTCGCTGAGTCTGACATCTCCCCCTCCTGGGGCACTCAGCATCGCTTCACGCAATAGCCAGGTCGTCCTCATTCCACCGGCTCTTTTGTCGGCCTCGCTCTTCCCCTTCGCGCGCGCAGACTCGGTCCACTCCCCTCCGTTAGCGGAGACGAATCTGAAGAAATACAATGTCCTCAACAACAGGGTACGTGGTGATGCCGCCCCCAAACCCGTCAGATCACAGTCGCGTTAACGCATTATATCGTTCCCTACAGAGCATTCATCGCAGGAGGTGTTGCAGCATGCGGCGCAGTGACGGTCACTCATAGCTTTGAGACGGTGAAGATTCGGTACAGTCTCCCTCCCTTATCCGGAGTGCTGCGGATCAGTCTTCGCCAGCAGTGTCGCCTGATTCTAATTTGTATCTATACGAAAGCCTGCAACTGCAAGGTGAACTGCAGTCCAAGAAAGACGCTGCTAAGAAATACCGGGGTGTCTTGCACGGTGTGAAGGTTATTCTACAAAATGAGGGTCCTCGCGGTCTTTTCCGGGGAATCGGCTCGGCTGTACGTTTGTATATCAGCATCGAAAATACCTGTATAGCTAACAGCCGCTGCAGTATATCTATCAAGTCCTGCTCAACGGTTGCCGTCTGGGTTTCTACGAACCGCTGCGCAAGGGGTTGACCACCACGATATACCAGGATCCTCAAGTCCAGTCGCTGGGTATCAACGTCTTCGCTGGTGCGGTTTCGGGTATCATTGGAGCTGCTGCTGGCTCGCCCTTTTTCCTGGTCAAGACTCGCCTGCAATCCTTCTCCCCGTTCCTTCCGGTCGGAACGCAGCACAACTACAAGAACTCGTTTGATGGACTGCGGAAGATCTACACATCGGAGGGAGTTCGTGGCTTGTACCGTGGGGTTGGCGCGGCGATGGTACGGACCGGTTTCGGTAGTTCCGTTCAACTGCCGACCTATTTCTTCGCGAAGCGCCGCTTGATGAAGCATATGGGCATGGAAGATGGTCCAGGCCTGCACCTGGCCAGTAGCACGGCATCGGGCTTTGTTGTTTGCTGTGTTATGCACCCGCCTGGTATGTTCTCTGCGCTCGACACAATCGCATCCAGCTAATTAGTCGTCCAGACACCATCATGTCCAGAATGTACAACCAGACGGGCAACCTTTACAAGGGCGTGTTCGACTGCTTGTTCAAGACCATCAAGACGGAGGGTGTGTTGGCTATTTACAAGGGGTACTTTGCTCATCTTGCGCGTATTCTGCCTCACACGGTATGTGGAAAGCAATACCCTCAAGCCCTTTGGCGGTTTACTAACCTGGCTGTAGATCTTGACCCTGAGTTTGGCCGAGCAGACCAACAAAATCATGCGCAGATTCGAGGATCGGTTCCTCTCCGATTCGTTGAAGGAAAACTTGTAGTCACCATATCATAATAGCGACATTGACATACCCACTGAAACTTTGCGACACATATAGAGACGTTTCGGGACATGGTTTGGGTTCTCCATTGTTGAGCAGCAGCATGGCCAGCTTCGCGTGATGTATGTACATAGGGCGTTTTGTCTTGGGTCAACCTGCTGTGCTCCTAGATTTGGAGGCGCATTTGGATAAATAGTTTGAATAGATTTCAGTTGGCCACACTCGGCAGTTGTCTGGTGTTAGAACACGATATATTGATGCAATTTGTGAGAAGGTCTAGAAAACCCATTATTGATGGCGGGGGAGATGCGGACGCGCGAAACTTCACCGGACACAGTATGGGGAAATGAACAGTTGATGGGTGTCAACTAGACGAGCTACCCAGGGCAGGATGTGGATACAATGGAGTTTATAAAAGCAACCGAGAATTAGCCATACTACGCGAACTAGTCAGTGACTCAGTGGTTCGATGCCAATCCCGCCAAGAGTGTCGGCTGCATCGCTTTCTTTCGTGGATGTCTGATCTCGGGATGAGACGCGTCGTGTTTGGTGCCGATGGAACATTATCTACCCGATCCAATGAAGAGAAAGTAAACAACCAGAGACTTAATCAACGAGTTTAAAAGATGAAAGTCATGATGATTCCAATTATTCTTTTATCTGCAATCAAAGGAAACGAAAACCTTGTCTACTGTGCTTTGTACACAAGCTCAACCAAGGATGATCATGTTGCAGCACACTTCGACGCGTCGCAGCTGTAACGTCATCACCGACTGCAAAGACACAACACCGATCAGGCTGAAAGCCCCCACTCGGGCCAGCCAAGGCAGCAGGATCTAGAATCAAGTGGGAAAGAGAAGCAAGGATCCTCTTCTATTTAGGTCCAAACATCCGTAAATCCGTAGTGGGTGCGGGCAGCTGCCAATGTGCATGGAGGAACTGAGGAAGCAGACGCGACGCGTTCAGCACAGACGCTCTTGGCCGTCGGAGCAACCCAACTCGGGGGTCGGCGATCCAAAAATTCTGTTCAGCTCGGATTAAGCCGAGTGGAGATTGCGAATGAGCTCTGCTTATTGATGATGTCGTAAAGAGTAGCTAAGCAAGCTGCAGGGACCGGTGAAGGCTGTAAGGTACGGTATAGGTGGGTTTGAGATGGAGACAATAGAACGAGTACTGCAGAGTAGATGTGACTTGATTGTAGGAGCTATTAGAGCTTACAATTACAGATGATAATTACTGAGAAGGGTATAGACTGTAGAGAGATAGATTGAACAGATGAACAGGATCGATCGAGAGGCTCAGAGATGGGAGTTTGATCAGATAAGATAGCAGCTGGCTACGAGACGCGACTACTTTTCACTAGAGCGCGAGGCATCGACGTGCTCCGTATCTGCTCTCCAGGCTCCCGCCCCTCTAGGAATGTGGAGTGAACCATTAAAGGAAACATACTGCAGGTCTTGCAGCTAGACTAATGATACAGTAATGATGGATCAGTGGAGATCGCAACATCGGATGAGAATCCAGCCGGTGGTGTCACTGATGTGATAGCGCCGCCGTGGTGGAATTCGGTAGTAAATGTGGATGGGACGCGCCGAACATCAACAACCACGCGCGGAACAATAGTTGTTCCCGCCAGCCACCGGGGCCAAAGTCGCGCCAAGTCACGTGCGACGTGACTCGCCCGTCGCGCTAAGGATCACGCTCCTCGTCTGCCGGCGAGTATTTCATGTCGCCTCGTCCTCCCTCGCTGCAGCTCTTTTTCTTCACAACCCACCACCAGCTCAGTCTATTGGAGTACTTCTGTGTCTGTGTGATCAATTCCTCTCTTACTTTCATCTTCTATACTCGCACACAACCAACACAATGTCTGTACAGCTCACTCCCTCCAAGCAGGTATGTGATGTCACGTCCCTCGCCTCCCACGCTCGACGCGTTAGTTCATAGTATATAAGCTAACACGCGTTGTTTCGATAGGCTGCTTCCTCCCTCGAGAACCTCAAGATGAGCGACTCGCCTGTCAAGAAGCTCAACTTCGGTGGCAAGGAGAACGCGCCTGCTGCCGTCGACGTGACCGCCGACAAGCCCGTCGAGAAGCCCGTCGAAGCCCCCAAGGTCGCGCCCGGTATCAAGGAGATGGAGGCCAACGAGCCTCTGCTCCAGGAGAACCCTCACCGTTTCGTCCTTTTCCCCATCAAGTACCATGAGGTATGTGACACGCTGGTTACGCGTCACGCGTAAAGTGGAATTTTTCCACTTCCCGCCCCGCGACAATTGGAATGTGCGCTAACGCCGCAATCTCGCACCCCACAGATCTGGCAGATGTACAAGAAGGCCGAGGCCTCTTTCTGGACCGCCGAGGAAATTGATCTTTCCAAGGATTTGCACGACTGGCACAACCGCCTCAACGACGACGAGCGCTACTTCGTCTCTCACGTCCTCGCGTTCTTCGCTGCCTCCGATGGCATTGTCAACGAGAACCTCGTCGAGCGTTTCAGCGGCGAGGTCCAGATCCCTGAGGCTCGTTGTTTCTACGGATTCCAGATCATGATGGAGAACATCCACTCCGAGACCTACTCTCTCCTGATCGATACCTACATCAAGGAGCCCAAGCAGCGCACCTACCTCTTCGACGCTATTGATACTAGTATGTACCTTAGACCGGGATTGTGATTGGTCAATGGATGCTGACAGCTGCAGTCCCCTGCATTGCCAAGAAGGCCGATTGGGCCATCAAGTGGATCCAGGACAGGGAGTCGACCTTCGCTCAGCGTCTCGTTGCTTTCGCTGCCGTTGAGGGTATCTTCTTCTCCGGTTCCTTCGCTTCCATCTTCTGGCTCAAGAAGCGTGGTCTCATGCCTGGTCTGACCTTCTCCAACGAGCTCATCTCTCGTGACGAGGGTTTGCACACCGACTTCGCCTGTCTGCTGTTCTCCCACCTGAACAACCGCCCCAGCAAGCAGGTTGTTGAGGACATCATCGTCGAGGCTGTCGGTATCGAGCAGGAGTTCCTGACGGAGGCTCTGCCCGTTGGTCTGCTTGGCATGAACTCCAAGCTGATGTGCCAGTACATCGAGTTCGTCGCGGACCGCCTGCTGGTGGCCCTCGGCAACAAGAAGTACTACAACGCCACCAACCCCTTCGACTTCATGGAGTCGATCTCGCTGGCGGGTAAGACCAACTTCTTCGAGAAGCGGGTGGGTGACTACCAGAAGGCTGGTGTCATGGCCAGCACGAAGAAGGAAGAAGAGGTCAAGACCAACGGAAACGGCCTCAGCTTCGATGAGGACTTCTAGACGGGAAGAACAAAAAAGATGATGCCACTATACCCGGTTGTTGGCACCAGCCACGATATATGTTTGATTCTGGGTGTTTACGAGGGTATTTGAGTATACGCATGGGATTGGCGTTGTTGGATGGATTGTTTTCTTATAATGTTAATGTTTGACTCTTTGTATTTAGAGAAATGTACATTGGATACTTTCTACTTGATCACCGTAGATGTGTATGCTCGCTTGACAGGTGTACTATCCCATTTTAATCCACCACTATAGAGTAGGTAAGTACGAATATCTTCACCTCCATGAACTACATAGTATGTATGTATAAACCTTCACAATGCAAAGCCTTTTTATGAATATGCACACTTTAAGAAACAGAGTATGATAGATAACTAGAAAATGAATTACCTCTTCCCCTTCCCTCCCTTCTTCTTCCCTTTCCCTCCCTTCCCAGCAGCACCACCAGGAGCAGCAGCATTACTCTCCCCTCCTCCTACCGTCTGCCCCTCTGCAATAGCAGCAGGAGCATCCCCCATCTCCACATCCCCAGCGGGAGCAGAAGCAGTAGGATTCCCCAATCCCAACCCCTCAACATCCGCCCCCGCCGCCAACTTCCCCAACGACGTAATCAACCGGCCCACCTCGGCGCCCTTGTTCGTGCGGTATTTCAGACAGATTCCTGATCCCGGGTGGTAGGTTTTGAGTTCGAGGGTGGCGATGCGGGGTTTGGGGTCGGTGTCTGCTGCTTCGGGGGATTGTGTTGTGGATGTAGATGTGGGTTGTTTTGTAGATGTGGGGGTTGTGCGGGGGAAGGTGTATTTTGTTGTTATTCTCTGTTGACAATAGTATCCTGTGTCAGTTGGCTTTTAAGGGAAGGGGGGAGGATTTGGAAGAGGAGAGGGGGATGTACCGCGTCGGGGTAGGCTTGGAGGAGGAGAGAGGATTGTTCGAGGTAGGATTGTGAGGTTGCGAGGTAGGGCATTTTGACGTGAGGTCCCTCTGGAAGGGGTGTGTACACGTGTGGGCTTATGGGTTTGAGACGGTTGGAGTGAAGTCGATAGTCGTAGGGTGGAATGTGGTATACGGGCGAGGTGGTGGCTAGCGATAAAGGTAAAGCTGTATGATTTCTGGTGTTTTGCGGCGCCGCTCGGAGGTGGAAGTTGTGGTTAGGTGGTTAACTAGCGGGCGGTGTGTACTCTGCCCGTTGACAGCTCCGACACCCATCGATTTCACTAGTATGCTACTCCGTACAGCTTGAAAAGCTATCTCTTAATACTTGTGGATGTGCTTTCAATCGTTATTCATCATTCGTCCCTCGTATATATGCCTACTGTTATCCCGTAGGCTATTGTACATACATACACAGCTATTACATGCTCATACATCAATCATCCTATGTCCAAACTCGCCCTGCTCCAAATATTCCCAATCATATACACTGTGCATCAGCTAATAGGTCGTGCGCATCGCACACACACTAACCGCTGTTTCCCATTTCTCGCTTTTGTCGCTCGAAAATTCGTCCCCTGGCAATTATCGCACTTCAACACCTCGCCGTCGTCCCCGTCCCCGTTCGACGATGCATAGTCGCTGCTCAGCGCGCTGCCCAGACTCATTTGACGCTCCCCCGGCACCGACAGTTGATGCGGAGTGAGGAGTCCGTTGCGTTCGGGCCGCTTGCGATTTTGCACTGCCATCGCATCATGCGTGATTTTATTGTAGAATGCGTAGCTCTGCTCCCCTTGCAGCCAGAGCGGGTTGTCCTTGTCTCCGCCCTTGGGGAACCAGGTAGTCCCGCCGGCGGCGGCGGGCTGCGTGGTGTCGACCGCAGCACCATTGTGCCCATTGCGGGTGGTGTCTGTGCTGGATCGTCGACTGTCCATGGATTTTTTGTATGCGGAGGGCGGAGGGGAGGTGGTGTAGATGGAGCGCGAATCGGGTCGTGCTCCCGTCGAGACTCGTCCTGGGCTGGCATAGCCCGGCAGAGTGTCGCGCAGTGACTTGTGTGGAGACGGGCTGCGCGTGCGCGGCGTACGCATGCCCGAGCGGTTGCCATGTCGGATAACGGAGTTGCGCCATGAGATGATGCGTTCCGACGGCGTCGTCTTCATCGAATCCTTGCCTATAGAGGAGGCAATGCTGTGACGCGCTGAGTTGGTGCGTCGCAGGATGCGTCGCGATATTGTCGAATGCGTGTCCCAGCTGTCGTAGCGCCGTTTCTGGTAGGCGCAGTCTTGTCGCAAGACTTTGATCTTCCCGGCGTAGTCTGCCACGATGAGGATGTTCCCGTCCGGATGCGTGGATCGCGACATGAACGTCGGAGACTCTTGCGCCACCTTGCTGGCCGCCGACATGCGGTTCGCGCGTCCATTCTCCTTGTCTGCCTGACTGACGAGCGTCACGGGAGGCGGATTGCAGATATCGTAGATGGGATCCTCGGAGAATCCCAAGACCTGTTTGGCGCGAGTGGGCGCCATGATGGCGGCCGTTACCAGGGCGGATTGCGTGTCGAAGATCTCCACGGCCCGTTTGTCGGCGTCTTTCTCCACGGGCCCCACCGGCCAGACATACGTGCGACGATCCTCACTGCCGCAGATGATGTGTTTCCCGTCATTGCTGAATGAGGCGCGGATTTGGCTACACGTGTTCTCGTTCCCTCGGTATTTGGCCTCGAGCGTCCGGTCGCGAAAGTTGTAGAGTCGGATGCGGGAGTCGTTGCTGGTGATCAGCAGTTTAACCTCGCCGTGCGGGTCGCCATGCGGCAGCGACATGGTGTCGATTCCGGTGATTTTGCTGCCTTTGGCGTTGCGACCGCGAGCCGAGCGCACGTGGATCTGTCCAACCGCCTTCAGTCCGTCCGTCTCGTAGATATTGCACAGTCCGTTTAGGCTGCCCGAGATCGAGTATCGTCCGTCTGGCGTGAATGCCACCGCTGTGATCATGTCGGGGACCGTGGCCACAAACGCCACACTCTTATCCGGAATACTCCAGAGTCGCAGTTTCGTATCCAGCGACCCAGCCAGGAAGAACCGGTCATCGCGCGGGTGGAATTGAATGGAGGTAACGAAATCGCTATGTTGGAAGCAGCAAAGACACTCGGGGCGGCTGACATGCCATAGCCGGACGGTCTTGTCCATGGAAGAGGAAAGCAAAAAATTGTTCTGTCGCCCACATTAGTGATGCTGCGCAATGCACCGCCTATAGTCAGTTTTCATGGTACCTTGCTCCAGCTGAGATCCAGGATACTGCCGGTATGGCCCTCGTATACCTGGATCGGTTGGGGTTTGAACACTTGCGCGTTCAGTCGGGGCGGCGCATCGTCGTCACTTCCCGGGTCACTGGGGCCCCGATCCTCCGGCGATGCCACGACTTGCCAGACGCGCACCTTGCGGTCCTGCCCGGCGGCGGCCATGTATCTGCCATCATTGGAGAACACCAGCGCCCAGACCGCTTTGCCCGTATACTTTTCGTTCTGTGGGCCGGCCGTGGAAATTGCGTCATGGTCCGAGACGCTAGCCGAGTCGTCGGCGCCATCCAGCTCCTGAGCCAGGAAGACCCGGTTAAACGTCCTCTCCTTCTTGTAGTGTGCGCGCACGCGGATGTATTTCGGCGGGGGAGGGAAGCGCGGTACGAAGCCAATGGGCTGAGCGGCAGCGTCGGGATCCATGCGGCTGGTTTCGGGTTCGGAGACATCGTCTTCGTCATCCGGGAACTGGTCCTTCTTCTTGCCGGGGATGATTCGACTCAGAAAGGAGACCCCTTTCCTATGAGGGACGAGCGCCGAATTAGCTGGGATTTCCTGGATGCAAGAACTCGCGTAGGACAAAAGCAACGAGTGACGGGTGACAAAAGTGCGGGGTCACACTGTCAGCCGGGGGGAAGCATGGCTGACTCGCATCAGGAGCATGCCAGCTGGCACTTACTTCTTCTCCTTTGAAGGCTTCGTATGCATCGCGGTCTCTCCGCGGGCAGAGCCATGGTCCAACGAGGCGCGTGGATCGCTTCCTCCCAGCTCCGCCTCGGTGGAGGCTCTCCCTAGCAGCTTCAAAGGGATGGTTTTTTGGGTATTGGTTCGTTTGATGATATGCTATCGCGACGCACAGAGTCAGATCAGCCGCCCGCGCAGTTTCTGAGGCACAGAGACACAGTCTAGGTCTTACTTGGGATAGGGGATCGATGGCGCTGGAGTCGGCGGTCGACTGGGCAAAGGTCGGGGAGGAGGCAAGATTCTTGACGGAGCCGTTGCTGGCGGCCGGAAGGGTGCGGGAATCCTTTCTGGCATGCTGGTGGTATCCGTTCGACGCAGCGGTCACATCGGAGGCGGAGCCTGCACAGGATGATCCCCCCAGCGGAGGAATAGTAAGCCAACCATGCTCACAGTCCGATCGGAGGGTATGGAACGAAGATGACTGGCCCGCGCGACCGGGGCGAGACTGCGGGAGGCACAGTCGAGGAGTAGGACTGGTTTGGAATGGACGTACCGATAGGAAAACTTTGCGAGGAGCGGAGGAGACCGGGATTGGGCGAATTGGGACTATGGTCACCGCGATTGAAGATGGTGGGACTATTGGAGGCGGAGGTCGACAGATCGTGGTGAACGATGCTGGAAGAGGAGGCGTTGGTGGTGATGATGGCGGGCACGGTCGAGGCCCGCGATGGCCCATCTCGCTCGTCGCGCAGTCCCTCCGCCATGGCTCGGGTGTCGCCGGGAATGGCGCATGGGAGTGAGTGGTGTAGCCTGTCAGACCAAAGGGAGGAGACAGGGAAGAAGGGAAGAAAATACGAGGGAGAAGTCGAAGAAAAGGAGAAAGGAAGAGGAACAGAAAGACAGATTGCGGGCGGAGGACGCGGAGATGGGAAAGGATGGAGATGGAGATAGTTTTGATGGAGCCAGTGACACACTAACTCGGACACCGGTTATTAATATCCGAGAATATCCACCCAGAAAGATGACATCAATCAGGGTCTGGTTTCATTCTCCTTCACCGTGATTCACCAGTTTCAGGATCTTTGGATCGGTAGAAAGACCCGGTCTGTGGTTCCTTCGCGGTCTGTGCGAGTTCGAGAGATGAAAAAAAGCCGTTGCGTGCATGCATTTCTCCAAAGCTTGACTCTGTTACTCTGCATCTGGTAGATATGGAATCATGACATGATATGATATATCGTGTTGCAGTATACGAGAAGGCTGAATTCCCCCTCCCACATGGCTGACACATGGCTGGACATTGATGTAACCACTACATTCTTATCAAGACCACTTACCCATTAATAGTAACTGACTACTAACTAACTAACCATCAATACGAACTCAGTCCAACTGAAGTCAGTTTGTGGTCTTTTCCCCTTCGGCCAAGCTTAATCGACGGCAGGCCAATGAAGGAACGCCGTTGGTGGTCGCTCTGCTCGGCTGGCCTTCCCTGTGAGAGTGTCCAAAGATGCTGGGCAGAAAGTATCTGGATTCCTCCACCAATAATTTCTTTTTCTGTATCTTTTCTCCTTCTGCTTCTCCCACTTCAGGGTCTTGTCTTAGCTTTTCCCGGGGTTGCAGTCGCATTGCATGCGTCCTTCCCCTCTCCCTCCCAGAAGTTTATTGTTGTTATACCCGACCATAACTAACACCCGAGTGGCTATGCATTCTTCCCATGATTCGTGTTGCTCATTCTCTATCTAATCAAAGCTGACTAGTCTCACAAAACCCCCACGTGGTTCATAATACACAGAAAGATGATAATGGTGGGATCGGTTGCACCATTCACGGGAGTCAACGTCCACCAACGTATGGTGGCTCACTATGCCTCCATCGCCAACTCCGACTTCCCTCGTTCCTGCATCGCTTGCACTTCAATTTCCTCGTCCTCCTCCTTCGCATACGCTACCTGATAAATTGTATACCACGGTCGTTCGAACAGCCCATCCAGTGCCTCGAGCGACCGGCCCGTCGTGTCCTGTGCGCTGTCAGATCCCTTCCTTCGTCACCGGGGCATCCATTTACTTACCGGCATTGCAAAGAACACATAGACCAGCGACACAAGGCAGATGCACGCAAAAAATGCAAAAGCTCCCCATTCATCCATCACCTCCAGCAAATCGGGTGTCGCGCGCGTGCACCCAAACGCAAACAGCCAGTGTCCCGCCATCCCCATCGACAAGGCCAGCGATCGAATCCGGATAGGAAAGATCTCCGATCCGATTAGGAAGGGCATCGAGAACCATCCAATCACCCACCCTACCCCGTGCACAAAGATGGCTGCGATCGCTGCCGTCGATGCTCGCGTCGCGCTGGCCGTGTGGACGATGGCCGTCGTGGACATCTGCCGCGAAATGCCTAGGTAACAAGCGAGATAAGACAGCGTCAGAATTTGGAGGGTGATTCCTGCCATGAGAGACCGCCGTCGGCCTACAAAATCAACCACGACGAGAGAGAATATCAGCAGGGCGGTAAACTTGACCACGGCATAGACGCCTGTTGTCAGGGACAAGGCATCCCCGGACGTGCCCAAATAGCCTAATATCGTGGGCAAGTATTGAGTGATGGCATTGCCTCCGGACCATTGCGAAAACATATGTGACAGCATCACTAGGCAGAACCGACGCCGGTTCTCCACCGGGACAAACGTCTCCTTGACGAGGCGCCATTGCGATGTGCCCGTGACCGCTTCTCTCTCCTGCAGGATCTGAAATTCCATGACCGCGATCTCTGCGACTACCGTTGGGTGGCTCGAGGGCAAGTGACGCAGCTTAGCAAGTACCGAGACTGCCTGAGTTCGCCTGCCCACGTACAGCAGCCATCGAGGGGACTCTTCACAGATCAGGAGTCCCAGTCCCCAGACTGCTGCAGGGAGCAGTTGGATCAGGGTTGGGAACATCCACTGCATGTCCGTTCCGTCGTAGTTCTTGGTGATGCCATAGTTGATGAAAAACCCGAACACAACGCCCAGTTGCTGACATGCGGCGAACTGGACTGCGAGGAGCCCGCGGATCGTCTTAGGGGCAACCTAGATGCCCACAAAGTTAGTCTGTTCCCGGGCCCTGTTCAAGAATCGTATACCTCGGATATATACATCGGCGGAGTTACAGTCAAGCCACCCACCCCGAGACCCGCGATCAGTCTCGAAGCGTATAGTCCGGACAGGTTTCCATTACAGAGGCCCTGTCCCAACACTCCGGAGACATATACTAGGGTACACAGCCGCATCGTCCACCGCCGCCCAATTCGATCATTAAACGGTAAACACTGAGTAGCTGTGAGCCGACGTGTATTATACCTCGTGGTAGATGACTTACTAGAAGACAGCCCAGGGTCATCCCAGCCGTGAACATCGATACAATCCAGCCTTTGGTATTGGCATATTCGTCGGGGGACTGCTGGCTGAGCCCGAATTTGATCCGAAACCGATTTTGCACGACCAGTGATGCGATGTTCGCTGCGAAGATCAGCACCCTGCATGGCATATATGATCTTGGCTGTTACCTTCGTCGAACCCTCTACTGATTCCGGCGAGTGCGAAGATGGCAATGTTCATCAGCAGGTACCAGTTGAAGACCCCCCGGGGGGAGTCCCGGATGGCCTGTCGGGTTTCCGCAACGAGACCCATGGTTGACTTCCTACCATGATGGGGCCTGCTAGAGATCTTATACCGCAAACTGAAGCCACTGGGGGTGGCGGTGTCTGCAACAAATCGCGCACAGCCATGGTGTGGTGGAAAATATCTCATGACCCCTCCAGCAACCTGTCGAAGTAAGGAGCTCTCCCTCACGGAGACTATCGTGCGTCGGTATGTGCTATCGCCGAGTTTAGCAGGGTCTAGATGGCACTGGGCTAGTTTGACAGGTTCTTATCGGCGCGCACCATCGGGACTGCGCATTCCATGAGTGCATTGTACGACCGGACATGCACGATGGGGGATATAGTTGATACGGCATGGTGTTGCATTGCAAGTTCGAGTCTGAGTTGCATCCTGCACGAGCGAGCCAGTCCAACTGGAACTCGCGGCCTCCTACAGGTTTTGTCATCGGCATCATTGTAATCCATGCTGGATAACCCTGTCCTCCCTGCCTCGGATGCAAGGGACAGAAGTGCTTGATGTGATTGTGACGTGCTAACCAGGTTTGCAAGGTTACAAAGGCAACCACTGGTAGCAGCCAAAAGCCTCTACTTTGTCCTGTAACAGAGCACTGCATTGGCATCCTACCCGATATCACGGCTAGCATAGGACGTCTACCAGTTGTATTCCTGCTATGCTACTTGCAACCCTACTATGTTTTACGGCCAATAACGTAATATGCCAAAACCTGCAATCAATATCATTAGCATAGACAGACACGAGCATATAGCACGTCACACCCCGTGATCGACAGATAGTCTATTCTTAGCCGTCGGCGCTTAACACGCATCCCCGGTCGTCGATCCCACCTTTTCTAACTTCCATCACCTATCTACACACCACATTCCATCAACCATTTACCTACACTCTCATCAACATGTCCCCTCCCAACCCCCAAACCAATCCTATACCTCCACCACCACCACCACCATGCGACCCTCTTACAAAAGTCTCCCCAATCATACGAAACCTCCGACTCGCCCCTCCCTGCCCACTCACTACCTCCTCCTACCCACCCCCTCCATCCACCACAACCGCCCGAACAGGCCCCTACTTCCTCTACGGCACATTAATGGATCCCACCATGCTCAAAGAAATCCTATCCCTGAATCCACAGCAAGGAGTACACCTTCGACCAGGATATATAACAGGCTACACCTGTAAACTATGGGGACAGTATCCGGCTGTAGTAGCGGATGGTACTTATGGTACTTCTGCATCGTCGATAGTCAAGGGGTTAGTCTATCGTGTGGAGTCTGTGGAAGATGGAGTCAAATTGGCGAGTTATGAGACGGGATGGTATCAAGCGAGGCCGTGTGAGGTGGTATATACAGATGGGAAGGTGCCAGAGAGGGAGATGGGGCATGTTTTTGTGTTTGTCGGGGATGAAGGGGAGTTGAGTGAGGGAGTGTTTGATTTGGGGGTTTGGTTGGGTAGGATGGGGAGGATGAAAAGTAAGTAAGTAGGGAGTGAAGGGGGGTGTGGTGTATATACATACATATACCACTATCTTCTAATTTACAATTTCATTATATACATCAGATCTAATCAGAGTAATGATTTAGCCGGCGCCGACGCCGCCAACAACGGCACCAAATCCGGATCCCCCTTCTGCATGGCGCGCTTATACGCGGGACGCTGTCCGATACGCTCCAAATACCGCACAATATGAGGATACTCATCGAGACTATATGGAATGAACAGCCGCAGGGTCGTCAACTGAAACACAGATACACAGTCTGCCGCAGTGAATTCCTCTCCCGCCAAGTATGTATTCTTGGCGAGGTGCTGGTCCATTGCCTCGCAGGTAGCTTTCACGCGGGACTGGGACATTTTGTAGACGAAGTCCTCTTCCTCTTCCTCGTTGCCGGAGGACTGTTTGCCACCGCGGACTCGGCTGAATAGCATTCCCATGAAGGAGGGCATTGTGGATCCCTGTGCGCGGTGCAGCCAGAAGACGTAGTCTGCGTAGTTCGGGTGGTCAGGGGTCAAGACCAGACGGCCCTGGCCGTATTTGGTCAGGATGTATTCGATGATGGCCATGGTTTCTCCCAACACGACGCCGTTGTCTTCGATGATGGGGGCGGTGCCGGACCAGTGCAGTTTGCGGTAGTCATCTGGGGCTTGTAGTGTGGGTTGTTGCCGGTTGTAGCATTTGAGCGTGTAAGGGATCTCGAGTTCCTCGCAGAGCCAGGTGATTCGCTCGGATTGAGATAGGCGGAGATGGTGGATTGTGAGACCGGACATGTTGGAGTGTGGTATGCACTGTAGTGTAGACTGAAGGTTGGGACCCGGAAATGGGTTCCATGAACCTTTATATATATCAAGGGGTGGCTCTTGTTGATCATCGGATGCCGGATGTTCTTGATTAGTGTTAATCCCCGGTCGGCTTGTCTGTTGCCGAATATCAGGCCAGACATGACTCAGGTGGATCCAACTGAATGATTGAGGATTTATGCATAATCCACGTTCCACATCTTATGCCGAGCCTGGTAACCCCGAAGTATTACCAATCTAGCTGCCTTGGTACTTGGTAGATGACTGTATATGGCATAAGCCCATGGTCGAGTCATGGAGTTCCACCCGGATTGCTGTGACCCACTTGGTCTCTGTGGGGTGTGATTTTGTTTAAGGGAGCCACTGTCCAATGTAAGATGGCTCGATCGTTGCACGGCACATAATCTGCTGCGGACTATCTTCTATTCGCAGAGATAACAGCCAGGATGCTTGTGGAGTGGGAACCGGCGGAGAAAATTCACGGGTAGCGCAGGGCCATAAACGGGTGGTCGAAAGTCATCGTCCGCGGTGGAGTGAAGCTGATACTCAAATTAGATATTCCAGATCAGCCTACCTGCGCCCTTTCTCATAAATGGAGTGAAATGTTTGAGACTTCATTAGATGCCATGGCTGCACACAGTTAAGTTCTGCTTGAAAGCAGCAGAATAAGCATCGGGCTTGAACTCAAGGCCGAGCGGGTGGCGCTTTAGTCATCTCGGGCCTGAATCCACTCCGATCAACTCTCTCTCGACAACTGATTGATTACAGATTCGATCTGACATTTGATGAAATGAGGAGACCGAAGCCCGAGACGCTGATTCAATCCTTTAGATGCTTCTCATGATTATACGATGATGGCTGTGGCAGAAGCAGGTTACATCATGCTGCATCCATCTGTATCTTCCCTGCCTTATATATAGTTCCATGATGAAGCGGTATTTAGCAACCCATCAGTTCAACAAGTTCCACACTTAACAGTCATCTGATAACTTAATACCTACTACACAAATCTAACACTACCTCACAATCTACACCATGAACGCAGTTCTCATAACAGGCGCCACTGGCAAACAGGGCGGTTCCCTAATCCGAAACCTCATCTCCCGAAAGTCTTCCCTGGAAATCTTAGCCGTCACTCGAGATCCATCTTCCGCGTCGGCTCAACGGCTGAAACAGTTGTCTTCCAACATCAAGCTAGTGGAAGGTAATCTGGATAACCCGGCAGAAATCTTTCGCAATGCGCGCGCCCAGACATCGTCTCCGATTTGGGGTGTCTTTAGTGTTCAGGTAGGAACCGTCCACTTTTACCATCTCTATTCCGGCAATATAATACTGACGGACTTACTAGGTGGCCATCGGCAGCAACGTCGACGAGGAAGCACAGGGAAAGAAACTAGTCGATGAAGCCCTCAAGCAAAACGTCAAGTACTTCGTCTATAGCTCCGTCGACCGCGGCGGGGAACGTTCCTGGGATAATCCGACCGATGTTCCTCACTTTTTGAGAAAGCATCACATTGAGCATCATTTGGTGGATAAAGCTAAAGGAAGTGGGATGGATTGGGTGATCCTGCGCCCCGTGGCGTTTATGGATAATATGGTCCCTGGCTTCCTGGGCAAGGTGTTTGCGACGTCTTGGAAATTGGCACTCAAAGGGAAGCCTCTGCAGGTGATCGCTGTCAGTGATATCGGTCATTTTGGTGCAGAGGCTTTCCTTAATCCTGATGAGTACAAGGGTCGTGCGATCTCGTTGGCTGGGGATGATTTGACGTTCGATCAGTTCGCACAGGTGTTTCAGCAGAGGACGGGTCAGCGGATACCTATGACATTCCAGTTTCTTTGCTTCCTGATCCTGGCGTTTGTTAAGGATTTTGGGTATATGTACCGGTGGTTCCATGATGAAGGCTTCCAGGTTGATATTGGTGAGCTGAGGAAGAAACATCCGGGATTGAAGGACTTTGGGGATTGGCTTGAACAGGAAAGTGATTTTGTTAAGCGATAGATGTTGACGCCAGTGCTTTGTTACGGGAGGACTTAATGTCTAATGCTGCCAGTGCTTTGTTTACTGAAGGATTTAATGTTTAATGCTGCGTGTGTGTTTGATTTGCACTTGTTTGAGAGAAGCAATTGAGATAATCAATATAGCCTGATGTATATTTGGTACCATGGATTATTAATATGCTTTCCATTGAGACGAATTACTCCTGTCAAGAAGTGTCCTCGTGATACTCCGGTTATGTGTATTCCTGCTAGAATGCCCTGCGTATATCCTGCAGCTTAACCGTCGCAGACGACATTGACATCTAGACTAGAAGGGCAACCGGATTCCCTATCAGTGATACCCTCAAACCAAACCATATGCATTAGCCACAATAATCTCCTTCAGACTACTCCATCCCGGCTTGCCCATCTCTTTCAATAGATCTTCCGACCGCTCCGCAGGTTTAACGACCAATAAATCCGCGTCCCTGTCCCGAGCAGGCAGATCAGTCGGCAGCTCCCGGTTCGGGAATATATTCCGATAGATGGTCGCTAGATCATTCCAGAAGAATGGCCAGCCATACGCGAACAGGCGTTCATTCTGGACCGTGGGGTTCGTCAGAGCGGCGACATGCAGAAGGGCGGCATCTTGGATGCCTACACAGTAGCCTCCTATATGCCGAATTAGCTTGCGAATTTATATGGAATGGGGTTATAAAGTTGGGTAATGCGTACCGTATGGGACACAGGACTTGACATGTTCTGAAACCGAGGCCCATTTATTTCTGATGATGGCTGCTGGCCATAGTAGGGTAGATGGAAAGCCTTGGTTTTCCGGGTCGAGAGAGGCACCGTAGCATAACGAGGGTAGGACTGGATATTATGATTTAGATAATTGGAAGATAGTCTGAGAGTGGAAGAAGTGATGTGCTTACCGGTATTTGCCACGAACCCCGGCTTGTGCTCCTTCACCCATTCCCAAACGCCTTGTTCCCCCAAGGCCTTGCTTGCGCTGTAAATGTCGAATCCCCTTCTCCATTCGGCAGGAGATCCCGTCTTGGCTCGTTTAATGGCGGTTTCGTTCCAACTTTCTGATGTGATCACCGTCTTGCCGTCCAGATCGTCCAAGCCCATCGTGTTAGCCGCTTGACAGGAGGAGATGTAGACAAAGCGCTTCACGCTGGGCTCGGCTGCCGCAGAGGCAAGAATATTGTGATCCAGCTGTTTGATAGAATCGAATACTTCGTTCGGACCATCGTTTGGACCCGCAAAGATGGTCACTACATGTGCTACCCCCGAGACGCCTTTAAATCGTATAGTTGAGCATTGAGCCAGCCAGGGGGGATACAGTTACGGACCTTTTATAGCTTCGTCAAAAGCACCCGGACGCTGTATGTCTCGGACTTGGACCAGCTCAAAGGTTTCTTTCCCGTACTTGCCATGGAAGAGATCTCTGAGCCATTGATGTCTCTGCGCATTGCGCACTGTTCCCCGTACACGGTACCCCCGACTGAGGAGCCGATCGGCCACATTGGATCCAACCAAGCTATTGGCACCAGTGACCAGAACCCATGATCCGTGAGGGATCGCTGATGTTTCAGATACAGTCATTGTAGGGATGGCGATTCTGCAATTGTGTCACGATAAACGAATGCATGGTAGCTGTGATCGGGGAATATTTGGCTGTTAATGTATATATCCCAGATGCCACGTAGCGTGGTGGATTGGGGTTCCACAAAGTGCTTGAAAAGTACAGAGTTTTGTATGGTGTAGCAGTAGTGCAAAGTGGTTGCTCCACCGATAGCCATGACAGTGTCACAGGCTGTAACTCGTGTCAGCCATTCAACCTAGCTTATGGAGTCCACTTGGCCTTTTTTCAGGGGATTGACGAGAGTTCGAGACGGGAAGCATATGATTGTATCCACACTCGAGCCCTCGTCCGAGGGATAGGTTTGAATGTTGCATGGAGATGAGTGAGACCACAGACTAGCGTCATCAGGGATTTCGAGTGAGCGGCGAGCCTCGGTTGATGCTGTGGGTTTCGGTGTGAGTTCGTATCCACCTATACGCTATTCTCTCCTGATTTCTAGGCACCATCAACAAGCTCCATTTGAAAGTTAGTTTGGCGGATCGATTGGGCGGACGGTGGCGTGAGAGGATATTGCCCTCGGAAAGCAACAACGTACTTGGAAAGTAGGGTTCGTGCCTGCCTGCACACACGGACCATGTAAGTCATCTTATAAGAGCCATGTCTGTCGTTTCTCCCCAGGATATACTGTGATATCCTCTTTTCCGGCTCACGTAATGGCCTTGGATGAAGAGGGCGGCGGGGTTTCTTTGTGCAACGGGTAATATAGCTTCACCCAAGACACATTGAAATATCTGTCCCACAGTGTCGAACATGAGTATATTCTTCTCTATTTACCTTGAAGAGATATACTGTGCGGCCCGTTGTGGTTTTATTGCTACTGCATGACTAGTAAATCATTTGTCACTGCGAGGGGGGCGCCGGGGATGAGTCAAGCGGGCTAAGAACACTAACCAACTAGTCAACTGAGTTTATTGGTTCGTTATCTACTCCGTACTCCAAAGGGAATTAGTTCATTAGTTAACCAACGATGCCTGCGAATCGACCTCTCTCTCCCCCGCAAAGCAACTCGATCTCCCCAAATCCACCCAACGCCCATCCACCATGTCCGACACGGTGCCGGAATTACGCTTCCGATCGGGAAATGTCCCAACCCGCTATTTCAAGGCATGTCGCTGGTGCCGCAAGCAGAAAATGCGCTGTGATGCCCGCAATCAGGTCCCTTGCGCCCGTTGTCGCGCGGTTGGCCGGGATTGCGTCTTGGACCCGGTGGAGAGCGCAAGGCGTCAGAATACTGCCCGACGGTCATCCCCGGCTACTCGCCCCGTTCGGTAGGAGAATTATACCTCTTTAGGAGCATCCCCAAAAATGAAAACCAAACTCATATATAGCATGATCACAGGCGACAACGAGCAAGATCTCCGTGGACCGAAACTCACGGGTTCGGGAGTCCCTCGCCACGAGAACAGGAGTATTCTACATCTACTACCGTACAGGATGTACCAATCAATGACTCGCTCGATTCGCTGCCAGAGCCTACTGCTGCAGCGGATTTAAGTTCCCCGGGAACGGCCGAGCGACATGCACCGGAGCCCCAGCAGTTGAGTCCGAATGACATGATCGCTCCGGTTTCCGTAATGCATTCCATGTCTGTCAACTTGCTCGGATCAAGCAGTGTAAGTAAATCGTCCATAATTATGAACTACACATTGGTAATGGTTCGTAGATCTTCATGGACAGCTCCAGTAAAGCGGACCCCAAGAGCGATATCATCGCGCGTGGCATCGTCAGTGAAGAGCGTGCCCGGGTGATGTATGACCGGTATGATGCTCTCTGGAATGAGAAATTCATAGACTCAGGCTAAAAACTGCCAGCTTCATGGGTGGCAGCAAAAACTTTCTGGCACTGTTCGATCCCATTCGAGACACCTTCGATTCGATTCGCTCACGGTCCCTCTTCTGCTTTTCCGTCATCATCTATCTCGCCAGTCGGGCCGTGATGGACTTGCGGAGTGATACCCATCTTCAGCGTGTTCTGCAAGATGAAGCGCAGCGACTGGCCGAGGATAGTTTCTTCGAACGCCCAACCAAAGTGGAAACCGTACAAGGGATGATCCTACTTGCCGCCTATTCGGAAAAGACGTGGTTCTCAACCGCTCTCATTTTGCGTACGGCGCTAGATTCGGGGCTAGAAAAATCTCTAGATGCCTTGCTGTCCCAGGAAAATGTACCACGCAGTTCCTTGTCGGCTTCCATGGAAGACCGTAAGCTCGTGTGGCAGACCAGGACTTGGCTCATCAGCTTCACACTGGAACTCGACGTGGCGTCCGGGACAGGCCGCAAGTCACGAATTGGCGCAGTGGACACGATGAAATTGCGCAAGTTCCTCGAGTATCCGCTATCTTTGCCCTGCGATATGCGCACTATTTCAATCATCGAGATTCACCAGCTCCGAAGTACTACTATCTCCCCGGAAGACTGACTATTCGCTGACTACTGTCCAGGCCAATCGCGCATGTCCATCGAGAACGCCAAGACGGTCGATGAAATTGTATTCGTTGAGCTGCCGGCGGTCATGGCACGACTACAGAATTGGTGGAACACATGGGATGAAATCCACGGCAGTAAGTGCTGATTTACAAACAAGACTGCCAGTCACTAATAGACGGTGATAACCTAGACAACGGCTTTCATGCTCGTGCTTTCCAGCGCTGCAGTTTGAAGTTGATGTTGAACTACGCCCGAATTTTCGTTCTCTGCGCCACCTTGGCTCGGATCCAGAAACTTCAGTCCGGCGCTGCCGAGCCTAACCAGGACACAACAGGTGACATGGATGTCTCACATTTGTGGCGTACTCTTGCTACGATCATCATGGATCAATTAGATTGCTTCATCAAGGAAAGCGCCTACCGCTGTCAACTCACGTGGTCTCCTACCTACCCATCCCTGACTCTTGCCTTTGTCAGTAAGTCACACGAAACCCTGCCGGTGGGAGCACGTTCTCTGTCGATGGGTCAGCTAACATGAATAGCAACATTTGCTCTGAGAATCGCGCGATGGCGTCCGGACTTAATCGACCAAGATCTCCTCCTTGAACGAGCCCAGCTGATCTGCGATTTTCTCAAGCAGCCGCCCTATCCGGATATCCACCGTACAGTGTCCATCTTCGTCAACTACGGTCGCGCGCTGGTCGCTAGCCAACGAGGGCACGGGGACTACTGTGCAGAAGTGACAAAGCCCTCAGAGCAAGCCAATGGACAGTTCTCATTAGTTGGAGAGACATCCGGAGTCCCAGTGGATATGTCAACTTCTTCAGGGATGCCATCCGAGCAGGTGAACTACCCGGCAGACGCAATGACCCCTCAGGTCGACAAGGACCGTGATGCCGCTGGGGTACCCAATGCCGAAAGGACTGCGCCTGGCCGACAGCTCCCTGCCAGACTGCCAGGGCCAATGGAAGCTCCCAATTGGTCGATGTGTAACCCCATTGCCGACTCGTTTGGCCTGTTTGAAGAGGAGCAGAACGACATCTTTGACTTCTTGCCGATGATGCCGTCGTTTCCGCAATAGACCGGTCGTATACCAATGGCTGGCTATCATAGGAAAGTTTCACTTATCAATATGTCTCCCCCTTGAATGGACGTGTAAGCTGCGTACGCCATCGGGCATTCGACACATTCTGTGTCAAGCCATGGACTACACGAGGTGATCAGTGAGGTATGCCCATCGAAGCTTAAGGCGAAAAGATAGCTCGAAAATGCGGTAAGGGTCTTACAGGGGATATGTGCGGTGCTTGCAATGCCGAAGCCAACTGCCATCACACGCTCAGCAGGGAAATTGGCGCATAGCATGCCGCTTGCTGATCAATCCCGGATGTGAAAAGTTGGATCTGATCCACCGAGATTGGGCAGACTCGCCAAGGACAGACTTTTGTTTCCATTGAAAGGAAGTGTGGCCTTGAAGCGAGTTTTGAACCCGGCTCCTGATCGGCGCCGTCGCCGGGATGCTCTGTGGCTCCGGTGCCGGACCGGCCCCGATGCTGCAGTTGCAGAAAGGGAAGATCCAAGACCGCTCATTGGGCCACGAGGTTATACTGATGGTCCAGATTGTTGTGGACTGTGGCCGCCAAAGGCCTTTCAGCTAATTGACTAGTCAATCATCTTGAAAAATTCAGTGACTCATTTACTACCATGAGGGCTTCAAGGGGGTTTAAAGCCCACGCGTCTCGCAACGGTTAACCAGATCCCGGGAGGTCCAGTTTGAAAGGGGCTCAATCTGCTGTGATACACGACGCGCAAGCCTCAGCCATGGCTACAGAACGCTGTTTCAGTGTCCCCATCGGAGAGATCGACCATTCCGGTATGACCTCATCGCTGCCGGTCCCTTGCATGGCTAACCCTATCTCCCTTTCTCCTGATAGACCCAAATCGGAGCCAGAGGAAAGACGCCATTCCATCCACCATCACCATAGGCAAAATGTGGGCGGACGGCGAAGGATACAGATTCACCCGGCTGACGGAGGATCAAGTCCTTGTGGACTTTGATCATGGATCCGCAAAAGACCCGGTCAATTGGACGCATGTGCGTGATACACCCGACAGTTTATTGGACAATCAAGCTGACAGCAACCATCTGCGACAATCAGGGAAAGAAAATGTACACCGTTCTCACAGCACTCTTCCTGGTGCTCAACTCTGGCATAGCCTCCGCTTTACCGAGTAATGTCGTTCCAGACATTATGCGCGAGTTCAATGTCACAGGCAGCCCGCAGAAGGTCCTCCCCACCGCCGTCTTTCTCATTGGATATGTCGTGGGTCCCTTGTTATTCAGTCCCCTGAGCGAGACAATTGGGCGAAGACCTGTTCTACTTTACAGCTTCACCGTGTTCCTTCTGGGCACGATAGCGTGTGCCTTCGCCCCAAATTGGCCAGCGATGTTGGTGTTCCGATTTATATGCGGAGCCATGGGGGCCGCGCCTCAGACTGTTGTAGGTGGAGTCTATGCGGATGTGTTTCAGACACCACGAGTTCGGGGCCGAGCCATGGCATTTTATATGGCGGTAAGCTGATCCAAGCAAATATACTGTAAGGCGTCGTCTAACTGGCTTAGGCATCGAGCTTCGGCCCGATTATTGGTCCCATTATTTCCGGGTGTAGCGCACAGTACGGCTGGCGATGGTCATTTCGCATCGATCTCATCCTTGTTGGCTGTAGCTGGTTCAGTTCGATTTTCCTACCAGGTGAGAGCGATTAAGCGTCATCATCTGCTGCATATCTACTTCGAAGCTGACCTTTATCCCAGAGACGTTCAGTCGCGCCATTGTCAAGAAGCATGTCGCCATGCTGAACAAGCAGTCAACTACTCATAAATATATTTCTCAGCGGGAGTTACAGAGTGCCGCTGTTCAGAGTACCTTGAAAGAGACCTTGACGAGACCCATCACCATGATGTTCACCGAGCCAATTATTCTTTTTACTGGAATATATCTTGCTTTTGCTTACGGGCTTATTTTCTTTTGCTTCCAAGCATATCCGATCATTTTCGAAGGTATTCCCACTCATCCTTTTCCCGTGCAACCAATAGACCAAAGAGCTTTGCGTACGGAAAGGTGCTGACTGAAGTGACGCAGGTACTTATGGTTTCAATGTGAAGCAAACATCGCTGTGCTATATACCCAGTAAGTGCCAGTCGAGAAATAGCTTCATATTTATGCATACTAACCCTATTAGTTGGCATTGGCGCAGCATCATCTGGCCTGGTTTCACTGTACTACGACATCATCTATGAGCGAGCCAAAACGCAAGGGAAAAGATGGACGAGCATCCCGGAGCTACAGCGACTGCCGGTAGCCTGCATTGGCGGACCATGTCTCACGATTAGTCTCTTCTGGCTAGGATGGACCGCCAGCCCGCAGATTCATTGGCTGGTGCCGGTGCTCTCGGGTCTGTTCTTCGGCTTCGGATACCAGGTGATCTTCATTTCGCTGTTGACCTATGTCACAGATGCGTACAAGATCTATTCCGCCAGCGCCCTTGCCGCGTCGGTGATTATGCGGAGTATTCTGGGAGCCGTCTTTCCCTTGGCGGCGGACCCAATGTATTCGACGCTTGGAGTCGGATGGGGGACTTCAGTGCTGGGGTTTGCAAGCTTGGCCTGCATTCCCATCCCGCTGGCCTTCCTCTATGCTGGAGAGTGGATTCGCAAGAGAAGCGCCTTCTGCCAGCGGCTGCTGAAAGATGAGAGTACCACAGAAGATCAAAACACACGTCCGGTGACACCGGAGGTCGTCTGAATCCTCCGTGTCACCCAGGAGTCTGTCTTTCTCCGCCACCTCATGATGGGATATGAAAAAAGCTTGTTGTGCTTTTGATATCAAGCAGGCACGCAGAAATTATACCTTCCTCGACTTTTGGATTCAACCGGACATTCGACTATACATCTTCTTATTCTTTCTGATGAACAGGATATCGATATCCAAGATTAATATCGACGACGTCTGCTATTTCACAAATGTTGCACAGCGACGGTTGGGGTTTCGCCAAGGATTATGCATGCTTTTCGATTATGATGATGAGTTTTTAAAAGCATAGAATTTACGACCTAATATGACAGATAGAGCTAGAACTAATGCATTTTTTTGTTCTAACTGCACTATTGTGTGATATGTATGCTCTCTAATGAATGGCCACCAACGGGTGACCAACACGGCTCAGAGCTCGTGACACTAGCAGCACTGGAGTTGCACAGTGTTTGGCAGTGTCACCTAGTTAGCATCCCATAATGTCCTGCAACTTTGAGGTCCCGTGAGTGTCATAGACTGCTCCTAATACTTTGTCAGACTGGATCCGAGGGGAGGTCTCATATCGCCTTCTCCTTCTATTTTCTCCCACTCTAGAATGACTGTAGTCCTTCTGATCACTCTCCTCTCATCCATATCATCATCCGCCAAACTACCTCGATCCGCCATCTAAGTCTTGACTCGATTGACCATGAGGCTCGCAGCTTCCCTCGTCCTATATCTGGCTGCATTAGTGTGTGCCCGAGAACTGGAGACGACCACGTATCCTGGATCTCCGCAGTTGGACGAAGACGAAGAGGTCACTTCCACCATGGAAGAGGTTAGTTCTTCAAGTAGAAAAGCGTCAGCTAGAAGCTTTACTGATGGGATCTATAGAATAGCGTTGAAGGATACAGCATTACTTGTTACAACCGCACTCGGATCCCAGCATGCGATGTGATCGAGGAGGTTACCATCATCGATGCAGTTGCATCACAGACTACTAGTATCGAATATGACTTGACAATCATTGACGGAGATGAGCTGGAGGAGTCGTGAGTATTTCTGTCGGTCTTTCTCTTTTCTCTGCATTTGCCAGTTTGATCTAATCATTAGAGATCTTAGTCCCCGGACAATGGTCTGCAATCTCGACAGCACAAAGCCGGTCATCTGTACGGCGACAGAGATAAATGAGAGCCCTAGCTACACTGCAGTCAAGACTGGATCTGCTGGGGAGGAGTACGACACAGCGACTGCAGAAACCACATCTGAAATATCTGACCTTGAAACCACACTGTCGTGTAGTAGCTCTAGTCTGGCTGTCTCTACACATGCGATGAGTCGAACAGCGTCTGGATCAGTCCGTAGCACTTCAAGTGTGGGGCCTGGTGTTGGCAGTATGAGTATTACGAATACTCAGATTCGTGCGCCGAGTATCTCTCCGACCAGCTCGTCACACAGCACTGGAGCAGCACCGATAGCGACGGGAGAAGTGGTCATGATGGCTGGTGGTGCTGCGATGGCGTTGTTGGTTGCTATCTTGTGAGGGGGTGAAAGGAGGCATAAGTTATGAGAGCACAATTATGTATCCAGAAGGACTATGCAGTGGGGACTCCACCTCCGCCCGCATCTTCACTCCAATTAGCATCAAATGCATCGATAATTACTGCGTAGATTAACTCGACGTTGCAATTAACGCCGGTTGCCGATCGGGCAGTCGGCAATAAACCCCGCCGCACTGCAGCTACCATCTACATTAACTAGAAGTGAAGCCCAACCTACTACTAGTACTCACACTGTGCTTCCATACATCGTATGCAATTATGACATCTGCACCACTACAACCAAGCTTCTCGGATCGAACCGATTTCGACAACGCCTCACGAGGCTGGATCGGGTCACTCGAGCCCGGCATTATCCGCGCCGCCGATGGCCGACCCGTCTACAACAACGACGCTTACCACTTCCTACAGGATTCATGCCCACCAACCGCCAACCCCAAGCTATGGCGACAGGGTCAATTAGCATCCAAACAGGGGCTATTCGAAGTCACACCGGGGATCTACCAGATCCGTGGCCTGGACTTAGCCAACATGACCGTGGTCGAAGGCACCGAGGGAGTCATCGTCATTGATCCTCTAACCTCCGTGGAATGCGCTGCTGCTGCTCTCACCCTGTATCGGAAACATCGCGGCGAGAGGCCCGTCACGGGAGTCATCTACTCGCATTCCCACATCGATCATTTCGGCGGCGCGCAGGGCGTGCTCCCTGCAGAAAGAACAGCGAATCCCATCCCGATCGTCGCGCCAGAGGGGTTCGTCGAAGAAGCCCTGAGTGAGAACATGTACGTTGGTCCGGCCATGCGTCGACGCGCGCAATACATGTACGGAGCGCAACTCCCCAAGGCGGCCGATGGTCAAATCGGGTGCGGCATCGGGATGACCGTGTCGATGGGGACGAACTCGTTCGTGCCTCCCAACACTATCGTCATTTCAACCGGCGAAGAACGCATCATCGATGGCGTCCGGATCCGGTTCCAGCTGGTGCCTGAGACGGAGGCGCCCGCGGAGATGAACTTCTTCTTCCCGGATCATCGCGCGCTGTATATTGCCGAGTGTGCGACGCACAGCTTGCATAATATCATCACGCTGCGTGGGGCGCTGGTCCGCGATGCGAAAGCCTGGGCGCGGTATCTGGATGAGTCGCTGGTGCTGTTTGGCCACGAGTCGGATGTGTTGTTTGCGGGCCATAATTGGCCGACTTGGGGATCCGCGCACATCGAGCAGTTGCTGTCCGAACAGCGAGATCTCTATGCCTATCTACATGACCAGACCGTGCGCATGATGAACCAGGGTCTCACGGGGATGGAGATCGCCGAGACTCTGACCCTCCCGCCGGCGCTGCAGACGGCATGGCATGCCCAGGGGTTCTACGGGTCGGTCAGTCACAACGTCAAGGGCATCTACCAGCGGTACATGGGATGGTTTGATGGCAACCCAGCCCATCTGTGGGAGTATCCGCCCGTGGAGAACGCGAAGCGCTACATTGCCTGTATGGGCGGCATGGACGAAGTGGTGCGCAAGGCCGAAGGGTTCGCGCAAGACGGGGATCTGCGGTTCGCCGCGACGCTGCTCGGACATGCGGTGGCATTCGAACCAAAGCATGAGCAGGCCAGACGCACGCTGGCGTCGGTGTTTGAGCAGTTAGGGTTCGGGGCGGAGAATGCGACCTGGCGGAATTTCTACCTCTCGGCGGCGCGCGACTTGCGCGGGGAGCAGCAGCAACAGCCAAATAATACGAATAAACTTATGTCAAAGACCCAGAGTCGCCAGTTGAACCCGCGCCAGTCGGTGGAGCAGTGGCTCACGCTGTTGTCGGTCCGGTTGGATGGACCAGCCGCGGCCAGCGAGGCATTTACCCTCGAGATACATGTGACAGATGAGCAGCAGTGGTGGAGACTGATGGTTAGCAACGGCGTTTTAACTAGCAGACAGTCTTCCGATCGGGCGGCTATTCAAGGTGAGACACGGTTTACGATGTCTCTAACGAAGCCACGATTGTGCGAAATCCTGAGCGGGAATGCCGATCTTGGCGACGTCGAATATGAGGGCGATGAAGCATGGCTCCACCGATTTCTGTCGTTGACAGCGTGAAGGCTGCCCGGATTATTTTAAACAACCACTTATTAAATCATCATCCAGGCTAGAACCCCTGGTAAATGGCATTGCTTTGTGGGCCAATCATCTGAGGTTAACCATCCCGTGTCAGAGGAAACCCTAAGCAACAAGCGAAGAAAAAGAAAAAACTAATAAGTGAGCCGCTAAGCGTCGCGAGGCGAAAACGTTGAGAACGTGGAAAGCGTTGAAGTTAAAATTGTTCCAGAACAGACTAAGCGCCGAATCATCGGCCGAACGAGACTAGAAGAGAATTATGTTTAGGAGTTACAGTGAGGGATCAGCTCATGGGACTGACGGGACATCTGCATCTCGCAGGTGTCAGGATGAAGTCGCCCGATGATCTTACAACGGTTATCTTGATGTAGAGGCTGATAATAAACAATTCCTTGATTTTTCCAACCTTCTTCTGCAAATGTTCCACCAGCAGAAACTTCTCTGTTTGGCCATTTTTGTTGGGAATTGCCCCCACAGCAAACGGGCGGATCCGTGGAACTGGCCTCGACTTTGTCCGTTTTCCGCACGCCGCTAGACTAGTCGCTTTCCCCCTTGCCTGCGCTGATCCTTTTGAGTTCAGAGTAGCTGGGCCTGTCGCACAACATACGTGGGACTGTGTAAGACCGGGAAAGAGGTTAATGCCAATAGCGTGGCTACCATGGGTCCATGCCTCCCAATTCAAAAGACTTCAGGAACTGCGTTCCCCTGATTGGACAATGGCGGCGTCAATTAGGAGAGACCCTGGGTCTTTCAGAAGGAAATTTTAGAACCCCCTGCGTACAAGAGTCTCCGCGTCTGACACTGCACTGCTTCTTTGTTTTCTTTCTCTCTGTGCGAGTGAGTATTCATCATGGCTGAACTTCGTAAGGTGTCTGCCAGCCAGGCGGCGGTATGTCTATCCCTCCTTTTCGGACTCCGTCTGATAAGCCCTAATTGGCTAACAGTCCCTTTTCTGACAGCAGCAGCAGCAGCAGCAGAATGACGGCGACGTTCCTAGTTTGAAAACCCTCAAGGACGCCATTCCCGCGGAATGCTTCGACTCCTCCGTCGTCACCTCCCTCCTCTACCTCGCCCGCGACATCCTCTACTGCGCCATCCTCACCTACGGCGCCTTCCACATCCACCTTCTCCCCTCCGTGCCGCTGCGCGCCCTCGCCTGGGCGGTCTACGGCTTCTTCCAGGGCTGCGTCGGAACGGGACTATGGATTCTGGCGCATGAATGCGGTCATGGGGCCTTCTCCAAGCACCAGACCTTCAACGACTTTGTCGGCTGGGCCACCCACTCCTTCCTGATGGTCCCCTACTTCTCCTGGAAGTACACCCACGCGCGCCACCACCGCTACACCGGCCACATGGAGAAGGACACCGTCTTTGTGCCCTGGACCGACAACGAGCTGGCCCAGAAGAAGAACGTCCGCATCGAGCAGCTGAAGCATCTCACCGAGGAAACCCCCATCGTGTCCTTCCTCCAGCTCATCGGCCACCAGCTCTTCGGATGGCAGCTGTACCTGTTCCTGAATGTCACCGCCGGCCCGAAGAGTCTGCCCGAGAACCGTCCCATCCGCGGCGTGGCCAGCCACTTCAACCCTTTTGGCGATCTGTTTACCAAGGCGCAGTGGTTCAGCATTGCCCTGACGGATCTGGGTCTGCTGATCATGGGATCGATCTTGTACTATGCCTCGACGCAGATTGGCGTCTGGAATGTTGTGCTCCTGTACTTTGTTCCGTACCTGTGGGTGCATCACTGGCTGAGTATGATCCCTTTTACCCCTGGGTTTGTTCGAGAAGGAATACTAACGAGCACAGTCGCAATCACCTACCTCCAACACACTCATCCCAATGTCCCCCACTACTCCGCCGACTCGTGGACCTACACCAAGGGTGCCCTCGCCACCATTGACCGCAGCATCGGCTTCATCGGCCGCCATTTCTTCCACGAGATTATCGACTACCACGTCGTGCACCACCTGTTCAGCCGTATCCCGTTCTACAAGGCCGAGGAGGCGACTCGTGCGATTCAGCCGCTGTTGGGCGCTAACTACCACGAGGAGAAGGAGAGCAGCTTTTTGTACTCCCTGATGACTACGTTCCGCAAGTGCATCTACGTCTCGGATGGGAAGAAGAATGGCGTGTTGCATTTTGTGCTCCCTGAGGAGGCCAAGTAGATGCATGTTGCTCTACTAAGATGATTGATTGTGTGGTGTTGGTGTGGCCATAGTTATATAGATATGTGCATATAGACTGTTGATAGACTTATAAACGATCACTGTATTATAGACGAAGCTACGGAGGCGATATTTCACACTAATCAGTGAAATAACATCGCACTCACTGATAAAACATATCCATAACCTTATCTCAGATATCTCCCCCGTCTCCGTTCATCCTCCTTTTCTACGCAAAATCAGCATACTTCAACCAACCACTTCACAACAGATTTACTTACTATCATAGTGTACAAGGTATTTTAGCATCTCCTCATTCACCATTCCGGAGAGCTTGGCAGCGAAGGTCCTGAAGTTGTCTCCTTTCCAAGTTACAAGGATCGCGACATACCATTCGGCTCCTTTTTCCCCGATCTTACCGGCTTCGATGCTGAGATCGTGTTTGTGGCAGAGGTCCACGATCAGGGGCGAGATGGGAAATTGGAAGTCGATCATGTTGAAACTGTTAGATGTGAGCTGAGATACCTGATATGTAACGGGGTGAATCTTACTTATCTTGCAGATAGAATGATAGAATGAGGAAGATAAGGCAGGCTGAGATGAGATGATGATGAAAGCAGAGGCAGATCGATACTGGGGAATTGATCAATATAGGAGGAATCTATTCGAGTTTATATGCATACTTGGGTCTACCTTTGCTAGCTTTTAGTTGGATATCTCCGTGTTTGTATCTTGTCGGTTGAAGTTCCATTTCTGTCATTGATTAGCTGGTAGGTACTGCTGAGGTACTCAGAGTGGGCAAGCATGTACTATTTTACTGAATACTATGGAGATGGCCGTGTAGTATGGGCATTATCTACATGATACCCTTACTCTTCTACTTCTGATATACTGCGATAGCCAGTCCATATACACACAAAGAACACGTGATCCATGTAATCAAAAAGTGAAGGGCGTTCCCGGACAATGGCTACAAAGAAATGCAGATTACCAAAGCATAGTAAATATCAAAGAATACCTGTCTATAGCATGTATCAGCATACCTCTAATATGTGAGAGCTTAACACTGCTAGCTAATAATCTTCTTCTCAACACCCGCAACAAACCACGATATTATAGCCATGTCTCACCCTGTAGGCACTTCCCTTTCCATCGAGTTACTTACATACAACTTAATGCAACTTCCATCATCCCTGTAAAGATATAAGACAATCTGTGTAACCCTGATATCTTCACAAGCACATCCCTGCACTTTCAGTCCAATCAACAGCCATCATGCCTCGAACACGATCGCACTCCATGCCCTACTCCACCCCCTACCCATACCTCCCACCATCATTATACACCCATCCATCGGTCCCTTTTTGCGTCTCCCCAACCATCGACTACCCAGAATACCCTCAGAGTAATCCCTCTTCACCTCCACTCAGCCCTCCCCAATCCATCACCCCCCAATCCATCACCCCCCAATCCATCACCCCACGTGCCCTCTCCCCAGCCCCAGCCCTAAACCAATCCTTACAGCAACCACCACAACCACCCATCCCCACCAGCAACTACCCCAAACTCTACATCCTGGACGGCGACACCGCCGCCGGCCTCGCCATCCGCTACTTCATCCACGAACGAGGCGGCATCCGCATCCGCGCAGGCTTCATCGACGTGCACCTGAAAGACCAAATCCTCCCCTCCTTCATCTGGGAAGACACCCACGCAGGGGAACTGCCCCTCCTATTCCTCGACAACCCCACCCGCCGGCCCGTGCTGAAAATCGTCGGCTTCGACGCCATCACCGAATACATCGATAGCGTATCCCCCGTCCCCGGTCGGTATTTATACGGATACACGGAACAAGAGCGGGCGTTGATCCGTTCGTGTATTTATTGTCTGCGACGCGATGTCGTGGATCCCTTGTATGAGTGGAATAATCATTACTTGGGGAATAAGTCCGGTGAGGAAGTGACGGGTTATGCTCCGGTGGTAGGGAGGAGGGGTGTGTTAAGGGAAAGGATTGAGATGAGTTTGGAGCAGGTGGAGGGTAATCTGGAGGGGTTGGAGTATCTTCTGGGGAAGTTCTGTGCTGCCGATGTGTATCTTTATGGGATGGTCGTGGCGCATGCGGATCGTTGGCCATGGTTCTTTGATGAGATTAGGAGACCCAGGTTGACGGCGTATTTTGCGAGGATGAGTGAGAGGCCGACGGCCCATTTGGCGGATGGGTTTTGGGATACCACCAGGACGACGATGGTGCATTAGCTGTGGGGGATATTTGGGGGTTGTATATACAGATTGTCATATTGTGTGCTTGTGTTAGTTTGCTGTTAATCTATGTTGACGTTGATGGTATGCTATATTGTGGTGAGGTCGCATCTACGAAGAATTGGCTACACGCGTTCTGATTGGTCAGTGGGAGTTGGGAATAGCTTCATTTCCTAAGATCACGGTATTTGGCCGGTACGGTCTATTACGTGAAAATTACGTAAAATATTACATGAAATATTACACGTAAATGACGGGTAAATTACAGATAATTACATGAGTCCTGTACTTTACGAACCCCGCAGCCTGGCGGCTTCAATTGCCGCAGGCGCTCAATTGGAGTGCTCCAAGGCATCATATCTGAGGAAGCTTGAATAACCAGTCATTCAATCAAGTAATCATATATATTGTGGTGGGTCATTTAAGGATTGGGTCTACTATGACAATTCCTGGGATTTATTTGAGTATGTTGAGCAGCGTTACCCGAAATGGACTGAACTCTAAGTCGGTGATAAGATTCCCGATCGGGCGAAACATTTCCTAGAGTACCTCCGTAGTACGAAGTAGACTTTCTGACATACTTTCGGGCCTTCGGCATCGTTAGCGCCGTGGCACTCAACAAGGGGTCTCGGTGATAAACCCATTGTCATTGGTGGCTGTGGGTAGGTTTAGTGGCGCCGCTGCACGTTGCAGATAAGCATTAAGCATCGGGGCTATGGTTAACTCCGCGTGGCTGTCGGAGACTATTTAAGGATGTACAATAGCATTGTAGTTCTCAGATGCCAGAACAATAGCAAATATCAGAAACACTATTGGAATGTCTTTCTCGGCACAGTCTACCAGTGAAGAAGTCTGCCACGTCTTGGCGGAGTATATCAGAGGGAGTAGAGGTATGTCCATCATGCCTCAGTATTTCCAATCATGGAATAGGCTAATAGCATTAGTCCTCATCACCGGCGTCACACTAGGCAGTATAGGCGGCGAGGCGGCTCTCCAAATCTCCCGGCATGCACCTGCTCTCTTAGTCTTAGCCGGTCGCGATCTACAGAATCTCCAAGCCACTGAAAATGCCATCAAAAGAGAGACACCGGACGCAAATACCCGTCTTCTCATCCTAGACCTTAGCTCTCAGCAAAGCGTCCGCAAGGCAGCCGCAGAAGTGAACAGCTATCCAGAGCGTATTGATCGTCTGATCAATAACGCAGGGGTCATGGCGGCGCCGTATACGACCACCCCAGAGGGAGTGGAGTTGCAATTTGGGATTAACCACATTGGCCACTTTCTCTTCACGAATCTCATTCTGGGGAGGATGATGAGTGGGGAGTCCACGGTGCGGGTCGTGAATGTTAGTAGTGCTGGGCATAAGCGTGGACCTGTCAGGTTCGAGGATTTGAATTTTCAGGTTGGCGTCCATCTCCGTGAATATGAAGCTTTGGTTGACACTGCTCAGGATGGAAAGTGCTACGACAAGTGGCAGGCATATGGCCAGAGTAAAACAGCCAATATGCTCTTCTCGGTATCACTGGCGGAGAAGGCTGGTGGCAAAGGAGTGGAGTCATTTAGTCTCTATCCTGGTCGACGGGAGACGGGCATCGGAAGACACTTGAAGCCAGAGGAATGGGTCAACGCTGGTAAGCAGGCTTCTCATGACAGCCATTGTTCGGTAGTGAGCATACTAACTCTGACTGAGGGTGGAAACACGAGGATGGACGCATCAATGATGACCCTAAGCTGAACTGGAGAACGGCTAGCCAGGGAGCTGCCACGCTGATTGTGGCGGCCTATGATCCTAGCATTTCGGGTAAGCACCACGCTCCAGGGAAATCTGCGGTAGATGTTAACGATGCAGACAAAAACGGTTCGTATATGGTCAATAATCAGGTGAACAATGGCGAGGCGGTGGACTACGCTCTGGACCCGGGGAATGCAGAAAGGTTGTGGAAGCTAAGCGAGGAGATTGTTGGTCAGAAGTTTGAATACTGATACTTCCTCTGTGTAATTACAATAGCGGACAAATCAGTGTCAGTTCACGGTGGCTCGTTAGGACATGGTGAAATATAGATAGAGTAATTTAGTTGTATGCTTAGACGTTGGCATAAGGCTTGGTTACAGCTGAGACTGTAGTTTCTGCGCTGCTTGACACACCGCCGCTGCCAGTATCGTAGTCCCCAACCCTTTGCCTGCGCATCCGCCCTGACACTGGTTTATGCGATTGACGAAGTGATGACAGAGACTGGTAGCTTTCACCAGACGCTCCTCTAGCATCTTCGCAGGTACATGCTGAGAGTTGGATGTTCCCCTCAATATTCTGACTACTGTCGCATAGGCCATTGCCATTCCCAACCAGTAGAATAAAAGCAGCGGTATATTCCCAGCATCTGGTATGAACATCTCTTCATGCTTGCCGGACGGTGTGATGGGTCCTGCGGGTGGCACGATTATACACAAAGGATGCTGGCTGTCTGATTGCCATTCGTGGAACCAGCTTAGCAGCTTCCGCTCGAGACTGACAGATACTCTCATCAGGTGTGTGGCAGAGTCCCATGTAATCTTGTTGTCACCGACCTGATGTTGCGAATATCTGTGTAGTCTGCCTACCTCGTACAGTATATCGAGAAGCATGTCAAACCTATTATCCGATGACTTCTGCGAGCGTAAGGTCAAAGGCTGATGCTTGACATTGGTACATATATGGAGATACTGAACGGTTAGTTAGATATTACATCTATGGATAAGAAACCCACCTCGATAGTACGGAGCCGACGCAGATCCTGCGCGGTTAGCATCTCCGTGGCTACTCTGGATTCACTAGCTAGTCTGCAGGCTGCCTGGACGTGGACACTCCATGCATGGTCCTGTCCTGACGGTTGTGCGCAGACTTCGTAGAGGGCCAGAATCATGGCAGTGCGGATGAGATCGGAGTAGTTCATGTCGGTCAGCGCACATATTTGCTCCACCGCTTGCAAGTAGTGGTGTCGACTGCAATGTGCTAGTGCGTTATCCTCTTGTAAGGAGGCCAGATGGACAAGTGTCAAGGCAGAGAGGGATATCCTGACGACTGGCGACGCGGAATCAACAAGGAATGGAAATAGCTCGACCCAGTAGACAGGAGACTGCTTCGTCGAATCTGGCACCGCCGTGGGTAAGTAGTCGCGCAGAAAGATCGAGACTAATTGCACTTGGTGCTGGTACACCATCAAGGATCGATTATTCCATCCAGCGATGGCGTCCATGGGGCGAGTGCGTCTAATCAGTCAATGAATGGTTCCTCTACTCTAGGGTAAACTCACAAGTCAGAATACCCTTGACAATTCCGAGCTGAAGATTGGCATCGTATACAGGCTGGTCGGGTCTTGTCACACTAGCGCCCGAGAGTCAGGCTAACAATGGCTGTGGTCGAGCGAAGATTAAGTAACCCACCTTGACCTTTCGTGTCAGACAAGTCCGACAGCTTTGAGCCCTCCAGGTGCTCCGGCCCATCTTCTTACGCTTGCCCCAAGTCGGGTGGTTGCATGAAGCTGGATGGTTGCGAAGAAGTGAAAGCGAAGGATCGAGGCTGACGGCACATGACTACGGGTGATTAGCGGCAAACCACCACACTAATTTGGTGATCGAGCCAATGTACGTCACATATGCTTCCGTAAGTTATTTGACACAGGCAAAAGAACGTGCAAGAAACGTGCAAGAAAATGTGCCAGAAACGTGCAAGAAAGGGAGGCCACGTGGGGACGTCCTCGTGGGGTCGCCCACGAGGCATCTTCAAAGGGTCGGCTACGGACGCTCTGATTGGTCAGATGGTGTTTGTTGATAGCTTCATTTATAAATTACGGCATTTGGCCGATACGGCCGAATACGTGATAAATTACATAGGATTCTGTATATAGCAATCTCGCTGCCTGGTGGCCTTGTCTGATGCAGGGGCTTAGCCGGAAGGCTTTAAGAAAGGGACCTGCACCTGAGTAAGGCTTGATCAGTCGATCAATCAATCAATTGATATTTGATACAGAAAGTCTACATGTCACTCTATATCAGTGATATCCTATGCAGCTAGTGACCCGAAAAAACATCCATCAACTGCAAAAGACTGTCCCATCGGCCATCCTTTTGAATCTCAATCTTGCCCTCCGGAGTCATAACCTTGTACTCATCTGCCGACCGGGTGCCATAGTCGTGGTCGGGCTGGTCATTGACAAACGCCACGAGATCTCGGATCCAGTCATCCATCAGAACGCGCTCTGCCGGAGTGGGTCCATGCATGATCGAGTAACTGTTGCTGTCAGTTTCTATCTATAACCACTATGGTAGGGGTTCTTACTTCCATATCGGTCGATCCATACTGTGGCTCACCCCGAAAGATGCGGGCGCCACATCTTCGGTGATGAACGACAATCGGTACGCGATCAGATACCGCCAGACATCGTGCAGATTCACCCCGTGCTCCAGGAGATTGTTCACCAGGAATCTGTACGGCGCTCGGACCTGTCCGTCGGCAATGATCTGTCCGAACACGGATTGCCATTCCTGCTTGTCGGTAGAATCGGGTAGGGCGTAATGCCGTAGCAGACGGTCCGTCGTGGCAGGGGAATAGTAGTTCGACACTTGCAGTTTCAACGACTCCAGGTTGGCCTCGGGGCCGTTCGTCACAGCGTAAAGTGTGTTCTCGTCACGCACTTCCCCAATGAATAACCGCAGACCGCGCCTCTTGAACTCCGCGGCGAAGGAGCCGTCGCGATAATAGTCAAACACGCCTGGCTGGATGAAGACGCCATCGGTGACCGGTCGGAAGGTGTGGAGTTGGAGTTTCATGATCGCATCACACAAGTCCGTTGCACTGATGGCGCGCAGCTTCTGCAACTTCTCTGTTCCTGTCAGGTCGGCTGGGATATCAAAGTGCTGACACAATTCATCGAACTGTGGCTGGCAATCCTGCACGGTCTTTGGCTGGGAGGGAATGGCGTTGGAATGCATGTAGAGTCTGCGAAATTTGTTGCGCATGGTTTCCTCCATCTCCCCCCGGAAGTCATAAAGAACCTGTGCCTGCACCGCGTACGCACCCGCACTGCGACCCGAGATGGTGATGTTCTCAGGGTCGCCTCCAAATGCAGCAATGTTTTGGTAGACCCATTCCAGCGCGAGTCGCTGGTCCCAGAGTCCATAGTTGCCGACTTCGTGGCCCGCCGATTCTTCCCGCAGCGCCTCGCCCGCCAGGAACCCAAAGACATTTAGTCGGTAGCCCACCGCAATGAAGATGGCATTCAACTGAGCCGTGGCGATGAGCTCCGTGGGATCCATCCCCGGCTCCTGGCTGGGGTCGCCGACCTGGAACCAGCCCCCGTGAAACCAGATGACAACGGGCCACTTGGGATTGCGCACGTGGGCATCCGGAACGGGGGTCCAAATATTGAGGCGCAAACAATCCTCATGGTAGGTGTGTTTGGGCCCATGGGAGTTGACAGCCTTGGAGTAATTTGGCTGGGGGCAGACGGGCCCGAATTGGGTGGCATCGTAGGTAGCCCCGGGCTGGTCTGCGATGAGCTGCTGTAAAGGGTAGGGTTGGGGTTTTCGCCATCTCAAGTCCCCGACGGGAGGTTGTGCGTATGGGATTCCGGCGAAGCGTCTCGACTTGGTGTTTTTTTGCAGGCCTTTAATTAAGCCAGTTTTCCCCGGTAATTGGATCTGACACTCGGATGTTTGGTAGGAGATGTGGTTTCCCATGTTTGACGATGACCGGGTTAATTTTTATGTTAGCTGGGCTTGGAGGGAGAAAAGAACGTGGCTTACGGGTGGTGAATGAGGGGTAATCAAGAGTTTATATCTGTAGCGGCGACCGATATATCGTGCTAGTAGTGAGAATGGTATCTACTACTAATTCGTACTAAGTGTAGTAGTTACTAGTCTAGTTGGTTGCTATCTATCTACTGATGAGGGGTGCGGGCGCCAATGCCCTAGGTAGGCTCTGATTGGCTGGACGGCTAACGGTGCTGGTGCAAGCCCATTAAGATAAGATAGTTAATTTGGGGAAGAGATCGGCAATCCGAGACGCGTGAGGGGAGTGAGGGGAGTCAAATCAGGGGATTCCATGCAACTATGGTGCAGAGAGTAGTAGTAGATGGACTCTGGTTCACGGCAGATTGTAGGCATCCTCATTTCTTGCGGCCCGTCGGCCTCTATTTTTAGGCACCGATCCATGCCATAACCCTAATTAAGGGACGGGGAGGGTGTTTGATCAGGTTATATGACCCTCCATCGGGCTGCATTTTGTCACCGACCAGAGACCAGGCAGCGTTTCCCGGCGGGACTCAAACCAGACTTCTGAACCAAGGAACTGACGTTGTTGTTGTTCTGTTTGGGGTTCAGAAAGTTTGGCTGGTGAAATCTCTGCTGATCTCACGTGACTTTTCCTGCCTCAGGTCCGATCCCCAAGGGGCAACTTCAGAACGAATACGATGATCTTGATCCTCCTCGCCAACCATGACCGACCAGCTGCCCCTGCAGATTCGCTCGCGGAGATCCCACCATAAATCCCGCGCAGGATGTCAGAATTGTAAGAAACGGCGTGTCAAGGTAGGTTGCACTGCCCGGTGAAATCGGACGATCGCCTCTCCCTCAGTCTGCAACACAATATCCTACCTCCTACTACTCTTACTAGCAGTATTACTATACAGCTTAAACCACAATGTTGTCTATTCTTCGTGCCCTAGCCTGCTTCATCCCCAAACATGCCACATATGCATCTCTGTCCGGTCAGACTGACCCTCCCCAGTGCGACGAGAAGAAGCCACAATGCACCAAATGTGTGCGACACTCGATCGAATGTGACTTTGCTTCTCCGGCCTCGTCGGCCTCCCCAGATCCCACCCGACGATTTCGGTTTCGGCCATCGAAGTATCAGTCCGGCTCACGAACATCATCCCCAAGCGCTCACACGGAAGCTGCATCCACATCCACATCCACAGCAGTACAATGTGATCTCGCCGGCAGTGGCCTGTCCGGCGGCATCTCGTTTGCCGACCTGAAGCTCTACCACCACTTCGTGACCTCCACCTACAAAACCTTAGCAGACGAGACCATGGACCGCAACCGCATCTGGTCCCATCACGTCCCGCACTGGGGAATCTCCTTTCCCTCCATTATGCATCTGATCCTGGCCCTGTCGGCGCTGCATCAGGGGCATGAGGATCCGGCCTCGCGCACGCAGTCCATCGCGCAAGCAGACGATCACTTCACTTTTGGCGTCCGATCGGTGTCTGCTGTTCTGTGTCTGCTCAACGCAGAAAACTGCCAGCGGATCTACATGTCTGCGGCCCTCATCTGTCTGGTGTATTTCGGTCGCGGACCCCGGCGTGGCGAGTATCTGGTGTTTAGTGACACCGGCCGGTCCGAGTGGCTCGTCCTGCTGCATGGTGTGCATTCGATTTTGTCTCAGAATCGTGGTCGTATCTTTACCGGAGTTCTCGAACCGATTCCGGATGATAGTATCGGTGGCGTGAGTGATGAGCTGCAGGTTGAACTAGACGAGCATCTACAACGGATCCGGCACGTCCAGGCTTATATCATGTCCCATGTTATGGATGAAACGTCCCGAACCATTTTTGATGCAGCGATCAAGGATCTGCTCTCGGCATTCGAGGAAGTGTACAAGATCCGCAGCGCTGGGAAGGATGGCATCTGCCTGATGCATCTGCTGATAGGGTGGGTGTATCGTCTACCGATGGAGATGATCGCACTGTTGGAGCAGAAGGACCGATACGCGTTGATTCTATTTGGGTATTGGAGTATTTTGCTGGTGTATATGCGGTCGTCGTGGCTGATGCAGGGATGGGACGCGCATGTGCTGCATGGAGTGCGCACGTCCTTAGCAGAGGAGGACCAGACCTGGCTTGCGTGGCCGATTCAGGTGATTGGATCTACTAACTGATAGTTAATAACGAGTAGTATATTGCATAAGTATATTTCATAATTCCATTGAACACCAGAAACATAAACCCTTCCAAACCGTATATACAATAAAACACACAACGACAGGAGAACATAACAACAGATAATGGAACATGCAAACAAAGACACCAATATCAACTTCTCTCAGCCTCAACATCCGTCATCGGCTGACAATACTCGGCCGCCACCTTGGTCCTCCTCGCCTTCTTAATCAACATACCCGGATGCCACACGGCCAACACGGCCATGGCCACAAACATCAACGCCGCATCAAACACATAAATATACACCTCCTTCGTATTCAACACCGAACCATCCCCCGCGCCAAACTGAATCGTCCTCACCAAATTCCGCACCATCAACGCCCCACACGCCACATACAACGCCCACATATACCGCTTCCACCCGCCGCCCATCAACCAGGGATCCTCATTCACCACCCAGGTCGGCTCACGACTCAACCTTACATGAAACACCACCGCTACCCACACAAACAACAAAAACACCACCAGGGAGAAAATCAACCCGGCCAGAACGGCTTTAATACCCGTTCTCATGAGCTGCTCGTCCCCCGTGACTTGCACCCCGGCGCCGATAATCTGCGTCAGGAAGCAGATGATGTCGTTGAGGACGAAGATCTTGGTGAGGCGTTTAGGCCGGATGAGTGAGTGTTGCTCCGCCGCGAAGGCGATCATCATTCGTCCGAGGATCATGTATATCGTTGCGGCGATGAAGGGCGGTGCGCAGAGGATGAGCATCTCTTGTAGGGCCCAGGGGCCGATGAGCGTCCGGCCTTGGTGGGACCAGGCGCGGCCGTAGTAGCCGAAGGTTTCACCTAAGAGAAGAGGTTCTGTTAGATGATGAATTAAGTGGTGGTAGGGCTTGGGCTAAAAGGTAGGGGTTCACGCACATATCCCCCCGATGACAAGCGGGATAAAGTATGCAGCACGATAAGGAAACATCATGACGAAGTGAACGACAGTGGTAACGCCGAAAATGCCCATAAAGGTGTACCCGGCTGTCGCGGAGGGCGTGTAGGGGTAGAAATCGACCCAGGGGTCGGAGCCGTTGACGCCGGGGTGGAATTGGAAGTCCATAGTAGAGGTTTACGGACAAAGGAAATTGTGTTATGTGATTGAAAAATAGTTGCAACTTGGTCAATCTGCAATCTGGGCTGTGGTCTTATATCTATTCAGTCCCTAGAAGAGAGCGATGGTATTACCGAATCGGGTAATTTGTGAGCGAGTACGAGCGGGTAGGCCGATGAGCTTGTTCGGCGGGACAACAGTGGGGAGGGCTAATTTTAGATGTCGGATACAAATGCCAACGGAGATAAGCATTTTACAAGCCGACTGGTTGCATTGCATGTTTGTTTCATCTCTGCCTGTACTGCATTCTTGGTCCTTGGCCAATCGCTGCTGTGGGCAGATGTAGGAGCCACAGGCAGCGATGATTCTGGAGGAGAGAATAAGACTCTTCTGCATAAAGTCTGTGCACTAATCTAACTAGTCGTTTCCAGATTTATTGGCAATAGCTGGCGCATGCCGATCACCCTACACATACGTACGAAATACTGCATCAGGCTTGAAGTTCTATTTGAACGGCGAAATGCCTCCAACGAACAAATTTGCAAGTCTAATCTATCACGCTAACTCCAGAACGGCATCAATCGTAATATGTCTATTTGCCAAAGACCTTGAAGCGGTCCTCCAGGGGCGCAAACGCCTTCTCGCCGGGCTCCGAGGTAGGGACACCAAAGACCAGCTGAGCGTCGAGCTTCCACGACGCCGGCAGGTTCCACTGCTTCTGGATCTGCTCGTCAATGAGCGGGCTGTAGTGCTGCAGGTTGGCACCGAAGCCCTCGGACTCCAAAGCGGTCCAGACTGGGAGAAGTCAGCGATTGTCATGAGACATGTGGCTATGTTGATCATGGGATGACTTACCAAGGAACTGGGACATGGCATTGGACTCCAGGGCAAAGGGGTCGAACTTGTCGGCGTAGATGGCGAACTTCTCCTTGATGCTGGCGAGGGAGTCAAAGTCGACGAAGAAGAGGACCTAACGTTTCTCTTAGCGGGATGATCAGCAGAATTAAAGGATGGGGACAGGCATACGGTTCCGTAACCAGCGCGGAAGGCGTTCAACTTGGGCTTGGTCTGGGTCTCAAAGGTCTCCTTGGGGAGGGTGCCAGCGGCCACCAGGCCCTCCATGGCGGCGATGGCGATGTCCCAGACCTTCTGGTGCTCCTCCTTCAGCAGCAGGACGACGCGGGAGGTCTGAGTGTTGAAGGAGCTGGGCACGTGCAGGACGGCGTTGGAGACGATGCTCTCGATGGCATCGTCGGAGATGGGGCTCTCGGCCTTGAGGCCGTAGTAGGTGCGGCGGGCCTTGACCAGCTCCAGGAGGGTGGAGGTGGCAGGGTTTTTGAATTCCGGCTGTGTCGAACCCATGATGAGTATAGTCTAATTGATTGATTTATAACTTGAATGTGGTTGATAAGGGGGAGATCTGTGGAAGCCTGATGGAATGTCAAACTCGACGTTGGGGGGCTGGACCCCTCTTATATAGAGGGATTTACGGTGTGCTGCAAAGAGGGGATTTAACCCCGCCAGTTCCGGCGGGGAACAGTATTTTTCCTATTCTATTCATTGAACCCCTTCATCTGCTCATTATTTTTCATTATTATCAATCTCATTAGTGTCCGGCAACGTTGCTTTGGGGCTCCGTGGCGTGATTACGCGTGCTCAGCCAATCAGGATTTGTAAGCGGGAGGGAAAAACCCTCACCGATCCCTGGGGGGAATTAATCAGCTCTTATCAAGACGCGGAATTAAAGACGGAAGAGAAGGCAAGCGAAAGGAACGGAATAGTGGATTTATACTCCTGTCGGTCAGCAGGTGCAGTGGTCAAATTGTGTCCACACCTATTCCATGCTTCTTTCCCTTGATTATTTAGTCTATAAATAACTAACTAGAAGATACGCATTCATTGACTGACCGATGAATGAAAAAATGGCCGGGATCGAAGCGAGGCACGTGAGGAAGATGCCATCAATGCCTAAGGTGTCAATGCTCACCGCCCACGTGGCCGGGATTGAGTCGGATTGCGCTCGGCCCGAAAGGCACAAAGCCCGTGGTGCCTCAGGCATGACTGTACGGCTGACTTGAGACTATCCTGGCGGCTCATCGCCAACGCGCGATCGGCGCGGATAATCAGCGATCCCCTATTCATTAGGGAGCATGAATGGCAGGGAAATGAATGCAGTACCCTGACAGAACACGAGATATTAAACGAAATCTGACCCAACAAAGCCTTATTCAAAGGAAAGGAAAATAAAATAAATAAATACATTAGTTCGAGTTAAAATGAAGTGAAGTATAATCAATTTGTAGTTTACATGCTACACTGACAGGCAAAGCGTATAAGACATCAATTACCAGTTGACAAGCCAAACATGTTAGATAAAAACCAGCTAGGGGCCACCTGATGCGAGAAAGCTAGGAGATGAAGTTCTAACGAAAAGGAAAGGCGAGAAATGCAGAAGGGGAGAGAGTGATGTCAGGCTATTTCACGAAGCATACAAGGTGCAACTCCTTCCTCGCAGGGTGTAGCAGTTGGGTTTTCTTTCACAAGATGAGGATCCGGCTGGCGCCCACTCACTCGTGGTACCCGTCCTCGCCAGTAACCACTGCTTTGCTTCCCTAACAACACGGCGTGCGATAGCAGCAGGCTGACCCCGCCGGAAACCTTGGGGTCACCTGGGCCGGATTAGCTATCAATCACACCGGTTATGCCAGCCATAGTCCAAAGGCCCTCAGTACATACTCGTTGCCGTATGTGGTGACCTTGACCTGTACGGCTGCATTTCGTCCACCTCTACGGAGTATGAGGTCCAGATCCTAAAGGCTCCATGTTAGCATATTGGCCCATGACCCTGATTAAGCACCGTAACCCTTCCCGTTGGGGCTCCACCACGGCCCGCAAACTAGGAGCACGTTCCCAGACCGAACCCCGGCCAGTCAATTCATCTGTCATCCTGCAAGGAGCTGGGACTGCATGAGTCTGTTGCTCATCCGGATGCCTTGACTGCCCTCGAGGCTGAATTCAACCCATCGAGCAGCAGTCCAAGTCTCAGATGCGTATAGTAATTCCTGGTCGGGCAACTCGGACGTGCGTGCGTAACGGCGATCCGGAGCAGCCGCGATGCAACAAGAGACCAGCAGCCTGGCATGGCTATGCACGAGGCCACCTGAGGACCCACTGCATGATGCCGGGGAGTTGCAACTTGCACGAATTTGCGATCGAAGTGCACCCAAATGTCTTCCGATGACCGTCTTCCCTGACATTCCACCTGGTATACCCATTCCTCCATCCACGATACCTTCCGGGTTTGATCTGCGTATATCCAAAACCGGCGATCGGTCCACAAGGAGTTTCAGCCTTGCTAACTCGTCATCGCGGAAGGCAGCGTGGTGCCCCAAAACGACCTGATCGTTGACATCGTAGGATTCGTAGGATTCGTAAGCTATAAATAGACGGGATGCACCAGTCATCATCGTTGGCAGGGTTCGAACGCGGATAGGGATGTTGGGACCGGCGAAGGTCACGACTATGACAGAAGTTCTTTGACTGTTAGTGGTTGACCGAGCCAGAAATATGACCTGCTCATCAAAGAATAAAGGGAGGAAGCGTGGCTTGCCGGTCTTTGTAGCGCCGAAGACGATGCCTCCACACATTTCGTCTGGCATAGTCGACATGATTGATCGCTGGAAAGTCAGTATACTATGGCCAGCAAGCGAAAGATGACGAAGTGAGAGAAATTAGATGATGTCCGGGATGGGGATTACCATGATAGGAGCCTGGGGAAACACACGATCGGCCTATCCTGGGATGTGTGCCGTGTCTCTCGTGGAGCGGGGGAGGTACAGTAATTGGAAAGGCGCCAGATTCCTATGAAAGAGTAGGTAAGTCTGCCCTTCAGCGATGCAAGTATGTGTCTCTTTTTGCCATTATTGCCTCATGCCGTTCCTGCACTCCTATCGTGATAGACCTACCGGCTAGAGAGGGTTGATGGTCCTCACTGTGGAAGAAGGTTTCTGCGGCTTGAGATCCCCCGGGGAATTGACTAGAGGAATACGAGATGGGACCAATGCAGGCCAGCTGAGAATGGGGGAATAAAGAGTACACAAGTACCTGAATGAGAACAAATAATATCTGAACGGGACACCACCCCAAAGTGCCAATGGGGATTTTCTGACAGCCAAATTGAAACAATGACTGTTCCTGCATGGGACCGACCTGGTCCTTTTCCTTTCCCATATTCGTCTCCCCATTTTACTCCTATCCAGTTCTATTCCTTGTTGTTCATTGCTTTCCCCTTTCTTTCTTCTCAAATACTATATCTTTTCCTACTCTTGTCCTGTCTCGCTTCCTCGGCCGGTTTCTCCTTTACACAACACACACACACACACACACACACTCTCTCTCTCTCTCTCTCTCTCTCTTCCTCTGTGAACTTTATCATTATTATCACCACCATGGCCACTACCCCAACCCAGACAAAACCTTCTAAGCGTGCCAGCGATGAAGAAAGGGAGGAATCCCCGCCGAAGCGCCAAAATCCCGTCCCGAGCCGACCCATCTACCCCAATGAGCAATACCTGTGTCGACGAGATGAATATCACGACATGATCAACCACCATAACTCTATCTTCCACACCCGCACCAGCCCCAGGACTGCCATGGGCGCGGTCTGTGAGGCTTTCGAGTCGGTATTTGTTCGAGTGAGAACCTGGGCAACAGTGTGGGGAAAGGAAGGCTCGCTCTCCCATCTCTCGGATGCGGATAAGCAGGAGATCATCGCCAGCTTGGATGGATACTGTGTGCAAGACGACTGGGATAGCATCCGTCGCAACCTCCCGCCTGCCGCTCGCGTGAATTTTGCATTCATCTTGGTGGAGACCATGCTGAACCAGTTCATCTGTGCCAAGTTCATCGATTCTCCCTTTTGGTTCTTGGACGGAAAGACCAAAGCCACCGATTCTGACACCCAGTCCGACTTTCACAAGCGGTTCCAGTACGTGTATGAGAAGCTCCTGTCAGGTTAGTTCATACCCCTTCCATTCTCACTTTTGCAGTTCATCTCATCCCATCCGTCTTTGTCTCTTACTTCATCCTTCCCACCCTTCTCACCGACAGACAACCCGAGTACTGACATCCCCTTTCCAAATCAAAAACAGTCTCTCGCGACAACGCAGCATGGTGGAAATCCATCATCATCGGAAAACTCAACGACGAACCCTGCGTGTTCAACAACATCCCGCCCACCCCGGTTGGCCGCACCACGATTCAACATCGCAAGACCCTCGTGAAAGCCTACACCGACGAGCTAATGCGGTCCCGACTCCTCAAGCTCCTGCTTCGGGATGATGCCCTGACCAAATACCAACGATCCAAGCGCAAGACTACCCTCCGCTTGATCCTGGAGACTGCCTCGCAGGCCGTGGTTCACGGCGATGGCGGTCTCTACGGCAATACCAACGTCGTGCGCCTGCCCGATCTGCCGAGATTCAATACCTGGACGGGCCAGATGCTCGTTCATCCCTTTCACGCTGGATTCGAACCCGTCGAAGAGGGTCGGGTGTTGATTGTGACGCGGCCCTGCTACAGTTACCTGGATATCATCTCCCTTAACCACTTCGCGCCGATGCCTCCGTGGATGGTCAACCGTGCGGAAGTCCTGGTGGCTCCCAAGGGGAGAAAAGCTCGAGCTCGATGGGCAGCTGCGGCGGCGGAGGCTGGCGATGATGATGATGATGATGATGATGATGACTGTGAGGATACCAGCCAAGAAGATGATGAGGAGGATGAGACGGAGGAGAATGCTGAGCCAGTCCGAGATCTTCCACCGCTCCGAGAGAGCTACTGGCGACAGTAGACGAGCCAATGTAGTTAAGGAAGGTCATCAGGGGGATTGTGTACTTTTCTGTCGGTCGCATTTTATTTTTGTACGATTTATTATCGCTGTCTTGTCAGTTCGTATCGTTTTGGATGTTGTCCGACCGTACGCGAGGGAGTTAGTTGGTGGTTCCCTAACTTGTTGGACGCCGGGGGGGTGGATCCACGGGGGATCTACGGGGATGTACCCACTACCCACGGCGGGTGGATACTATCCGCCCATGACAGGCTTCGCTTCCCTTCCCGCCTACTACTTAGTTACTTAGTTACTTAGTTACTAGTTAACTAGTTAGTAGGCTTACCATTCTCTCTTCCTGATCTCTTGGTCAATGTAGTCATACTTCTGGTCCCTTTGATTTTTTTAGGAAGAAAATATGTAGTCTCTCTCTCTCTCTCTCTCAGTGTGTGTGTGTCTATAGACGTAATAAGAACGATTCTAGACGAAGCTACATGAGAGAGTCCCATAAGATGAACGACTCCCATTCATTCCATTCCATCAATGCTAAGGACAGTAACAGCTAACGGTTACAGTAGTATCTGTTGGGTTTTCTTCTACCCAAGAGGCCTCCCCTTTTGTTTTTTTTTTTTTTTTTTCCTTTTTTGTTTTTTTTTTTCCCCTTAAATGCGGGATCGTAGGAGACGATGATTTACGAGTGGACCGACCAGCAAAGACGAACAATCCATGTGAGGCAAATTGCTCATCCTGTCCTGGTATGAGTTAGGAGGATCAGAAAAAAAAAAAAAAAAGAAAGAAATTTGATACATTCTAGATACACAGATGATGATTATATAGTGATGAAAGATGCCCGAAATTTTCTAAAAACCGAACGAAACGCCAAAAAACATAAAGAGAAAACGGCATTGCAAACAATCTGAGCCGATGAGTTATTTATAAAAGAAAACCGGTTAATAAACCGATGATTAGAGATTAGGAGAGCAAAAAGGAAATGAGAGAAGAGAGTCACACAAGTAAAGATCACTCAATCATAATATCCGATTAATCGAGTATAATACAGATTAGTTAACCCAAAAAGAAAGAAAAAAAGAAAGAAAGAAAGAAAGAAAGAAAGAAAGAAAGAAAGAAAAACATTCTAAGGAAACCAGAACGAGCTACAGCTAGAACGCTACACCAAATGTCGTTACGCCCAGCGGGGGGTCATATGGTCCACTGAATGAGTGATTCCGGCATCCTGGGGATACCGACCCGCAGGGGCCACCACCTGGAACGCCCACTTGAACTCCAGGTGCACGCCGGCAAGGAGCTCCCAGGACGCCTGGATGTCGAAATAGCGGATAGTCCCATCGTGCGACTCGCCAGCATGGAGACCGCAGTCGAAGGAAATGGCGAGGAAAGCGGAGCCAACTGGCTCATCATCTGAGTAGCGTCAGTGGACAGTTAGGAAAAGAAGGGGGGGGAAGGAAGAGGGCATGATGTGTACTGACAGTCAGGCCCTTTACGTGGCTTGATGGTGATCGGGTTCACAGGGCGACCACGTTGTATACTGAGTCGGAATAGTACATTGCCCTGAGCGGGCACATCCACGCGGTCTTGGCCTTGGAGCTGTAGGAAAAAAAAAGGTCAAAGAGTCAGGAAGACCGATCTCGCACTGGGGGTTACAAGAAGAATACGCACCACACGTATAGCAGCCACATGACGCCGCCTATGGTCGAAGAGGTCGGTGCCCAGTCGCTGACTGAAGGGGTAGAAAATCTCATACCCCCATTCGCTTTGGTACTGCATTGGATGGATAAGGGTGCTCCCTTTGATAGTCAGACCGTGGGAGATGATCGTTACTCTGCGAGTTTAGGTTAGAATCTGAGATTCGCTCTATTGGGGAAACGGAAAGAGGTAGAACCTACGGATCTAAACCGGGGAGGTACATGACAGGCAGCAGCTGACTGACATCAGGGTTATTCTCGAAATGGGATTCAATTCGGCCTCGCAGGTACGGTGAACAGCTTAAGCCACCCACCATGACCACTCTGTTGGCACCATGGGCCCTGATATGTAGTATGATATGGCCCATAACGTGGTTGGCGACGGGGTCCAGGCTATTCCTGAGGACTTGGGCTGGATAACGAAATAGCTGTCCGCGCCGGTCGAAGTTATTGCACTCTCCGTTATAATGTCGACGAAGATACTCCTCATCAAGAGGGAGATCGACCTCTGGGTCATGTAACCCGTCAAAGGTTTCCTTTGCCGTTCTCGCAGCTTCCAGGGCAAGGCGGGCCACCTCCCCAGACCCGAGGGCCAGGCCCAAGGACTGGCGCAGATGTTGCAATAATTGTTGCTCGACGACGGGGTTGGCACAATCAGCGGTGCTATCGTGGGCAACCTGGCGAAAAGACATCTGCCAGTTGTGTGAAGGATGCATCGCCGTAATGGTGAAGGTCGTTATATCCTACTTCTGGTAAGCTCGGCCCAATCAACCACTTCTTCGACAAGATCCACTTACAGTCGTCGCCCCGCCTATATCGCAGATGAGGACTTGGTCCCCTACCCGGGCGATGTCGGCTCTGAGTCTGTATGACACGCCGATGGCAGCGGCTACTCCCTCGGTGCAGTAATAGACGGCATTGTCGTTATCCAGGTAGCCGGCGCCCTCTACAGCCGACCTCATGGTGCGGATGCCTTCCGCGGTCCAACAAGCTGGCATTGAGAAGTGCCAGTCTATCTGGCGTAGGTTGTTGATTCTCTGCACTCGTCTGACGTTGTCGTCGGCGCAGAAGGCTTCGCGTAGGTGCCCTAGATATTTACATATCATGCGCTCGGCCCTCCTCCGTTGCTGACGCTTGAAGCCCTCCTCGCCCAGAAGGGTCTTGAGGTCGAGCGAACCGACAGGTACAACCGGTGGACCTTCGATACACAGCTTCATGTATGAGACCCGATTGCGCTCTGCTGCCGCCGGGTGGCCCCATTCGGCCACCTGGTTGTTCGTAAGGCTGAGGATCGACGGAGTTACCGGGGTGCCCTCCGGGGCATCTGGTGGCGACCACTGGCGGACTTCCATGCTGCTTGGGTCCCAATAGGACACAACTAGAAAGAAAGCTCTGATTAGCCTCCGAACTTGACAAAGAACGGAATCCATAGGAGAAACAAAGGCGAATAGGAAGAAGAATGGTTGTCACTTGCCTGTCTTGCTCACGCCATGGTCCACGCCCACCGGGAGTCTGTTTCCATTATTGGCCATGGTTCGACCGGGGTATTGACAGACTAGTTGTTAGATCAAAGAGCACAGGAACAAAGTGGGGGGCACAGGTCACAGTGAGAGTGAGAGAGTGAGAGAGAGAGTGAGTGAGTGAGTGTAATGAAGGGGACAATGAACTGAGAAAGGAAACGCCCGGGGGGGTTTTGCCCTTTTTCTTTTATAGGATTCCGTTCTCTCGGACTCTGATAATTCCTCGCAGAGCATTCTATCACCGAATGAGCCAGAAACCAATACAGTTCAACTACCATGTCTCTCTCTAGTTGTCTGTCTCGCTCTCTCTCTCTCCTCTCTACCTTCCTCATCCCGTCGGGCTGGTATTTCGGGCTCTGTTTCCGCCATCTGAGTCTATTTTGGGGGGGGTGTTGGTGTAGACTTTCTTCGGCTCCGGTACGACCGGAGTCCCGGACGAAGAAGGTTTCCCAGCTGAAACTCTTCAGGGAAGGTTCAATGAAGGGATTGATGGCGCAGTCTAGATTGGGGACCAAATTGTATCCTAAAAAAAGAATCAAGAAACGAAGAGGGAAAAAAAAAAAATAAAAAAAGGCCCGAGAAGACCTCTGGTAAATTTGGTAAGATACGGTCATTTCAGCTTTCCCCTGGGCAGAAAGTCTATTGCAATCAACGCGACCAACCCAAAGGGTCGGTAAAAAGCCAAAATGAAAGGTACGCTGAGTTTGACAGCATTCAGCAGTACCAAATAGGACAGGTTCGTTTTTCGTGTTCTTCGTCTTTGAACCCCAGCCACCGTCTCCTTGAGTTCCTTCCCTTCATCCTTTTCCCATCCTGTTTTGTTTATCATCATTTGGGCTTATTTACATCTTGCTGCTCCCCTAAACCCACCCCAGACCCTCTCAGTCACTTTTCTTGTCTTGTAGCTCTTTCGTGTCTGAAGTCTATCTGTGACGCACTGTGACTCACACTCTACATCTCTTCTCAAACCCACTTCACTTGTCCATTTTGCAACTTTCTATTTTTATTCCCATCTTTGCTTTTCCTAGTTATTTTTGATTTTTATTTTTTATTTTTTTTACCTCTTCGTATCTTCTCTGTCACAATCATGGTCACAACTCGTATGGCAAAGGCGCTCAAGCGTACTAGGAGCGATGCGGAGTCCTCCGACTCAGACGATGGGACTGCCAGCAACTCAAGCAATTCGACTGCCAGCAACTCAGGCAACGCGACTGCCAACAAGCCAGGCTCAACGGACATTTACGGCAATGACTACTTTTTCTGCGACCGGGACGAATTCCATGACGTCTTGCAGCAGTTGAATGACATGCAGCACCAACCTGCCTTCCGACGAGGCTATCCCGCTTTCATGAAAGAAGAATTCGATAGACTGCATGGCTCGTTGATGAGTTGGGCTAGGAGATATCGTCGCGATGAAAATATAGCACCCCTCTCGAAGGAGGAGAAACAGGACATCATTGCCAGCCTCGAGGGCCAGTGCGTCCAAGACGACTGGGATAGTATCAAAGCTCTATCCCCCCCGGCTATTCGTGAGAGTATGTGTGATGTTCTTCTCCAAGCTATGCTCTACCAATTTATCTTTGCAACCTTCATCGAATTTCCCTTTTGGTTCTTGGATGGCAGGATCGATCCTACCGACACGGAGGGTGACCCCCAGTTTCTTCGACGGTTCCAGTATCTGTATGAGAGACTGCGGGCAGCATCTGGCTTCGGTGCCGCTTGCTTGAAATCCTCGATCATAACGGAGGCCAATGCTAGGCCGGTCGTCACCGGGATACCTTATGAAACGGAAATCGCCCAGAACACTTTTGACCACCGCAAGACATTGATCTCTACGTTTACCGATGAACTGCTCAAGCGCCGCGTCTTCCAGCTTCTTCTCCGCCCGCTAGATGATGACGCTGAGGTAGCACGCCGCCACTACGGTCTTCACTTTGTCCTTGAAAAAGCGGTTGAGGCGATTATCTACACTGAGGGTGGGATCTACGGCAACTCTGTGATAGTTCGACTCCCTGAACTGCCCGTCTTCGACTACGAGGATAACCGCATGACCTCGCACTATTATCACTTTGTCGGGTATCGCCGCAAACCCGGCTTCGCACCTGCCCCGGGGGGTCGCAGCCTCATCGTTGCTCGCCCGGGACTCACCTATGTTGACATGCGAAAGTTTGGTCGAGTTCAACGGATCCCGCCGTGCCAAATGTTCCCGGCGGAAGTGGTGGCCGAGGTACTGCCGGAGGAGACCAATCCCAAGTCCAAGGCGAAACCCCGAAAGACGACCTCCACAAAGAAGAGGAAGTCCAGCAAGAAGAAGAAGAAGATGAAGAAGGCCAAGACGGAGTCCCACCCCGATTCCAAGTCTGCGGTCCCCGAGACCCCGTCTGCGTCTCAGGCAGCCAACGCACCCCATGCTGAGAACGACTCCAAGGTGGGACAGGAGGAGAAGGAGAAACCTCCGACTCAGGAATTGTTGAAGCCGCGACTGAGGGAGTCATTCTGGCGGGTGTGACCTTTCTCTCGAAGTGTTGCTTTTTCTAAACAATTTTTTCGGGTTTTAGTGTAGACTTAGGTTGCTATAGCTATTGTGTCCCTCCTTTTAGTAGTTACTTTGATGGTTTTAATCTAGTCAAATTTGAAGCCAAGCTGCCATCTCTTTCTCTCTTTCTGTGTGTGTGTGTGTTTCTACATTTGTAATTACAGTACAGTTATCTTACTCGCTTAATTGTGGTAGTAGTAAACCTCTTCATCACTGGACCAATTACTTGGATGATACTATACAATACCAAATGGTTTCCTCTCACTCACTCCAAATCCCTCGCTCGTCAGCATGGGCCCGTTCCTGTCCTGTCATCGGGATACGTTACGACGTTACTGACAGCGGGAAGTCTAATCAGTAACCACTACTACTCCGACCGTAGATCCCGACCGTGCGGGCCCCCCGCACGGTGCGCACCGGCCACCTATGTTATTAGTTATACTATACAAAGAGACCGTTTCCAAATTAATATATTTCAGCTGGTTTACCAGCTATTACCCTATAATTGAATATGAGATGAGGATATAGCAGATACTGAAATTCTTATAAGAATTCTTATAGAATGTTCTGCATACTGCCTATACTATAAGGAAGCACACCAGCCAGCGCTGCCTCCACACTGGCCTCCGCTCATGCCACACCCGTCGCTACCTACCGCCTACTTTAGATGGTATAGTACGCAGCTTTTATAGTAAAAGCCTTGCTTTTGGGAGCAGGCAGGATTTCACCGCCTACTAGGTTGGTCTATCTCAAGCCTGAGGCAGTGCATTACATTGTCTATAAGGAGAAGGCGGTGAAGATTTCCCTCGTTAAAAAGCAGCCTTTCCCTCATAGGGGAACATACTATACCATCGAAAGTAGACGGGTAGGGTGTGGCATGAGCAGAGGCCAGTGTGGAGGCAGCGTCTTCCTACTAGAAAAGTAGATTGAGTGCAGTCTAGAAATCTAGAAATCTAGGAAAGAAAATACTGATAATATCATCGATTGTTTATGTCATTTTTATACTTCAATATAGTACTCTACAAGTATCTGTAAAGGATCTGAATTCATACAACCCACGCGATACTCTTCCCCCCGCAAGGTACTGGTTAGCGATGGATACTAATCAGGTGACCCACAGACCACTCACTCGCGGAAATACATCTCCGCGAGAAGACCACACTACGGAGTAGATAGCGACAAGACTCCAAGGCAATAGGACCCTACATTGATACTTTATAAATAATATAGTCTTCTTCACACTACCTCACTATCTAAGTATATGTCCTTACAGTATCTGTCAATTAAGATATCATATCTCACTCTGAAAATGATATCCTTTTGTATGGGTGGGTGCTGGGTGCACCATGGGTAGCCAGCACGGGCGGGGTGGCCCGCACGGTCGGGAACTAACTATCTAACGTTACCAGTTACCACAAGGCCCAGCTTAACTCCCTTCAAACCGTATCAATACCAATGGAGTGTAAAACTCTGTCCGTTGTTTACGTGTTGATCTACTCCGTATTTATTCCGACATCGAACAGGTCATAATCACCTCCATTCTCTGTACGGTGGAAGCGGGGCAAAAAGAAAAAAAATGGCATTGGAAACAATCTGAGCCGATGAATAAGTCGATGATAAGAGAGATTAGAACCAAGAAGGAAAAGAGAGAAGAGAATCCACCCAAGCAATTTGTTAGTGAGAAAAGGAAAAAAGGGAGATCTATAGTTAGTTACAATTTAGATAGACAGACAAACAAACAAGCAAGCAAATAAACAAGCAAACAACAAAACCCGAAAAGTGATGTCCCCCTTCTACGGTATATCCAGACCCAAAGAGGAGGCGCAGGGCCGGGGAGAGCGGCAGAACAGATTCACAAGTATCATCATCACTGGGCCCAGTGGGGAATGAGGTCAACGACGTCATGGGTGATCGTGTCCACCACTGGCCCCAATTGATTCTGAACGTTCCTCAGCCGGAACGTCCAAACGAATCTAGCATGCACTACAGGGTCAAGGCGCCAGAATGCCCGAAGGTGGTAGTGCCTGACAGTCCCGTCCGCGGACATCCAAGCCTGCGTGTTAGCCGGAAACGAGAGTGTGCACGTACACAGTGTCTCAGGGTCTAGGAAGTGTCAGTTCGCAAAGGTGCTCAGAGTTTTCGTTGTTGGGGGGGGGGAGGGGTTGTGTGTCTACTAAGCTTGGGTTCCAGTATACCGCCGGATTTCAAGGTCACCCACGCGCTGGCCTTGCTGTACGCTATAGGTGATATCAGTCCACCCCGCTGGGGGTATACCAGCTCGTGCCTGCCTCTGAAGAAAGCCAAAACCCCAAGTGTCAGTAACAAGAATCTCTGGATTTGAAAATTCGCCCATGATGCATGCGTACCTCGTTGATGGCGGTCTGTCGCTTATATCCGGCATGAATCAATCCCGTGCCCAGCTCCGCGATGTCGGGGGTGACAACCTCATAGGTATGTTGTCCGCAGTACTCCATGGGATGGATGATGGTTCCCCCCTTGATGGCTAGGCCGTGGGCGAGAGCGGTGATGCTGCACCTCAGGAGTTAGCTGCCGCTGCTGTTGGAGACGGGGATAGAGAGGGAGGAAGGGGGGAGAAAGTAGAACATACGCATCATTACCGTGAAACGATCCCATAGGGACCAGGTTGATTCCGGGATACCTGGTAGTAAGCATGGCACTCACTCTTCCCCGCAGATAAGGGGATTGACTCAGACCACCAACTATGACAATCTTGTTGGGATTGTGCTGGGCGATGAGCGCTATCATTCGGTTCTGGATCTGAGTCACAACCGGACCTAGGCTCCGCTGGAGGACATCTTGAGAGAAGATGAATTTTCCCTCTCCCGGGTCAAAGGCGTCGCATCCACCTCGATAGTGGCGGTGGAGGTACCGTGGTGGAAGGTCGAGATCGACACGGGCCCATCCGCGACCGTCAAAGGAATGTTTGGCTGCGATAGCTGCCTGCAACCCGATGCGCATGACATTTCCAGAGCGTAAGGGCAGGTCCAGGGACTGTCGAAGATGCTGTAACAACTGTTGGTCGACCAACGGGTTGGCACAGTCCGCTGTGCTCTGTTCGGCATGTTGTCGGAATATTAGCTGGTGAGGTTTGGTCGGATGCACCGCAACAACATCCAAAAGACTGAAATCCTGCTCATGGTAAGCTTGTTGATGATCCAATCCATCGTCAAGGGAGCGCTTACATTCGTGAGACCACCCAAGTCAGAAACCAACACGCGGTCTCCCGGTCGGGCAAGCGAATTGTCGCGTAGTCTGTTTGCTGCAGCAATGGCAGCAGCAACGCCCTCCGTGCAAAAGAAGACGCGCCCTTCGTTCATTCGGAAACCGGCCCGGTTAATGGCGTCCTGCATTAAAGCCAGGCCCTCTGCGCCCCAACAAGCCGGCAACGCGAAGTGCCAGTCAATGGGCGGGAGGTTTCCGATTGCCAGTGCGTCCCGGATTGCTTGGTCGTTACAAAAGTCGATTCGGATGTTTGCCAGATAGTCAGATATCAGTCTCACGGTCTCTGGGCGATCTCGATAGTTGAAGGCATCGTCATAGCCGCCGAGGAGTGCGTGCAAATCCAATTGTGCTACCGGCACCACCGGTGAGCCTTCCACCAGCAATTTGGTCCACGCGTATCGTGGGGTTTGGTCCAGGGCCGGGTCTCCGTAGGTTGAAGGTTGGTGCACGCCGTTGGGGTAGGCTACCACTGAAGGGATGATGCTGGAAGTTGCCCCCGGGGGCGTCCACTCCACGGATTGTCTTCTCAGTTGGTTCCAGTAAGACACCACTGTAAACAATGCATTGGATTAGCGCCCAGCTGAACAAAGGACCGACAAGGAAATAACAACAAAGAGATATACGGGGAAAAGAAGGGCTGCCACTTGCCTGTCTTGGTGACACCATGGTCAAGACCCGCTGTCAACCGCTGGTTGTTCATTTTCCCAAGAACAAAATTAGGAGTCTCAGCGAGAAGAAATCGGAGAACAAGGAGCAAAGTCTTCAGGAAAGTGTAGCAGAATGACTGTCAAAACAGAGCACAAAGAAGCTGTAAGGCGCAACGAAATGGATGGAACCATGGATTCAAGAGGGAAGCATCCAAAGCGTCTCATCCTTCCACCTTTTTATATGCTCTGAACTCCGCTGGCAACGAAGGAACGAGAGGTCCAGCTCATCAGCCATGTTGCTATTCCAGTCACACTGTCTCTCCTTCCCCCACCTCTCTCTCTCTCTCTCTGTGTGTGTGTGTTTGTGGGGGGGTGTGCCTGTCTCTGTCTCTAACGTGCAAGTCCGGTGATGACAGTGTATAGACTTTCCGGGTTGAACCCCTTTACCAAAGTGGCTTGGGGATAAAGAAAGTTTGGTCATCCGAAACCGCCAGAACTCAAAGAGGGAAGTCGGAGGCGCGGTCCAGAAGAGGCCGTGAAAGATAAACAAGGAAAAAGAAAAAAAGGAACAGAGAAAAAGACGGGCAGAATTACATCTCCACAAGAAGAGCACTGAGGAGCGATCTACAAAGGAACGGAAAGTACTCAAAGAAGCAATCGGGTTCTTGAAAGAGCAATGATTGGCTAAAGTCTAAAGAGGCAACGGAACCAAGCTGAAGCGCCCAGCTGGAAAGCATCACAGAAAGGATAACCAAGTATCTTCAGTAGTGAACTACTAGTAGTAGTAGGCGTATAATTAATAATTACTCCGCCGTCATGATGCAGATGGTAATTTGCGTATTATTCGTTCTCGTCCGTCCTGGCCCGTCTCTCTCCTCACCAAGTTCCTCGTGTCTTCCCACTCCGTGTTTCTTGTCTCGTTTCTCTCTCCATCTCCAGATCCTACGCCAGTTTATTCGGTCGCTGTTACTCCCTCGAGGCCTTTTCCCATTCAATTCTCCCGCTATCGCTTCCTCGGCCACCCCTTGTGCTTGTTGAGGCATCTTCTTCTTCTTCTACTATTATTTTTTTTTTTTTCTCTATCGGATCGACGGTTCTCCCTCTACTACCACACCATGGTCCCTAGTACTCGGCGGACCAAGCGTGCTGCTACCAATGACCCCGAAGCCGCCCGCTCAGACGATGAGTCTTCTCCGGAGCCCGAACGCGTCTATCCGACCGATTACCACTTCTCCACACGCGAAGAATACCATGACTTCTTCACGCAGCTGGCCAGGTTGAGCACTGGAGCCATGTTCCAGAGGGGCGATCCTCCGTTCATGCATGAGGAGTTCAAGCTCCTGCACGTCTTGTTGATGAGTTGGACTTGGACATACGGCGCAGAAGAAGACCCAAACCATCGCCTTACAGAACCAGGCCATCTCTCGAAAGAAGCATGCCATCTCTCTAAAGACGACAAACAGGAGATCATCGCTAGTCTCAAAGGCCAGTGCGTCCAGGAGGATTGGGACAGTATCAAAGCCCTCTGTCCTCCCGCTGCTCGTCGGTCGCTATGCACTGTACTCCTTGAGGCGATGCTCTACCAGTTTATCTTTGTTACGCTCCTCGACTCGCCCTTTTGGTTCATGGACGGCCGGATTGATCCTACTGACGTGGATGGCGATCCTCAATTCCATAAGCGGTTCCAGCATCTGTACGAGAGGATCCGGGTGCGGAACAGCTTCGGTGCGGCATGGATCAAGTCTGCGGTTATTGGGGAGTCTAACGAGAGCATCTATGGTGGCACGCGTGAAGAGGTGGAGTTCGCTAAATGCAACTTGGCTCGGCGCCAGGCATTTGTGGAACAGTCCAGAGACGAGCTGCTCGGGCGTCGGGTCTTCCAACTTCTTCTCCGCCCAGTGGAGGGTGAGGACATAGTTCTTCGCCGTGATGGTCTTCAGAGAGTCCTTCAGAAAGCTGTTGACACAATCATCTACACTGAAGGAGGGTTCTGCGGTAACTCGGTGATACACAGGCTACCTGACCTGCCTGTCTTCCAGTATGACTCAGAGATCATGGTTGGCCATTCCTACCATGGCTGCGATCGATACCGTACTCCCGACTGGGCACCCGCTCCAGGAGGTCGAGTCCTCATTGTTACCCGCCCGGGCCTCACTTACGTCGATATTGAAACGTATGGCCGAGTCGGCAGGGTTCCTCCTCACCGAATGGTACAGGCGGAAGTGATAGCCGAAGTGATCAAGAAGAAGCCGACCAGTGGCAAATCGAAATCCAAGCGCAAGCCCAAGACCGCGCGCAAAAACAAGTCCCGGAAGCACCCCAAGGCCGATCCTCAGTCCAGTTGCATACCTGAGAACTCCCAGTCCGCGTCTCCGTCTCAATTCGCCAGCGCCGCCGAAGCTGAGGACGACACCACAGAGGGCGAGAAAGATGTACCTCTGGGGGAGTTGATGCCGCCGCTAAGGGAGTCCTTCTGGCGGCAGTGAGCAATGTGCCGTTACTGATTGATTCTTTCTTTCTTTCTTTCCTTCTTTCCTTTTTTTTTTCTTCTTCCATTTTTTCACTTCCTTTTTTTTTCGGTTTCTTTTCTTCTAATCAACTCTCGCTGCCTCTGTCCTTCTTTTAACCAGCAGCTTGCTTTAAAAGGGTTGAGATTTTTTGAGGGTGGATGTAGTGTCTCTAGTTTGCTGCTGTGACTATGGTGTCGTTCCTTTGATTGTTACTTTTGCTGCTACTATTGTGTCGTTCCTTTGATAGTTACTTGATAGTTTTAATCTAGTCAAATATCGAGAGTCGTCAAACCGACCGAACCTTAGAGACTGTGGGTGTTATGCGTAGTGTAGATGGGATGATTATTACCTTGTTCGCTGGACTTTGATAATCAATCATACCCAAGTTTTCTACCATTCGAAGCATAAAATACAGTCTTTGGGCACCAATTTGTTACATTTCCGTAAAAATAGACGAATATGTTAGGATTTGCACTCTTCAGCATCGTCAATGGCCAGTATTCAAAACAATAGAATACAGCAATCGCCGCCCCCTATTGGTCTTCTCCAGGATTTTTGGAATGTTAAATACGGTATTATTTACGAGCAGTGGCCCAGTTGCCAACCTGCCCGGTCATTCGTGCATTATTTTTCGGAAAATACAAACAGATCGGTGGCCAACGACTGTATGTATGACCTGTCACATCCCTCCAACTCGCCGCAGTAAACAAACGCGTGAAGCCACAAACAATCACGCGTGCTGCTGGTACCCAAGATGGTATCTCCGAACCAGTAGTAGTTACGGAGTCAGTAGTTCCCTCGTTTGCCCTGCATGCGTCCGTGCGTCGATCCGAATATGACAGCCAGGGATCATCAGTACTAGACTACTACGGAGTAGTACTACTAGTTTACTTTTATCGGAGTCCCTGGCCTGGCCTGCTTCCGACAGAACGGTATCGATACTGTCGGATTAATGTCTGTCTGTTTGTTTTATTCTTATTTTTGTTTTTATTTTATTGCTATTTCTATTATTATCATTGTTGTTGTTATTATTGTTGTTGTTGCTGCTGCTGCTGTTGTTGTTGTCGTCTTTTTTTATCCTCCGAAATCTGACAGGTATCAACTCAAAACTCTCCGATCTCTTGCCTCCTCCTCCTCCTCCTCCTCCTCCGTGTGATCACCGGACGGGAAAGACCAGTCGCCTCTCTTTACCATATGAGTAGTAGTACTACTATTGCGCCTTCTGCTGGGAAAGCAGGAGGGAGTCCATTGGTTGGAAGATACTTTATCTCAAATTCTAATTTATTTTTTTATTCGTTTATCGGATGTGACATGTTACATGTTAACTTACCTTTTAGCCTCCTTTTTTATTTATTTTACCCTTTCCTTGGCTATCATTGGATTCTGCAGTGAAAATCCCATGCACCCCCGTGGTGGGATCGATCAAGGTTCATTGGCCTCGTGTGTCAGCAGCCTCCTTCCAATAGTGAGTTAGTTAGTGAGTTAGTTGGTCCAGTTGTGAGTCACCCTTGAATTTTGATGACGGGGAAACCCAGCCACCGCAATAGCATCGGAGATGCGATCGTGTGCATCTCCGGTCATTGAGTGATTTCTCCGGAATGATGGTGGGTGGTATGCTTTACTCCTCCTAAAGTTTACTATCATCTGAATCAGGGGTGGGTGATGGTCATCAGGCCTCTAAACAATCATCAGGCGACGCCACGAGAAGAAGGTCCAGTCGGTCGATGATGATCTAGACGACGCGGTCGGGCGCAACAAGCTGCCGCTGGGAAGTAACAGACTCTGCACCCGCAGGCCAATAAGCGGGATGGTGATCTTCACGGGGCAAAATAGAGATAGAGGATGACAGACGCCACACTCGTACCCGGCAGCGCGGGTCTCACCGAACCGCCAGAGGGTGAGGGGCCAGGCAGGATCATTTGGGTTGAAGAAACCCAACCCCCTGGATGATGAGCCCCGGGGAAGCAAGTTTCCGTGCCGACAAGGTTTGGCTGACACTTGAGGCGTTGCTGCGATTGCCCCGTAGACTCACTCGTGGGTGGCTTGACAGGCTCGTGCGTGATATGATCGATCGACCGATCAATTGTCCCCATCTGAGCGAGACCGGATAGGGGCAACGCCCAGCTGTAGTGAAGCTAAGGAAGCTACTGATTTCGCTTCTCGTATTTGTCTCTGAGTAGGAATTGGCCCGCAAACGGATGAAGATGGATGAGGATGGATGTTCTAGAAGAGGGGGTGAGCATCCGTGACAGCGCCACCATTCTGCATCTCTCTGTTAGTTTGCTGATGCAAGCGAGGTTGTTTTCTTCAACTTAGCATGAGCCCTATGGTTCCCTCTTCGACCGTTGTTTGTTTGTGGGAATTCACCCCCTGCCCTTCGTGACCACGTGCCCTACTTCGACAGAAGACTTTCAGCGTGCTTCCCGTCATCTTCATCGACACCGACAGCTTTCATCGATCAGGTTGTGAGATCCAACATCCTCAGCTTCACCATGACACCCATTCGGAAAGGAAAAGGAGTCCAGCGATAGTCCTTCGGGGTTGAGGCAGCGAATCATGATGGGGAGGGATAGCGACCGAGGGGAACCGACATCACCATAACCTCCACACGAAGTGAGCTCCCTTTCGCTGCTACCTGTTTGATGCTGACTAGATGGACAACATTTCCCTCTTCTTCACTGTTCATGTTGAGTGCGCCTCGGTAGATGAATAACCCGTCAACGACAGAACCCCTCTAGCCAGTCGGTGGCAGATGCTGGGGGTAGATCACGACCGTCAGCAGAATTCGAATGGACCTCAGAACCGGGTGACCTACTCCGGAGGGTCACCGAGAGGGCCCTCCACAGCCTGGCGGGTGGCAACTAGTCCATCTAGTTTAGTAAGTATGCAAGGATGGAGACGGCGGTTTCACATCGGTTCATCACGGCTAATCTCTCGCAGACTCGCAGTTTTGCCCCCCTCAACCCCCTCCCATCTCTCCGCGAGTTGCATCACCCCCGGTTTCAGCGACGACGATCATTGATGGAAGAATCATCGACCACCCGCATCGACAAGGGACGAGGACCATGACCATCCTCCACGGGATGAACAGGGACGAGCCGAACGTGGGACACGCGGCCTCCGTGGGTGCCGCTGGCTCCCGGCGATGCCAGGGTCACTTCGGGAGGAATGGCGGCCATACGCGACCGGGAGGCGACCTTCATGTGGAGGACATGCGACACGGACATAACGGCCAATCCTGTGGTCGCCTGTTGCATCAGCGGGCTAGGCAGATGAGCGAGCGAGCGAGGCTGTTCGGCCTGGGGATGGAGGTCACAGGCTCGCGGGGACGGTGGAGTGGGCCTGGATGAACCCCGGGGGGGCCGCGTTGGGGAGGTAGCTCTACACTGGTTGGAGAAGAGAGGGAAACAGCTGTTGCCACTGAAGTCATCAACGGGGGTGTCGTAGCATAGCCTCACTGGGAATAGGATTCTGTAGCCGGTAGTTGCCTAACTTAAGTTGCCTAACTAGCTTATGTAGTCCGTATGGAGGATATTGTACCCCAGGCTTGGCCGGGGGAGACGGGGAGGGTCGGCAGAGCTGCCTCAGGAGGAAAGTGGGAATTTCGATTTGATCATCCACCGTGGGTAAGCGGATGAGATAGGAAGATAGATACGTAGATAGATAGATAGATAGATAGGGCGATTATATTCGATAGTTAGTAGAGAGAGACAAGTCTCTACTATCTAGAAAGTAGATACATAGGTTAGAGGACGAGAGAGATCCACCGGCAGTGGTACCGGAGCCGGGCCGGGTTCCTTTCCGGTGGTTGGATCGGGTTGGCCGTGAGCAACCAGCAAGCAAACCCATCGGGATTAGTTAGTATGGGGAAGAAACAATGGGGAGATATTCTATTAGTCTTCAGAGTTCAAATCCAGTTAGTAACTAGTATCAGGAAGATGGAAATGGGGAAGCGACACACGAGCTAACTAATTAGCGAACCATTCCCCGGAATCCCACTGTGCCTTGTAGTTCTACACTTCTGTCCCTTGCTTCCATCTTCACTGCTTCGGTCGGCTCTGCACCTCACGTTCCGGGGATAACCAGAGCCAAGCCCTAATACATTTGTTCTAGAAGGCGGGAAGGAGGGAGCTGGAAATTGAGCGGTAGGCCGTATGGAGTAGTAGTCGACTAGTCTCCCGGCTATGCAACCAGTTAACTCGTGGGTAGGCAAAGAAGGGTCCGGCTAACCGGCCAGGAACCGGATCAACCACCAACCTTCTACCTACGTACTCACTCATCTTGCTTGCCTTATCAACAAATCACAGGATTTTACAGAGATGGCGATTATGATATGATAATAATTATTATCACCATACTCGGTCATATCGCCATCATTTCCCCAGACTTGCCCGCCCTGGCCCTAACCCTTCTGTCCTAGCATGGTTCCACGTGGAAAAAAAGAAAAAGTTCGCGGAACAGTAATGCAAGTTATGCAACACTAACATGAAA
>NW_027137442.1:1751037-1828332 GCF_001889945.1 Aspergillus brasiliensis CBS 101740
TTTTTTTTTTTTTTTTTTTTTTTTTTTTTTTTTTTTTTTTTTAGGAAAAAAAAAGAAAAAAATGGATTGGTGTTTGCTAGTTACATAGTTTGTGTAGCATTTGGGATCAGTACTCCGTAGCATGCAGGCGAATGGATGGTCCGGTGAAGGTTAACGGCCCTGTCCAGACTCCTGTCACTTGAGGACCCGTCTGGAGTCAAATCTGTGACAAAACGAATAGACAATGAACAAACAATTCCATAGAAACATTCTTACTCCGCAGTAGTCAATTTCGCTTCGCTTGAGTTGTTCTTTCATTGTCTTCCGGGATGCATTTCTGCATTGCCCAGATCCTGACTCAGCAGCCAGCGTCTGCTTCTCCTCTTTGGTACTAGTGCATGTCTATATCCGGTTAGTATTAGCTAAGAACCAATCAAAATCCACTCTGAGTCCCTCTTTTCTTATTTTTCTTCTGCTTTCAATTTTTTTTCCTTACTAAGTAACCTCTCCCGTTCTTTGCTCTTTTTGAATTTTCACCTTTTTACCCAAATTGGTCAATTCGCCTCTTTTCCTCCCTCTTCTTCTTCATTACTTATTATACATGGTAGTTACGATAATGATTCATGGCTATGCACACCGTAGTGCTGGAAAGAGCAACCAGAGATAACTGCCCAGCTTACAGATACAGACATCCACACTATGACCATCAGGTACACCGGCAGAGTCCACCCGCAACGGGCATAGTCAATTTCTGGTTAGCTACTAGAAGCATATTTTTTTCAGTGGCCTCAACCCTAATTACCCAGGGCTGATGTATAAATGGACTCTGTACGATAGTAACCACAACTTTAGTTACCTAGTTAGTACTCCGTAGTTAACTAGCATTGGAGATGATGATGGATCAGGACCGCCTGGGGTGCCCCAAACTCTATCCGCGGCAATGTTGCGACCGTCACCTCACGTCAACCCGTTCACCGTCATGGACTTTCTCCAGGTCAGGACTTTTCGTTGGACTTCTGGAGGGATCAACCCAACTGATGGTCCGCCTGGGGAAACCCAGCCCGGGAGTTCTCCAGTGTGATTCGCTCTGCCTGCCCAACTGAACCACCGGACCCGAGCTTGCCCCCTCAGCAGAGTCAGAAACCGACCGACTTTAGTCTGCCTGTTCACGTAAGGAGATTGATTATCGCCCTCGGGGAGGGCTCCACTCGCTTTGGTGGCCACCGGCGAAACTGCATCCTCGTTTTTTTTCTTTCCCCCCACAATCTGAGCAAAATGCAAGAAAAAGCCTAATCCCGCGCTTTCTTAATAATAACCACTGGAGTAGTCCGTAGTTACGTGCTAAATACTACGCAAAGCACTATCTGCTGCTCTGCTACGCTGCTGCTCTGCTACTTGGCTACTGACTAGTCCAGCAAAGGCCAGCCCATCCTCCACCCCCATCCGCCCGTCCATAATACGTATAGCCCTCCCCCGGTGTGTGTCTGCAGCCTTCCGCTACCGTCAAACTTTCTATCCTCTTTTTCCCTTCCCCTTCTCTCTGTCTTCCTTTCTCTCTCTCGCTCTCCTCTTCTTCTTTTCTTCTTTCCTACTCTTAGTGTAGCGCCTCTTTCTTCTATCCGCCTAACAACTTGAAAACCACCTCTCCGCTCCGCTCCCTCCTTCTCGCCATGGCTCCCACGACGCGGGATCTGGAGGCCCTCGCCGTCCACCACGACTCCGACATCCTGGCTGATGATCTGGCCGAGAAGAAGGTCTCGGCCCATGAGTCGCCCCCGGAGAATGACCCTTTTGGCAATGAGGAGTGTGGTGAGGTCAAGTACCGTGTCATGAAATGGTGGCACTGCGGTATATGTAAGGTTCCTCGGGATTGATTCCTCCCTCCAGCTGTGGGAAGAGAAAAGAAACACCATCTAAACTGAGATATCATAGTGATGATTGCGGAGAATATCTCCCTGGGTATTTTGTCCCTGCCGTCGGCTGTGGCGACTCTGGGAATCGTCCCGTAAGTTGCTTCCACTGTCGAGCTTTTCTTTATTTCGTACCCTTCCTAACCGCCCCCGTCAGCTCCATCTTCCTCATCCTGGGTTTGTCTGGCATTTCCTGGTACACTGGCTATGTCATCGGCCAGTTCAAGCTGCGCTATCCCCAAGTTCACAGCATGGGTGATGCGGGAGAAATCCTCTTTGGCCGCATCGGCCGCGAAATCCTCTTCTTCGGGCAATTGCTGTTCTGCATCTTCCTGATGTCCAGTCATATCCTCACCTTCACCGTGCTGTTCAACACGATCACCGGTCACGGCACCTGCACCATCGTCTTCGGCGTCGTCGGTTTGGTCGTCAGTTTCATTGGTGCCCTGCCTCGTACCATGGGCAAGGTGTATTGGATGTCTCTCGCCTGTATGTCCACACAATATTTACCTTTGCTGGCTGATCCTCCGATCGAGACTAACTCCACTCTACAGCTTGTACCAGTATCACCGTTGCCACCATCGTCACCATGGTGGCCATCGCCGTGCAAGCGCCGGATCACGTCCAGGTGGACATCACCACCCATCCGAGCTTTTCGACCGCTTTTCTATCAGTGACCAACATCGTCTTTGCCTTCAGTATGTCCTTCGGCATCTCTCCTCTCTTGTTTGAGTGTAATTTCCTCTAATCTTGCTGTGCAGTTGCTCACGTGGCCTTCTTCGGATTTGCCTCGGAAATGGAGGATCCTCGCGACTTTCCCAAGTCCCTAGCCATGCTGCAGGTCACGGATACGACCATGTACATCGTCACCGCCATGGTCATCTACCGCTACGCCGGTCCTGATGTTGCGTCCCCGGCGCTGTCCTCTGCCGGTCCGCTGATGAGCAAGGTCGCTTACGGCCTTGCCATTCCTACCGTGAGTGTCCACGTGCCTTTGTTTCGAGAAATCTACCATTGTGTACTAATGCCTTAATTGGTAGGTCATTATTGCCGGTGTTGTGTTCGGTCATGTCGCCTCCAAGTACATCTACGTCCGTGTCTGGCGCGGCTCTCCTCAGATGCACACCAACAGTCTCTCGGCGGTCGGATCGTGGGTCGCCATTGCCCTGGGCGTGTGGGTGATTGCTTGGATCATCGCCGAGTCGATCCCCGTGTTCAATGATTTGTTGAGTTTGATCGTACGTTTCCCTACCCTGAGATGCGGTACTTGTGTTGTTACTAACGGGGTGTGCTTGCAGAGTTCGCTCTTCGGTAGTTGGTTCAGTTGTAAGTCTATTTCTTCCTTTTTTACTGCTAGTCTTGGAACCCAGGCTTATCGTTTATTTTAGATGGACTTCCCGCTATGTTCTGGTTGGTTATGAACCGCGGCCAGTATACTTCCTCGCCCAGGAAGATCTTCCTGACTATTGTCAACCTCGTCATCTTCGGCATTGCCTGCGCCATTGTATGTTCGACTTATCCACTTATCATCCAGTTGTGCATTGATACTAACTTGACCAGTGCGGCTTGGGTCTTTACGTCTCTGGCAAGGCCATCCACGACAGTTCCAACTCGGCCAGCTGGACGTGTGCCAACAACGCCTCCACTTAAATATGGGTGGATGTTTGCAAAATCAACACCCGCGTTTTTCTATGCTACCCTCCCAGATCGAGCTGGGCTGTTCTGGGCTATTCAACTCGACGGTGTTTGTATTGGTGTTTGATGGGTCCTTTCGATGAGTTCCGAGAAATGGTTTCACGTCATGTTTTGTTTGCATCTATGGTTTTGTTTTCTTTTCTCTAGCCGGCATCTACTCCGATTCCTACGTGTTGTCATTGCATGTCGTTTCATCCCCTGTGTACGGAATGTATATACTATTACTACCACACTATACTACTATGACTACTACTGTATCCTGTTAGTCCACTCAATCGGTGATCCTGCCGGGTAAAATAGATGCGGAGATCCCCTGCAGTGCAGTGCATTGCATTACATTGCATTGCATCGCATTATGCAGAATTGGTCTTGCATAATAATAGCACTATGTAACTAACTACCTCGTTGAGTAATGTCCCTTTAATACCTATTTTGACTTCTTAGCAATATCTAGCCCGACACCAATCCAGCCGCACCCGCTGAACAGGATCCTTCGTTCGCAAGCAGCAGGAAGTAACTATCCGTCGGTGCTACTCCGACTGGCTGGCCCTAGGGAACCCTGTCGGCACCGGCCACAACCCTAATTCGTCTGCCTGACGGAGAGAGCTATTAGTGGATGGTTTGGGGATAGATTTGGACACTAGTGAGTCTGGGCAGGGGCAATGGTGATGCTGGATTGGAGGAGGGATTTGGTGCCGGAGCTGAGTGGGTCGGAGTTGTTAGTTTGGTAGTTTGCTAGTTTGTCGGTTACCAGGGATGTTGCATGTGAGAACAACCAGGGTATCTATCTCGTATCTAGAAGCTGAAAGAGATACACATCTTGAAGTCGATCCGAGTTTCTAATGTTAAGACATCGAGATCATGCTTGATCATTATCAAGAGTCAACCTGCAACAAACCCTATTTACTCTCCGCAGGGCAGCTGCATATCCGTCAACTCAACTCCATCTCTCACGAGCGCGGACCAACTACACTCTTCCGCAACATGCCGGGTGGGTCATCGTCTCAGAGCAGAACTATTCAAGACTCTTAAATAGTCCCATCATCCGACGCAGCTACATCGCTCAGCAAATTTCCCCTTTGTGTATCTCGCCATGCATCGTCGAATTACAGACTGACAACGGCGTGCTTTCGGTCAATGCGAGGGACAACATTACCTATATCCCGCATCCAGCGTCCTAACTTCCTATAAATCGCCCATGCGACCTCGCTACCTCTGGATCATCCAGGCAATTGTCCTGCTCGGTCTGCTCGCTGCATTGTACCACTTGCAGTTCCAGTCCCAGACACTCTCACAAGATCCTATCTTGTTCCACCACCCCCTCGAGATTACCATCCCGCAGACAATCCACCAACTCTTCATCTCCACACCGGGAGACCCCGGATCTACCTTCTCTCCAGATCGACATAGTGTCTCGTGGCTGCAGTCCGGATGGAAAGTCGAATACTGGCGGGAATCGTCGTGTCTCGACCTTGCACGCGAACTCGATGATGCTGATGCTAATAATACTGGGTCATACGCAGCTACATTCCAAGCACTACCGGCTCCGATCCTCAAATCCGACTTTTGTCGCTACTTGATCTTATTCGCGCGCGGAGGTATCTACAATGATCTCGATGTGCAGCTGCTGAGGCCGTTACCGTGGCCTGTTATGGGAGTAGCTACGGATGGAGGAGATAGCCCGCCAGCGGTGGTAGTCGGGTTAGAAGGCGACGCCGCTACAACGGGTCTGCCGCGCTCGCCGCAATTCGTTCAGTGGACTATGGCGTCTGTTCCTGGTCATCCGGTCTTTCGGGATGTGTTGCGGTCTATTGTAGAGCGCACTGCTCAGTTTGTCCCGACGCAGACTGCAGGAAGCGATGTGGACATCGATGTGATGGGTTGGACGGGTCCGAGTGCCTGGACGGATGCGGTACTGGGGTATTTACACTGTGATGATGCGCAGGTTCAGCAGCTCCGCGATCTGCGTGAGACTGTGCGCATCCGCGACGTGGTCGTCCTCCCGCGACGAGCCTTTGCCGTGCTTCAGGGTGAAGACCAGTCTGCGCCAGACGTTCTGGTCAAGCATTATTTCGAGGGAAGTTGGAAGGGGTGTGCTCGAGAATGGCTCCGCTGGTTGTGGCTGGGGTGTTGATGATGAGGCGAAGTGATAACATTTTCAATTTACATTCGTAATATACAATCATCTCGCTCATTAACACATAGCCGAAGATATTCAACCTGGGACGCCGTAGATCCACCGATTCCCGATCAAAACATCTGATCCGTCACATCCAGCCCGCGATCCAGCTCGTCTGCCTCCTTGCGCAGTACCTCCGCCCGGAACTTTCGGAACGCCGTCTCGATTCGCTGTCTTCGATCGGGATCCGCTGTGATGCAGCGACTGCCACTGGCTGCGCCTCCTAGGAAGCCTATACCTATATTAGACATCATCGAACACAATTTTTCGGATATATGCAGGTGGAAAAGACCTACCAATTTCCCCGCCTAAGAAGAATCCACCCGCGCTCGCAAAGAAATAGGTAGCGAAATCCCCCAGAGTAGTGGGTTTCAACAGGGGAGTGATATCAGGGATGGGCTCTGTGTTAAAACCAGGTTTTAGCAAAACAATCAAACAGGAGAAGCACTGGCTGGATATTGGGAAGGGGGGAATGGGGAAATACCAGAGCGACCCCCAGGGAAAACAACATGGGTAGGTTTCTCTCGCGCGCGAAACACCTCGAAAAACGCCTTGCGGGAACTTCTCAGTCGAAAAGCAGCATATAGACCCAGACCAAGGCCCACGGCGGAGCCAATGGTCGTCCACCATGCGACCTTTTGTGTGGCGGTGGTGAGAGCGTCGCGGTCTTCGGCGCGCAGATCGTGCTGGAGGTGCTCGTCGGCGAGACGGGCGAGCTCGTTGTTGCGGCGATTGCGGAGGGCGGGGTAGAAGTCGGGCATGGCGATAGTTTAGGAGGTTTGAGAGTAGAATTTTTATTACTAGTGAGAGAAACAGGGAGAGAACGATAGAGATAGGGGAGTATTAACAGGCTTTATAGATGATGAGGAGGTTCGAAGTAAAGCAGGGCGGGCGGAGACACGTGATGACGTCATGAACCGGAGGTGGAGAATGCCCCGAGTTAGTTATCGCTAACTACAGTTATAGCATTTGCATCTACTACATGTTCTAAGGGAGTAGAGAGGTACTGTTGTAATCCAGCTATGAATCAATAAAAAAAAGTCCGAATGGACTCAATTGTTATACTAGCTGGAAGTACTGAATGATGCCTCAGGTAGACTAGTAGTTACTAGTGACGTAGTATATATATTAGGTCATTCTTCCATTGGTGAGAAGTTGACAGTGCAGCTTGTGGACTATTGAGAGTTTACTTATCGTTCTATGATTTCGAGAGTTGACATATTTGGCTCCCCCTATTTGGTACTTATCCTTAGTAGCCGCCAGCAACCCTTTAATGTGGGCAAAATGGCATACTCAATGCGGAGTAGTTACGATGTAACGATGCGATCAGGCGAAGCATCCAGGCACAGCGGTGACGTTCTGCCGGCCCCGTGACCCACGCGTAGCAATTAATTGTGATGCATCAATTATTCCCCACGCGACACGTTGATTGATCTTCATTTTGACCGTCTCTCGGCCGCCAGGTCCAAAGGTCCAAGTTTTTGTGTTTTCTTCCCTCTGGCGCTAATGGCTTAAGCTTAATTGGCTTCTTTTCTATCGTTCATTGTTCATCTTTTATCCTTCATCTGCTCGTCTGGTACCCCGATTATCTTGCAGCCCGCCCAGTCCCGCTTCACCACCATGGTTCACATTCAAGACCTCCCTCGGGAGCTGCTTCTGCATATTTTGTCCTTTGTTGCCCACCGCGATCCTTTCGAAGACCTGTCCGACTCGCCGGACAAGATCACCAAAAAGCCCAAAGAAAACGCCAAGAACCAATCCCAACCTCAACCTCGTACCGATGAACTGTTTCCACGCCCTCCTTATGTTCCCGAGGATGAAGATGATGAGACCGATGAGGAGGAGTGGGAACCGGCGGAGGAAGATGATGAGGATCAGTGGGTCGATGAGACTGATGAGGAGGACTCTGAGGATGCCAAGGAACGAGGCCTACAGACCGAGGAAATGATTGACTTGTACAACCTGTGTCTGGTGTGCCGCTTGTTCCGCGAACTCGCCCAGCCCCTGCTGTACGAGACGGTGGACTTGTCTGGCTTCCCGGGCGATCTGTGGAACCTCATCTCCATCACCCGCACCGTCCTCCGCCGTCCCAGCCTCGGCGAACATATCCGCAGCCTTTCCGTCCTCCCCGACCACGATCATCACATCTTCGGTAGAAGCCCGCCACCTTTGACCGCCGACGACCGAAAGCTCTTTACCTCCGCCATCCGTGGTCTCCGTTTAGCCAAGGAGCACGAGCGCGACTGGTTGAGGATTTTCAAGCAGGACTTCGACTACAGTCAGATGATCGTCTTACTCGTCAAAAATGCGCCAAGCCTCCGCATGTTGACCGTAGCGGGAGGGTACTTTGCCATGGAACCCCTGCGGCAGGTCTGGCAGCGCCATCCGGCCGTACTGTCGAAACTCGAGGACCTGTGGTTGGAGGGCGATGAGCTTCTCAAGGGCTATCCGTTTCTCTTCTACGAGGAGATGATTAGTCGGCTTCAATTGCGCTCGATAAAGATTGAAGAAGCCCACCTCACTGACGACCCTGACCCCCTCTGCTGGGCTCCACAGTCTTTGACCATCAGCCGCATCGGCTTACACCTCTGCCACATCGATGCCCCCTCTCTCACCAAGCTTCTCCGCGCATGTCGCACCGTGACACACTTCGATTACGACAATTTTACCGCGGACCCCGCGGAGCGGCCGCATAACCTCCGCCCCGTTCGTGAAGCCACCGCTCCCGAATTATGCGCCGCGCTCCTCCCCCACAAGGACACCCTGGAATATGTGTCCATGACGTTCAACCGCGAACCCCAGGAACGAGAGAACATCGAGGCATATGTGGCCCGCCAGGCGAAGATCGGCTCACTTCGGGACTTTCCCGTGCTCCGGCGACTCACCATTCAGCAAGCGTTCCTGCCGCCGGAGCCCCAGTTCCCTCCCACCCTGGAAGAGCTCACTATCGAAGACTGCAACGTGTCCGTCCGCGAACTGGCCCAGTATCTGGCCACGGAGCATCGGCAGGGACGCCTTCCCGCGCTCAAGGCCGTCAAGATGCTCGCCGTGGACGTCACCGACCCCATCAAACTCCCGGGCCAGGAGATCCCATTCGGTCAGACGCCGGAGCAGTGTTTCCGGAGCATTCGGGATCTGTTCAAGGACACGTCGGTCGACTTCGACATCTGTCCGCATGATCTCTGTCCGCAGAACGTTGCCGATGAGTCCGACCTCGACGACTATTCTGACGATGATCCCTACGATTTGACGGATGAATATGGCCTACTGGGTACTCGGGAAGGGGGGAACAGCCTGTTCAGCGCGCTGCTGATGCAAGCGATGCGGGCCCAGGGGGGGCACTACATGGATGATGAGATTGATGAGTAAAGAAGACGATCGAGAAATTTGACGACGTTATGAGTGAATTCGGAAATGTATCACGTTCATAATATTTAATTTTGACTAGCTGGATCTAGACTGGATTGGATATATTATTTTCTCAGCAGGACCAATGACTTTCTTGTTAATTCACTGCTACGGTTATGGGAGGTGCGGCACGTAATATTCGAGAATGAATGATCTGTGGCAATATAACTGCCAAGTACAGGGGTGTACACACACGCACGGGGTATGGTAATACCCGTAATAAACAGATGCATATAGAACCAGCCAAGGTTTCTGGAAGGTGTCCAAAAGGCAAATTTAAAATTACGGAGGTACATGTACCGCCCAATACCGGGAGGCTGCTTGATTGTGGCTGGAATGCAAGGCGGGCCGGACTAGGATGCGTGGTCCCGAAGGTTAAAACCTAAACTTGACTTCAATCCGGGGATGACATGCTCGGCATTTATTGCATAGAACTTTTTGCAACGATGGAATAATGGCTTATTGGGTAATCGGCAACTATAATAGTAATCATAATAATAAAAGGCCTGCAAGGCCGCATAGATGAAGTTGATCATGCCATGTCAAAAGTACCTTGCATGTTGAGATAAGCTTTCCGGTGGCGGTAGAGGCGAGTAAGGTTTCCACAGGCACATGGGTTTGATTTACAGTTTACACACCTAATTGTGACGGCACCGCTAGACTATGTGGCTGGGATCAACTTGTCCGCATGTCAGACGTGATGATCAACGGATGGCTCTTGGGAGATAGCAGCATCCCATTCCCAAGCCGCCCGAAGAGAGGTCTGTGCATGAGTCGTGGAGAGGCCATGGATCTGCTCGATCTGGAGCAGAATGTCAAACAGGGCCTCTTGCTCTCGTCTATCCGTTATGCGATCACCGCCTAGTACAGCTCGGTCAGTCGGGGACGATCTTCTCCAGAAGGGCTGAGATAGCATAGCATGCATACACATGGATACTCCCATACAAGCGGCGACAAGCGCCGGGGCAGTTTTGTTCGACATGGCTATGCCGCAGAGACTGAAGACGTGATGCTTGATCTCAGTCTATGGTAGTGTTAATAATCAAAAGTCAACTGCATAGAAGTGGGAACTGGAAATACCTCTCTTCGTGCGACGGCTGCCTTGCGACCAGGCCCGAGGCGAGGCACTGTGGGATCAAACACAGTCAGGAGAAGTCGTGCAAGGTGCCAGTGCTGAATGCCAGTAACTATAGCCTTTTATTAGTATTGATTCTTCGTCGGGTTTTATGGAAAGCTATTTCTCACCGATGCAGTCATCCAAATACCACAGAACGGGAAATATCTCCCCTTTGACGATGTTCGGAGGGCGGTAGTACAAGGGATCGAATGTGGGCGGAGTCAAGACTTGCCATTGCCGGTTGTACGCACACAGCTCCTCATAGTGCCACCGGGTCTGGTCTGCCTCGCTGTAGCAATACCGGAGCACGTCGACACCGTGCAGCACGGCTCGATTCGCCCAGGTGGGATCGTCGGTGGGATCCAACCGCCGATAGGCAGACCCGTCACAGCAGCTCAGATCGAGCTCGGCGACACGCTGTTCGAGGAACGCCTTGTGAAATTCCTGTCGGATGCCAACCCAAAAGGCCGCTAGCTGTAGTCCGCCACCGCGCAAGGCAGAGTGGCCCTGCGCATTTAAGAATACCTGGGTACCGCGCAGATGAGTCTTTCCATCACCGCCAGCCAATGCCGCTGTGGCTCATGCCGTCAGCAATGAGACATAGATTGGAAGGGACGAACTGACTGACTGACCGTCGAATTCCTCGTAGAACCGTAGGATAACGGATGCCGCCAGGAGGTCCATATTGTGAATCTCCGCATCATCGGCGGAAAGCGACACGAGATGGGAGATGCAGCGAGACTGATAATCGAGGGCCAAGCCATCCCCGAGATGGGGCAGATATCGCCCCGCAAAGGCCACCACCGGGCGGGTCCCCGTGGATTGCCAGCGGCCAAGGTGTCGTGCGGCTGCCGAGTAGACAGCGTAGAGCAAGGCCGGACACTGGGCAGCATGATCGGGCATTACCAGGGCAAAATGTTTACCAGCATCGCAGGAATCGAACTGTATTCGACAATTAGAGCGCATCTTGCTGAAGGTTTTTAGGAGAGGTGGTCTTACCCATGGGGCTAGCTCTTCGACGAAGTAGCGCATCAGACATGCCTCCTGCACTGCCCGATCGGACCAGATCGACGGATCGGATGGATGTGGAGCATGGTCCATCAGGTTGCCATTACCGCGAACGGACTCTATACTCTGCACAGCCATGGTTCAGTATCTAGACTGATATGATTCTGTAGGAGAGAAAAGATAGCAACTGCGGGGTGATGCGGGGTGATGCGGGGTGAGGTCACGGGATCACGATCCCACATTCAGCATGAAGATATCTGTTCAACCACTCTATATTGTCTATATAGTCTAAGGTCTATATATCTATAGTCTATAGCCCCTACTCCCTCAGATTACAACCGAGAAGCGCTCTTCAGCTTAGCCTCCAACCGCTGACCAATCTGGGGCTCGACCCGGCTGAACATGGCAATCGTGGCCTTCTGAATCTCCGGCACCACTCCCTCCAACGCACCCGCCACGTTATCCACCCACAGACTGCGCTCCGCGTCATCGAACACGTTGTTCCACAGGGCCCGGGGCTGGACAAAGTCCTCGTCGTCGACAGGGATCTCATTCAGACCCAGCACGGCACCAGAGCGCAAGAACTCGTGGTGACGCACCTCCTGCACCGACTGGCTAAACACACCGGGAGTCAGGGTGCTCTTGATGTAATTCGGATCGCCACCGTAGTTGCGGCCCATCGTGGCCAGACCGTCCCGCTCGTAGGGCGCATACACGGGGCAGATGGCCCGGTTGGGCGGCAGCTGCGTGTAGTTGACTCCCAGACGGTAGCGCTGGGCGTCGGGGTAGGCGAACATACGTGCTTGGAGCACTGTCTCTTGTCAGTATACTTAATTGGTGATGTCAGTGAGTGGTGTAGGCTTACTAGGATCAGGGGTCACGGCGATACCAGGCACCAGGTTGGAGGGGGAGAAAGCGGCCTGCTCGATCTCGGCGAAGAAGTTCTCGGGCTGATATCATTAGCACGGCGGCAATGATATGAAAACACAGGCTGCTAGGCAGGTCCACTTACATTACGGTTGAGGATCATCTCGCCGACCTCGATCAGAGGGAACTCCTTGTGCGGCCAGACCTTGGTGATATCAAAGACGGCGCGACCGTAGGTCTCGGCCTGCTCGGGCTCCATGATCTGGATGTAGAACTTCCACTTGGGGTAGTCTCCGCGCAGGATAGCCTGGAAGAGGTCCTCGTTGTGGAAGTCCGGGTTGACACCCGCCATGCGAGTGGCCTCCTCCGGGGTGAAGTTGTGGGAGCCCAGCACCGGGCGGAAGTGGAACTTGCAGTAGCGGAACTTGCCGTCGTGGCCCACCAGCTTGAAGGTGTGGATGCCGAAGCCGGTCATGCGGCGCGCGGACTGGGGCAGACCGCGCGAGCCGAAGACGTGCATCAGGGTGTGCACACTCTCGGGCTGGTTGCAGTGGAAGTCCCAGTACTAGATCGACGTTAGCCGAGAGGAGTCATACAATTGTCTTGATAAAGAAGAAAACTTACCATGTTCATGTCGGGAAGACCAGTGGTCGGGTGCCTCTTGTGACTCCGGTTCAGGGAGGGAAAGCGAACGGGATCACGGACGAAGAAGACGGGCTATCACAGGTGAGATGATGTCTCAAGAGGGCCACGGGGATTCACTTACCACATGGTTACCGACAATGTCGTGGTTACCCTCCTCGGTGAAGAACTTGACGGAGAAGCCGTGAACATCACGCACGGTATCTGCGCTACCCTTCTCACCACCGGTGGTACTGGCGCGGAACAGCACCTTGGTGGTCTTGCCAACTCCGTTGAGGAACTTGGCGCGGGTGAGGTGGGAGATGTCCTTGGTGACGCGGAACTCACCCCAGGCACCATTACCCTTGGCGTGAACAACTCTGTTGAATGAATTGATTGAGGTTAGTGGATGAAGCTGAAAGTAGTCCGATGAGCGGTGGGTCAGCCGGAAGGGCGGCCGTACCTCTCCGGAATCCGCTCCCGGTTGAAATGGGTCAACGTCTCGATCAGCAAGGTGTCACCCAGAGTGGTGATGGCACCGCCGCCAAAGGTCGGCAGGGTGGTGCTGACAGAAGGGTTGGGCAGAGGTTGACCTGGGACACAAGATTAGATGAGAAGAGGAGGAAAAGGATACGTGTCACCTACCCTCGGCAAGGGTGTAGACGGGCTTGGACATGATGGACGTGAAATTAAAGTTTCCGAAGGGGAAGGAATATGCGCTAGTGAAGCTATCCGCGAGGAGGATTCAAGAGGGTCGAAGAAGATGTCCACAGAGCCGGCTCTGAGGGATGGGTTCACGGTGTACAAGAGAAGAAGGAGAGAAAAGAGTCAATGGAGACAGAAATAAAAAGACACATCCTGACGCTGGGAACTCCCCAAGATAAAAATTTTCCCTCCCGGCCGCCCTCTAGCGCCAAAAGTGGATGAGGCCGTATCTAGGACCCGACGGTTGGTGACAGCTCGACACCCGTTCGGCCAGATCTAACTGCTAAGAGTATAAATTAGAGAACTCGGGCCAAGTTTAACCGGTTTAGGGCTTGTCCCCTCACGAGGGGTGAGGGGTTCGTCGGCCCGTGAGGGGTTTCTTTTGCGTAAGTGCTCTTTCCCGCCCTTCCGATTGGTCGATGCTGGAGCCTCTCCCGCGATCACCTGACACTTATCATGCACGAGCCTGACCGCCTCCCGAGGAACTGCCGAGAAATTAGTTGAAGATAGGGAAAGAAGATGAGAAGTTGAAAGTGTAGACAGATAGCTTGGTGTTTCAAGCTCTCTGTTACATCGTTCTTAAAGAAGAAGCAAGGAACAATAGTACCTACTAATTTAACAGCCTGGATGGAGACAGCCTCAGCTTAGAAGCACAGTTCAAGATATATAATCGCTATCTCTAGTACGAAAACGGCAGGTAAATAGTAGTTACCAGCCACGTTTGTTACTGATTTGCCGAGACAGCTCCATATTTATCAGCATCTATGTCTTTCCCCCAATTCAAACTTTAGCCAAGAAAGTATAGTTTAGCTTGGATAAATGTGCTGTTATCTCGGGTATCGATGCCAGCATAGGAAAGCGACTAACTATGTTCTCGACCCCGGCTACTGCATACTGATAAGATAACTGGAGGGTTAGGCTATGGCAGGTAGAGTGATGGGGTTAGGGCACGATCGAAGGTCTCGTGTATGACAAGTCAAGTGTTACCCCAGTATTATCCGAGCTTTATACACGATCCGTACCTGACAGTTCTGGGGAATCTGAAACATGTTCCTGGAGCCCAAACGGCCATGTCCGTTGTATAGAAGTGGAGACATGCACGGATGGAGCAAACTAGCCAATACATTTGCCTCCGCTATTCACATCATGCCAGCATGCAAGTCTGTGGTGTGCTATGGAATCGCCGTAGACATGTCGATAGCTACTATGCTACGCTGGAAAAAATCGGTGATTCGAGTCACAAACCCACTCTATCTCCATTACTGGTCAACATGAAGCATGAAGTCAATGCAATGAGGATACTTGCATGTCACTCTCTTGGCATATGTAAACGCGAAACTGGTACAGTACTAGAAAGGGGAGTCACTCTATTTCGCAACTTGTACGATAGAGATGCACATATGCCTGCATGAGATATGACTACCAAGTATCATCGTATAAGTGTAGCTGCGAAGGGTTTCCATTAGTATTTACAAGTTAAGGTAGACGATGTCATACTACCTAGCTGAACATGAACGATCATATGAGCTGAATGAAAAGTAGGGCTTGTTTCATTTTCGCTTGAAGCCTAAGGGACATATTCTTTTCAAGACAAAGGGTATCAGATTGTATATGATCTATCTGATCTCAATATGATGGTTGTTGGTAGTGGTAGGTACAAGGTGGTGGTCGGGGGCACCCAGGCAGAGGTGGCGATGAACAGGTGATGCCTGGTCAGAATGAATATCGCAACATATACCAACCGTGTTCAGCAACATTCGCAGTGATGCCGAATAATTCATCTCAAGTGGTGCAGGGAAGAATTATGTGCCGAGTGGCTTCGGCTCCACCTCACGAGGACGAAGACGACCAAGGGGGCAAAAATTGCCCATCCGCCATCCAAGCAGGGAACCGCGCCGTCTAGCCTCTACGGATCCAGATGTCGTCCAATATATGCATCACGTGACGGGGAAGACTGTTCTAGGCGGCTTCTTTGATGGAGTGTCCAATGGGAGGCTTCCCACCCCGCGTTCAAAGGATCTGGCAAAGCATATTACACAACATGAACAACCGGGCATCCGATTCACTCCGATGTTCATACTCCCCAGATCGTATTTTTATCGTCGTTACCTATTGCGTTGCTGACGGAATGACCTAGGTTCGGACTTCTGGCCGACTCCCGAGGGGTGATGCGGACCGCCAAGTGGAGCCGATACAGCGTTGGATGGACTTTATAGTAGCTGGATAGCCACAATAAAAGCCAGCTATCGTCCGATAATAACCTTAGGTATATCTCTGTAGTTTTCAACAAGATCCTAATCGAAGAAGAGTTGCTTTGACTTCACCATGACGATCCGATACCTGAAGAGCAAGTCCCAAACCGCCAGCTCAGCTGCGACACCCCAGGTGGACGTGAGTAGCGTCGTGAAGGGGGTAATCGACGATGTTCGTGCCAACGGTGATGCAGCAGTCCGCAAGTACTCGGAGAAATTTGACCGCTGGTCGCCAGCGTCGTTCAAGCTCTCCCAGGCTGACATTGATGCCTCTCTGGCGGCCTGCTCGCCCCAAACAATTGCCGATATCAAGGAGGTGCAGAAGAATGTGCGTGCCTTTGCGCAGGCCCAGCGAGACTCTATCCGCGATTTTGAATATGAGATTCAGCCGGTAAGGATAACTAGCTTGTCGAAACATGCCTGCGAAGGTCCCACTGACCGGCTCAGGGAGTGCATTTGGGCCAAAAGAACCTCCCTATTAACAGCGTTGGAGCGTACGTGATAACCCGACTCCTGTCTAGTATAGACGGATACTCATTGATGACAGGTACATCCCCGGAGGACGCTACCCGCTGCTCGCATCCGCCCATATGACGATTCTGACGGCCAAGGTGGCTGGCGTGCCGCATGTGGTTGGCTGCACCCCCCCGATTGCGGGCCAGATCCCCCATGCCACGGTTGCCGCGATGCACCTGGCTGGAGCCGACGAGATCCATCTGTTGGGCGGAGTTCAGGCGATCGCCGCTATGGCGGTGGGCACAGAGACCATCGCAAAAGTGGACTTTCTCGCCGGACCGGGTAATGCCTTTGTCGCGGAGGGGAAGCGGCAGTTGTTTGGCGAGGTGGGCATCGACCTCTTTGCAGGCCCGACGGAGATCTTGATCGTCGCCGACGAGACGGCCGATCCGTTCACGATCGCGACCGACCTTCTGTCACAGGCGGAACATGGGCCGGATACGCCGGCCGTGCTCATCACAACCTCGGAGCGCGTGGGAAAGGCGGCCATCGACATCGTCAACCAGCTGCTTCCAAATCTGTCCACGCGCGAGCTGGCGGGCACATCATGGGACCGATTCGGAGAAGCCATCCTCGTGGATTCCCTCGACGAGGCGTGGAAACTGGCCGATGAGTATGCGAGTGAACATGTGCAGATCTTCACCAAGCGGCCTCGCGAGGCACTAGAGAAGATGACAGCATATGGAGCGCTTTTCTTGGGGGAGAAGACGTGCGTGTCGTATGGCGATAAGGTCAGTATCCCTAGGAGAAGAACACGTGGAATTTTGAAGGGCTACTCTAACCTTTATTTCCCAAATAGGTCATCGGAACGAACCATGTCCTACCGACCAAAAAGGCAGCGCGGTATACTGGGGGTCTCTGGGTTGGAAAGTATCTGCGCACCGTGACCTACCAGGAAGTGACGAGCAGCACCGCCAGTGGAGAGCTGGGCCGGCTGTGTGGTCGAGCTGCCCGGGCGGAGCGGTTTGAGGGACATGCACGCTCGGGAGATCTCCGGGCGCAGAAATACCTGGGGGATAAGTATGATTGGATTACCTCGTCTGATCAGGCCAATTTGTGAGAGATGCATGTTGTAGCTCAGAGTGACAGTGGCCTTCTTCAGAGGATATAATGGAGTGACGCTTGGAATGAGGCGAAGGCAGCGAGGATCTGTAAATGAGCATTTTGGCTTCTTTTAACTTTCAATAATTGAATCATCGATATACATATTATGGCTCCAGCAGTACGGAGTAGTAGATAGTAGAGTAGTTGAAGATATTATTCGATAACTGCATAAATAACTGCCAGATTGGGAACATGATTAGTCATGCAGCAACCAACCCCGAGACTCGGCCCGAGAGAGCCAATCGCAGACTGCCTTTTCCTACTGGCGCCCCAGTTGGGACTGCCGGCACCGGCGATCCAACAAAAACCGCACCATCTGAACGTGACAGAGAGTTCCAGGAGAGGAAATACCACTACGAGGTACATGAATCATATTGTCTATACTCTGGGAGATAATCTCGCTGCGCAAACTGTGCTTTGAAAGTGTTGCACTCCCAATAAACGCCTTGGAGAGCACCGCCGCGGGCAATCTCTGCAACGATGGCGGCAGAACAATCGTCCCTGCTGCCCGCGGATATGATTGAGTCCCAGCTGGCCATCATCGATCTTCTCACGGCCATGTTCCCGGGCCCGGGTGAGCTGGACTTGCCCGAGTCTACCTCGCAATGTGTGGACCAACTACGGGAGTGGTGTCAAGATCCATCGACCACGCCATCGGGCATCCCTGCCAGCCTCTTGCTGGGGGTGTGTTTGCCGCTCGAGGACAGCGGGAAGACCATTCAAGTCAACATCTCCATCCCCTTGCACGGTGAGGGTCCTACACTGGATCAGCCACCCCCCGCGAGGTATACGCTGCGCCAACCAGATTGGATGTCCAAGGCCGAGGTCGCTGCGCTGGCCGCGACGATGCCACAGGACGATGTATTTACGGCCTTGGATCATGTTCGCGAGGAAGCGACGCGATTCTTAGAAGCTCAGCCGACAGAGCCAGCTGAAACCTCTCCGAGTCAGTCAGGGTCAGGACCCCTGGTGCGGGTTTGGTTCTACTTCCCATCTTTATCCACGCGCAAGAAGCGAGATGATCTGGTGAATCACGCGGCAGGCTATGGACTCACCGGATTTGTGTTGGCGGGCAAACCGGGCGTGTTGTGCCTAGAGGGGACATCGCCGAATATCGATGCGTACATGAGTTTCATCAAAACCCATTCCTGGGGCGATATCCCCAGTCACCAGAAGAAAGTCAGTGAACGATTTCGCGAGACGGACGGGGTGCAGCGAGTGTTTTCGGGGATGGAGGAGATCACGGATTCCCTGGGGGAACGCAGCGGGCAGCGCGCCAACCGGGGAGACATGCAGGCCCTGGAGGCGTGGTTGCAGGCCCGCGGATTTCAACATGCCTTTGAGCAGGTGATTTTCTAGACATCAACATGAATATAAATACGGAGTTATACTATGCATACCAATATATACCCATTTCATAGTTCTCCAAATGAACCAGGACAAGCCAGCCAGCCAGCCGCCCACGTGCCTATGGCGGGCAGGGCTCCCCTCGGGCTTCAATTTCCAGCTTATCTTCGATCGTCACAGTATTTGTGTTCAGTATTTGCAGACGATACGAGTTGTTCTTACTGTCGCTGTTCTGCGCAAAGCCTGGCATTCTTACAAATCGCTGCACATCTGCATGACAGATGGACCTTCCCCTGCCCTCTCCCCCCGCCGTCGATGCTTTGCGGGAGTCCTTCGGGGACCCACGACCCCCGGATATCACCCGTCGCATCACGGCCTGTGTAGCCTGTCGCAAGCAGAAGGTATACAGACCATGGCCAATCAAGAAGGATATCCCTCTAAAGATCGGAGTAAATGATAGATCAAATGTCAAATGAACAATGGACAGTTTCCGTGCGCCCGATGTCGGAAGCAGGGCTTGCCCTGTACCGTCAACCGCAGTCTCCAAATGTTGCTGGAGGACGATGCTGGGTGGGTAACTCCATGATTAATTCCCAGATATGTTATACATCTGGCTAATTAAAACAGCTGGAAAGGTGTCATGTCTCAAAAGGTCCGCTGGCTGGAGCACAGCATGAGCCAAGTGCTGTCCCGGTTGGACCCCCCGGCCATAACAACCAGTTCCTCGGTAGATCCAGCAGCCATACCACCAGGTGGTGACAGGCTCCCTCCGTCAACGGCCTGGGACGTGGTGATGAACCCCCAGAGTGGCCCAGCGGCCACTCCAGCAGCTTACGTCTCCGAGGTGGCGGGCACTACCGCCTCGGCTCGCCTGCCATCCATCAACCGCATGGACTTGATTTCGCGAGGGGAGGCGTCACATCCAGAAGCCATGTCGCTCTTTGAGCTGTACTCCTCGCGACTAGATCATTTCTTATATCGCATTCTCGGCGAGCACAACGGTCTGGAGTCTGTCCGCGATGCATCGCCCATCCTGACCGCTGCCATCTGCGCTGTCGGTGCATTGCATTCTCCGTCTCTGCGTAATCGATTTGATGCCTGTTACCAGGAGTATAAGGAATTGATTGCCCTTCATGTACTCTCCACCAAAATCAATGCCGACGATGTCCGGGGCCTCTGTATCGGGGCGTTCTGGTTGCCCGAGATTTCCTGGTCGGCCATAGCGACTGGTAAGACGTCTCCTGCCATCGCCAGAACCGACTCCACGTACTGATGTGGTGAACAGCGGTCCGCATGGCCTCCGATATCAAGCTTCATTGTGGAATATATTCAGCACTGCGAGGAGATCGCCGCGGGTACCTCCAGGCCCGGCTATATTATCTCCTGTACGTGTGTGATCACCACTTCTCCATCGCCTACGGCCGATTGCCCATGTCGCGCGAGGGAAGCATCATCGGACTGGCCGATCGCTTCCTCCGGACAGACCATGCCACCGAGAACGACGCCCGTCTGATCAGCTAGGTGAAAATGTGGTCGGTGATGGGCGAGGTGCTCGACACCTTTGGAGGCGATCTCGACACGGCGCTGCCGCCGCCCGCCCTGCCGCAACTCCGCCGGTACTCCATCGCCCTGGAAACCTGGTGCGCCGACTGGAGTGAGGCCTTTCGGCAAAATGAGAACGTTGGGAATTATCCGCAGAAGGGGGTGGGCTTTCACTTTCACTTTGCCAAACTGTATTTGTGCTCGCACGCCTTCCGCGGTGTGCCGGCTTCGAGCGGCCTGGACCCGGAGTTGGAGGAGATTGCGAATGCCGGCGTTCTCTCCGCCATGGCTATCCTGCGCATGCTCGTCGCAGATGCCGAGTTTCAATCATTTTTGAACGGCCTGCCTCTTTATTTCGACACGATGATTGCCTTTGCGGTCATTTTCCTCCTCAAGGTCGCTAGCAAACATGCTTCGGCCATTGGTATCGATACCGCACAGATCCTGTCACTGATTAGCCACACAGTCACGGTCCTCCAACAGGTGACCCGCTCTATGCATCAGCAGCATTTGCTAGTCAACATAGCGCGAGGGTTGCAGACAATCCTCGACCGGCGTCAGGAACCCGGCTCTGGACCACCGTCACCGACTCTGGATGGAGCACGCCAATTTCGGGCGGAAACTGGCTGTATGGAGGGTATGGCCAGCTTCGACTTTCTTACTACTACGTTGGACCTGGATGAGTGGACAACCCAATGGCGTATATCACCCCAATGATAGCTGTCCCTCAATAGCATCCAAAGCGACCATAATCCATTACCTGCAGTACCTAACATCATCTAAATATGCCATAATGCCCCAAATCTACCAGCACATGAATCTCAAACAAAACAGCCAGTTTGGGTATCCTTGTATGTACATCCCCATCGCCACAACACCATATCATTCCTCAATAAGGATCTGCAGATTCGCTACACACCTGCAGCAGCACATTCAAGGCCGTCTCAATATCCGAACCACTGTAAGAGATACCGACTGTATCAGTTGCCTTTCCACCCGTATCCGGCTCATCCTCAGAAACACACTGCTCCAGTTCGAACATGTTTTTCTGTTCCCGAGGCAAGTTCTGCACGGGCGCGAAACACAACATACCAGCAGGTCCGTGAATCATGCTCAAGTCGAGGGTTGTCAGACACGGGAACAAGTCATGATGCTGGCAGAGGTACGCTAGCCACTCGGGCGTCAAGCCCGTGACTGATCGTAGACTGAGCTTCTTCAGGGTAGTCCGCGAGCCGGAAAGTAGCCGGATGAGATCTTCGGTATGCATTGAAGTGCCCCAGATACTGATCCGTTCCAGCTGATGTAGGGTTGCAATAGACGTACTCAACTGTGCGAAGAATTCGACTGCGAGATCGGTGTATCCGAGGCCAAGATGCAGCTTGCGCAGTCCAGTTGCACTGAGTATCATGTCCATTACGAACGTATAGTTCTGCGGGGTGAGTTCCTGTTCGAGATGCAGGTTCTCCAAGGATTGCCAGCCTGCTCGGAAGGCGGCGTTGCTATAGAGTGACTTGGGGAGACGGGCGATGTCCATGACCTTGGAGGTGTAATTCATCCCCTTGCCATACCAGAAGAGCTTCACTGGGAGAGAGGCGTCGGCGATGAGGTCGAGGAGGATGCACGCGACATCGTCCGGATTGAAGGTCGGGCTGTCGTGGAGGTCCGCCTTTGCTTCTGGCTCGGACAGGATTGGTGACAGGATGAAGGATCGGCAGTTGACTAATTTCTGGGTCAGATCGTCTCGCAGCCGTCGGATCAAGGGCATGTCGAGGGGACAGCGGAGGTGACCAGCCGCCGTCCAGTGCCAGTCCATATTCTGTCCTAGTCGTGGCTCCGGACTCAGGATGACCAGGTGTTGAATATAGCTGCGTATCAGCGGATTCTCGGCCAGCGCATGCAAGTGGTTTAATGAGCGTGCGGAGAAGTCTGTGTAGTACTCGGTGTACCGTTGCGCAAAGCACCGGTTGGTGAGATGATGAGCGGCGCGGCAAGTCCCTCGCAGCGCGGCTAGATCTGGTGTGGCAAGCTCGTGGCAAATCCTCTCAACCATCTCCAGCGGAAGAGTAGATAAACGGGAAGGCTTGCCCATTGTCTGCCGTGAGATAGATTCTAGCATTGTGTTTATTGTCTGGGGTATAGGAAGACATGGTCATGCTCAGGCGCGGGCGCATGCTTTATAGGAGCCAGATGCAACAGGGTCCTTGGAGTACCTTGGAGGCACCCGGCGATCATTCAACGTCACATCAATTATTGGCATTGACCCCACACAAAGCATAAAAGGTATCATTATCTGGCAGAAAGTAGCAGTAAGACGTTGAAATTGGGGAATATAGGAGGAAACCTGTCTAAAGACGTGCTTGGTGATATGTCCCCGGAACCTTGGCATAGCTACCAAGTGGTTCAGACATCGAGACGGCCAGCTCCTCATGAACAACACTCTACCCGCTAAGATGCATCGAGTATCGTTGCCATTTATCAGATATAGCGATGAGCATCAAGCAAGAAATGTGTGTAACCGTCATTCTCTGGCTCGTTGCATCCATACCATGATACTGATGCCTCAGGCAGCAATCAAATACAACCTGACGATTTAGAGTGCTGTACCACAAATGATACCTGAAACGAATCTCACTATACGCCAACACTGAAACGTCCTTAGATGAGATGATAGCGTCCAGGAATTGCCCCCTTAGCATCATGTTGAGATGGTGATGTTGGTGAAAAGGAGAGACGGTAATACGCCCGTGGATACCATGGCAATTCTGCAATTCTCGGGCAATGACAGCGATGGAAAGCCAAATAGCTACAATTAGAATTCAATGTTCCTCGGGAAGAAGCAAAGCCCGCATACCGTGTGTACGTCGGTCATACCGGCACCTTTCCGAGGGAATAGAACTGTGCCCCGTACTTTGGCCAAAGTGAGCCATGGTGGGAGCTCGGGGCAAGGCTCACAGGTTCTATATAAACCGGGCTCCACCAAGCGGAAGATACAGAATATTCATTTACCTGTGACATAGAATTTATCCAGCACCACGTGAAGTTGGTCTCAACACTGTCCTTGGCGTGATTTGTGCCACCGAAGCATGGTGCCTCATGCAACGTGGTGCAGTAACAACCAAAATGTGATTTGCCCACTCGGCTACTCTCCAGGCTGGGGCTGTGGTCTCAATGGACCCCTTCTTCTGGAGCAGACGGTAAGGGCTCAAGAGAGTGGTTGGCAGGGCTGAAAAAGCTTGATTGCGGGGCTGCAATCAGCAGTAGTTTGAGGCAGACATGAAAGAGTTCTAGGGTTGCAAATTAACCCACGTTTACGCCGGATGATGCTGAAGGGTCTGCTCTGCGCTTAGCTTACATTTCTTGTCGACGAGTACATCATGGTATTGTATGATATACGATGCACTACATGCAGCGGTGCAGGAGGAACCTACAGATGAAACGATGGTGTGCAAGCCTAGCTACTAGAAACTTGGTACCCAAAAACTACTACGTTACAAGCTCAGGGCGAAGATGTTGCATGGTTGCAAGATAAAGATAATAAGAACTAAACACAGGGCTGTGCGAATGAGCAAGTGGAACTATTGATGAGTGGCTTCCTGTCTCTCATAGGTATGGAACCAACCCAGGGCCACCCTGTGATATCCTGAATCAGTTCGATTTCGGCTAGTCGGAACTAGCATCCTCAGCCTTGCTAGTGTCATCCACTCGCGACCATCTATGGAGAAGTTCCCATATTTCGTCCTCCTCCTCCAAAGCTGCTATACCGAGCGGCGTGCTACCTTGAGAGTCTTCCAAGCCGGGATTTGCACCATGTTCCAGCAGCCACCTCACGGCTGGCAAATTCCCTTGGTAACTGGCTGCATGAAGGGGGGTGCCGCCGAAATGTAGGAATGCTGGGTAGCCGAACTCATTCACATCGGCCCCACACTGCAGCAGGTGCTCCATGATTGGAATGGCCCGTTCACCTCTCCTACAAGCAGCATAATGCAAGACGTCATTATTGTGGATGTTGGCCCCGTAATCAAGCAGGAGGTCAATAATCTCTGGGCTACTTCGACGGGATGCCATGGCAAGAACTGCCCCTGAGCCTTTTGTAGGAGATTGATCGAGCTTCTCAAGGTCATCGAATGACTGGGCATTCGGGCACCCGAAGGTGGGGTCGGCACCTTGTTCAAGGCACCAGCGAAGCAGCCATGGATCGTTTTTGTTTACAATATATCTATTCTTTGGTTAGATCATGTAATCACCACAGGCAAGCAACATGGACACTCACACAAGAGGTACTATATTTAGAGGGTATAGCTGAGTCTGAAACGTGAGGCCGTGGTCTAGCAAGGCTTGAAGTGCCTCAGGCGAGTGTACTTCGTCCACGACGGTAGGAGACTGAGCGTTGGCGCCTGCATGCAGTAGATAACGCATAGTTTCGATGTGATCGCCCCGGGCAGCTTCCCTCAAGCCCATAGTCAAGAGTTCTGGGTCTAGGGCCGTAGCTCCCTCCTGATATTCCTTGTCTCGCGCCAAGTCACCGCGACGGCAGCTCTCCAAGAAGGGCTGATTAGCCTCTTCGAGCACCTGAAATGGAAGTGACATTGTCCGTTATGTAAGGGCAAAAAATGAGTATTGGGAGGATGGTGTGAGCAGGGAGAAAATGAGGCATTGGTGAGTTTGTTAAATCGAGCAGCCGCTGATGCAGGACCGGGCGGCGGTGGATGTTGCGGTGGAGCAGCTAGCCGTGGGGCTGTAACGGGTAGGACCATCGGCCTCTCGCCTTGGCGAGCGAGGGTCTGGGGTGATGTGGATAATCATGCTTCCAGGGGCCAAAGAACAATGTCTGCCATGCAGCCGATGGAGTGGCCTGCAATATGATGAAGGACCTTGTGGTTCACTTCCTCCTATCCTGCGCCCCAATGGGCATGAAAGCATGCTCTGGTAGGAACATGGCGGGTGGATCAGTAGGTGAAGCTTAAACAGAGGAAAGTAAGAATAGAGTTGACTATTAAATGATAACCTTGAGAGCATAACTCTAATGTTCTAACTTTGATTCAGAGTTGCAGCCTGCTCGCCAGGTGAGAAAAGCAATGGGGCAATAATAAGCAGAAAAAAAGCAAAAAAGCGGAGGAGAAGCAATTAATCACGCCAGCAAGGCAAGCACAAAATTACAAAATAAGCTCACCAGCGAGACAGATCAGGCAGCTAACCATGATTGTTTGTATGCTGCGGAAGTAGAGAAATTTTATTCATTGACCCCGACCACGGCCTGATTCCGAGTACCTGACCGGTCCAGCAACTGTGTGTAACGTCCTCTTTTTGATTGCGTGAAATGGCGATTTATACACAAATGCTCCTGGGCTTCTTTCCAGCTTTGCCATCACCATACATTGGTTTGCTATGGGGCTGTTCCAAGAAGCCGGTGAATATGCAACGACTCAGTCACTACCTCAATATCAGACTGAAGGCGAGAGCTTTGCGAGCAAAGGAGAAGTCAGCTTCCTGCAGATAGAGAATATTAGCAACGGCGAATAAAAGTGTCTAGTTCTGCACCTGCTGAGTAGACTATCTGTACGGGGTGAAAGTCGTCATTGATTGGTTCTCTCACACTACAAGCAACAAGCTAGATGCTAAAGTACAAGAGACACTTCATCAAACATACTGTCATTCTCTGCTTATACAACACAATGCCTATAGCTCAACCACATCAACAAAGAACCGCGCAAGTTACTACACTTATCCCATCACTCATGTTCTATTTCCTGTTACCTTCAATGTTGAATCCGTGGGAAGGACAGGAAATCGAGACAGCTCGGAAATTCAGGCTATATGTTCAGGACCATGGTACAACCTTGCGACACGGCATAGCAGGATTAGTACGCATTCACATCGTTCTCCTCATTTCTCTTGAGGCCACCGCCAGCAAGAGAGATGATGGCATCAGTAGGAATAGGCTCCTGACGGCGCCCAAGACCACCTCCGATCAGAGAACCCTGGGCGTGAGCAGGAATTGGCTCCTGGCGGCGTCCAAGCAGGCTGGCCAAGACTTCAGCGGGAACGTCCTCATCACCACGCTTCTTGAGGCCACCACCAGCAAGAGAGATGATAGCGTCGGTAGGAATAGGCTCCTGACGGCGCCCAAGCAGGCTTGCCAAGACTTCTGCAGGGACATCCTCATCACCACGCTTCTTGAGGCCACCACCAGCAAGAGAGATGATAGCGTCGGTAGGAATAGGCTCCTGGCGGCGCCCAAGCAGGCTCGCCAAAACCTCTGCTGGAACATCCTCATCACCACGTCGTCCAAGGCCACCTCCAAGCAGAGATGCCTGAGCAGCAGCAGGAAGAGGTTCCTGGCGACGCCCAAGCAGGCTGGCTAAGACTTCGGCGGGAACATCTTCATCACCACGCTTCTTGAGACCACCGCCAGCCAAGGAAATGATGGCATCAGTAGGAATAGGCTCCTGACGGCGTCCAAGGCCACCCCCAAGCAAAGATGCCTGAGCAGCAGCAGGAAGGGGTTCCTGGCGACGCCCAAGGCCGAGATCAAGCTGAATTTTCTTCTCTGCACTGGGGCCTTCGTTCTCAACATCATCACGTCGTCCAAGACCACCTCCAAGCAGAGACGCCTGAGCGGCAGCAGGAAGAGGCTCCTGGCGGCGGGCATACTGACTATCACTGACCTCATAGGGGCAGATCTCGGTATCAGTACACACGGGGCCGGGACCGGTAGGAATGTTCACGGAGCTTTCGTTGTCAACAGGCGTATTACCCGGCTAGTTTATCCATTAGTCACAGTACGGAATATAGCGGTTGGGAGGGGTTTACCTTGGCGATAGGAGCTGCCAGCGCGGAAGAGAAGAGGATGATAGCAGTGGTCAGAGTGGTCTTCATGATGGGCTGTTTGCTTTATAGATCCTTTTGTTCCTTTGTGAAAGAAAGTTGAGATTCTGGTGTAGTTGTGTCGTGGAAAAGATTCGATCGGGGAGATATTGTTCACATTATATATGTCGTGTCTGCTGAGATATTTCTTTTCCTGACTGCTCTCTGAAGGCAACTACCATGATGCTCAGGTTATCAAAATCTCACTGGAGTTGTGAGAGTGTGTATTCCAAATCAAGAGGCAAGTTGACGATCGGAGATTACCGCTTCTCAGGCAAGATGGTTTCTGTTGAGGTGATAGATAGCCCGAACTCCGCAGCATCCATAGAGAACGTAAGGCGCAAGAATCTACGGCCTTACCTATACGGTTACGTCTCTCTGATTCAGACAACCGAGGAATACCGAGATGATGCCATGGAGGGGAGGGGAAGTATGGGGCGTAAACCTCGGGCGGGGTTCGACATCAGAACGGCGATAGATCTGGGGGTTGTGGGATTCGTACTAATTGCAACATACAGCCAAATAAGCAAAATAGGCCAAGTAGAACTAACCAGGAAGATCATCCCGCCGTGCACCAACTTGCAAAAAGCATGGTTAGTGGAGACTAGACTGTGCGTGATCTTATACCCGCCGCGGAGAACTAGATGAGCTCACAAACTCACGATCCAAAGGTGATCATCGGGACCACTTTCAGCCCAGGAAAAAGCACTTTTGCGAGTGGAGACACAATGTGGTACACCATGTCCAGGCCAGTGCACTAGGTGCAGGCGCCAATCATGATACTGGTTTTCTTAAGAGGACCCACAAGATCATTCGACAGGAAGCTATTGACCAGATCTCGTGGATCAGTGGTACTGCGATATTATGGAACCTGAATTGCGGCTCCCATCCGACACCGTGCAGTGGACACGTATTCCATAGAGCATCCTCTTTATCTAGAGGGTCAATACCTCGCACAACTCGCATGATCATTTGGACTATCTTGTGTTTGTCATTGAATATCCCATATTTTACCTTTTCTTTGTCAGTAGGTGAAAGGCAGCATATGAACAGAAGCAAGTAGAAGCCTCTGGTAGGGCAGAGAGGCGTTGATCGTCTCTCGACAGAGTGGAGTCCACCTGCACCGCTTCACCGAAAAGCTTCTCAATATGAAAGATATCTTGGCCTTACACTAGAGCTAAAAGTGTTTACATGAACTCGCCATCATGCATGGTTGTTGTTGTTTACGGGAGTCGAGATGTCTATCCGCCCACCACACAGAATCTCGAAATAGGAAAGATCGACAACCAGACCAAATCCCGGTTCTTCGCCACAAACAACTAGCGCACTGTTAGTGATGAAGCAAGTGATAGTTCATGCATGCCCGGTGTAATAGTATACACCACCCCGCTCAATCTTATGACCGAGAACGAACAGCCACTGGTCTGTCCATATATCACCTGAATTGTGTCATGTCAAATCAATGAATGGCGAGAGACACGCCGCCTGTACCAGTTCACCATAATGAATATTCAACACTTGAAAGACATGGGAATTATCTACGATACCATATGTTATAGCTAGCCGTTGACATATCCTTGTGCCTTGGGCACCTAGAGTTGAAAATGCTGCAGGTAGCAATAGAAACGAGAGGATATGTGCTTGATAAATCAGGATTTCCGTCACAAAGCAGACTCCCGTCCACATTACTATTGCCGGTGTCTCTTTTACTCCGGTAAAAGACGCTAATTGTGACAGAATATACCAGTGTACTTGCTGGTCCTGCTCGGCGGCACTGGATATCGGCCTCCTACCCACCTCAACGGGACCACTGATGCGGCATCTCAACAGCAAAAGCAAAAGGCCCGGGCCAGCAGCTCAGTCGGAGTGCCCCGTATTGAGTATCACCGGTCCGTGAGAATGGAAATGTGGTGGACTTACTTCGCCCATTGCGGATTGAAGCTAATGCCGCCGCGATCTGAGAGGCAACCAATTCGTACTAACCGACAGGGATGTAGACAGTGCCCAATTACGGCGTCTGAACACTGGATAATTTCGTTTTTGAGTTATCAGGCGGTCCCACCACCAGACACTCCCAATATAGCGGATGCATGTATACGTCATGTACACTTCACTATGCTGGATCTGCAATGTCCCAATTTCATTCACTCCATAGTAATCGAAATATATATTATCGGCGAGAGACGCAAATCAGAGCAGCTGTGCTAGTCAAGGACTCACTTCAGATCTTCTTCTTCAGCCCGGCTATAACTCCTTCCATTGCTGCGATCTCCTAAATAATCACATGATGTACGAGCAAATTGCTCAGCGCTCGAGCTCAGAATCATTGCCAATCGTGAAGGATACGCCCAGGCAAAGGTTTGCCTATTTGAAGCTAGAAGGGATTTCGACTGTTATTCTCCTTCTTCTTGCCACCCTTGGGGTCATTGATCTCTGTTACCGAGCATACGCTAGCTTTCACACCACCAGTCACATCCACCTTCACCCGAAGACGCAAGCCAATTCTCGCATATCATGCAATTGCGGAGACACCATTGCCGAAGCCCTTTCGAATAACTGCAAATATGACTCTTTAGCTGCGGCGTGGCTTCCGCCAGCTTGTCGGAACGACGACCTCACCTCGGCATTTGAACAGGCGGGCTCTAATAATGATGGAAGCTGGCCTTACTTTGCAGATCTTAACATGACGCGACCGCTGTCATTAGAAGAGGTCTCGATGCTTCCTGATACCCGCACAGGAGGTGGCGAGGTGGGGAATGTCTTTTACACCACCCGCAGATGGCATTTGGTGCACTGTATTTATTACTGGAAAAAGCTGTTCCTGGCACAAGAGCTGGGAACAATAATCGAAAGAAGATATGACAGTTTGGGACACATTGAACACTGCCAGATGGCTGTCCTAAGCGGAGGAGATCTGGATGAGGTCACTACAGGAGCTGGAGTGGCGTTGCACTCGGATTGGATCAATGGGAAGCCGGACATGCAGGATAATCACCATGACCATCCTAATAAATAACATGTGCAGTACTATAAGCCAGATAGACCTCTAAATGCTTTATGTATGACATCAGGTCGCCGTATCCAATGTTCATTGGGCTGTGGTATTGCTGCTGACTGTGAACCCGCAATCTCATGGTGTCATTGTCTCAGGAAAATCGGTGCAGGGGTGGAAGTGGGGTTCTACTTGACAAAAATGTCTCTAATTATAACCTATCAGTTCAGCAGTTCATGTGGTCATACTTCAGTGGTCAACCTGCGGGGAGGCTGCTTTGTCTGTCCGATTCTGTCTGTGAGTAGGCCCACCGAAGGTATCGTGATATCACCCATAATACAATAGGAAGAAGCTGGTTTGACAGGATCTCTTCATGGAGCATCGAAGCAGAATGACGAGATCCCATGGATGTAAGAGACATACAAGAATATGAATTGGATGTTTACTTCAATTTGTCTTAATTCACATCTTCATATATGATCGAGCCCCCTATGTAAAGTACTAGCTATATGGGTGCTGCACGGGCTGAAGTAAGGATATGGCCCTCAGCCGGGGCTCTCACCAAAACGACGAGGTAACCTGCACACAAAAGACTATGAATGGCATGAGAAATACGGTACGTGATGTGAGTGTGTGCGTGTCAAAACCCAGACTAACCGGATCGAAACTTGAATTAGGCGACATCGTGCGCTTTGGGCCCAATTCCCTATCCTTCAAGACCTCGAAGGCTTTGAGCGATAGCTATGCAGTCAGGGCCAACGTCCAAAAGTCGGATGGTTACGCGTCGATCAGCCCAAGTCGATATACTTCTAATACTCTTACCGCAATTTCCAAGAACATCCACACCTTCAAGCGTCGCATCTTGACGCAGGCATTTCCCGACCAGAGTATCCAGGAGATGGAGGGCCGGATCCAAGAGAATATATCCAGCTTTCTGGACATTCTCATTTCGGGTACAGGATCAGAATCGGGGTGGAGCTCACCGAAGAATATTTCAGAAAAGTGTGACTGGCTAGCCTTCGACGTAATCACTGATTTGAGTTACGGCAATGACCTTGACATGTTGAACTCACCTCAAATGCGGTGGTTCCCATCTGTGATTCGCAAGATTTCCCAGCGGAGCCTGATAGTACGCTCCTCCAGTCCTCGACTGCCTAAAGCCCGTAGCATATCTAACAGGCGCCTTAGGGGCTTTTCCAACCTTGTTTTATAAAGTTCAGGCTTGATGTGGTTCTTTTGACGCAAAAGTACAGGGAAATAGTAGCTGTTGCAAGGTGGACACGGTCTCAGGCGGCAGCACGGCTGCAGCCTGGGAATAATAATGAGCAGAAAGACATCTTCGGTGCAATGATGAATGCAAAGGATAACAAGACTGCGTTGCAGTTCACTCGAAAAGATCTAGGTCTTGAGTCAATGCTGTTGCTCGTTGCAGGTACGTCAAACAATCTGTGCGGATAGGCTCCACCTACCAAAACCTCTGGCCTTCAGCCTCCCTTTATTTTATGATGCTGAGGTGTGCTAGGTTCCGATACCACAGCTACCGCTCTGTCTGCCACTTTGAACTATATTCTTCATGATACGAACACCCTGGCGCACCTGACAAGTATCATCCGAAGGACATTCCCAACGGAGTCCTCGATAACTGCAACTTCTGTCCTTTCGTCTCCGGATTGCTCGGTCCTCCACGCCTGTATCAATGAAGCCATGCGTCTGACTCCCCCGGCACCTAATCTTCTTCCCCGAACAGTCCTTTCCGGTGGCATGGAAGTCGATGGCATATATGTACCGGCTGGAACAATCGTCGGTGTATCTGCCTATACGATTCATCGCAATAGAACATATTTCAGCAACCCTGATGGATACGAGCCTGGAAGGTGGCTTGAAGGCAATGAGATGAGCCAACAGAAGATGCAAATGGCATTTGTTCCATTTAGTATGGAGCCAAGAAAGTGCGTGGCGTGGAGACTAGCTTGGGCGGAATTGAATTTAGCTATAGCAAGGGTCTTGTGGAGATATGACCTACGTCTTGCAGAAAGCGCACGCTGTTGCAAGGAGGGTTCGAAGTGCGAGTACAGCTTCAAGGCTGGAGTCACTACTGCGGTTGATGGGCCGATGATCGAGTTCAGGCCCAGAATCGTATGAGTGCGATCTGGCCTTGGCCGGAACAGATATTGATGAACATGACTTATGATACTATAGAGGTTTTGATGACGCTACATGCAATGTTATAAAAAAAGATGCGAATAGTGATATATACATATGGAAATGACCTTGTCTTTATGCCATTTATCATTTGTCTTTGATAGTGAGAATCGGATAGCCGCATGATCTATCTTGAATTGTGACAATGGTAACTTAGAGAATATAATAGACAGATATCTCATCTTAATAATCTATAATATTATAGACGATAACTTTTTATTTTCTAGATATCTACTAGCTAATACCATTGTTGGTTATTAGAGGGGGTAGATCACATAATAGCTGACATAAGGGTCACATGAGAAGTATGGGGGGTCATGGATCTCATACTTATGTGCCTTTAAGTTATGATGGGAGGCTCGTTCCTTGTCGAGACGAAAGATAGTCTGTTGAATAAGTCCTTGTATAATAACCAGATGATAGGGCAGAGTAGATTCTGAATTTTTGCATATCCACACAACACCATCTATGCGATAAACAGAAGCATTAAATCTACGATAGACGTAATGTAGTACACGAACAAACATCAGGCTCGATGCAATCATGACGCGTACCAGCATTGTGATTAGAAATGAGGGATTGTGATTCGAAATCGAGAATCAGGATTAGAAATCAGGAATTGTGATTAGAAAGGAGCACTAGAAGCAGGGTCAGAAGTTTCTGAACATGTTGTCAATCAACACTCCCTCCAGTACTTGGACTCGGTGAACGGTGGTAAAAGTGTCCATCTCTGACGAACCAAGAGAACTAGTCCGGAGTTGGCAGGCGGCCCGATAACTCTTTTGGAACAAGGGGACGCTTGATTCGGGTGGATTACTTCTTATGGCATCAGTCAATCCACTTCGATGTACTACTCTGCCAATGGGAATGTTTGGAGCGGGAGGAGCGGAGGGTCAATCTTCTCCACTGATTATGACATAGTCGTCCAGCTTAACTAGTTATAACTAAGTTAGTTACTGACTATTGAACACCTGGGATTTGGACATGGGCTGCTTTCCCTTGTAATTGCAATTCATCAATTTCACTGAATCGCACTCTGCCCACTCTCCTATTCAACTCAACGGACCAGACCACAATGACTCACAACATCCTCATCACTGGCGGCTCTGGCTACCTGGGTGGTACCATGCTGGCCCGTTGGAAAACCGCCAATCTGCCCGCGTACGGCCAGCTGTATGCACTGGTACGCTCCCCGGACCAAGCTGAGGCAGTCAAGGCGTACGGGGCCGAGCCTCTGTTCCTGAACCTCGATGCCCGCGACGAGGTACTCCAGGCGCTGTGTGACCGGGCGATCACCATCGTCTACTACCTCATTGACGTGTACAAGGGCGACCGCCAGATCAATCTTCTGGAGGGCCTCGCCCAAGTCAAGAAGAAGACCGGCCACGAGGTACACTTCCTGCACACGGGCGGTGCGAAACAGTTTAGCAGTCACGTCGGCATGCCCACCGACCGCAACATCTCCGACCTAGATCCCGCGCTGTATAGCCTGCAGCGCAGCGCGCATGGTCCCCATCAGTTCTTGAGTGATGTGAGTCACAACCCATGTAGACCATGTGTGTATGTGTATGTGTGTGTGTGTACTGATTGCCAGAGCTAGTCGGTCAAGGTGAATTGTGACATTATAGATACTGCAGAGGAGCTTGGGGTGCACAGCTATATCTTTGTTCCATGTGCGGTGTTTGGAAAGGGCGAGGGCTTCGGTAATCAGGTTTCCATTCAAGATGCCACAATCGTTCAGGCAGCGCAGAAGCTTCGGCAGGTCTACAAAGTTGATTCAGGCAGTCCGGTCAGTATGATGATTCTCATTTACATAGTACAAGAAGTACCGTGTGCTGAATCTTATGTATAGGTATGGCCCGTTTGCCATGTGGCCGACACCGCAGAGCTCTATCTCCAGCTCCTGCGGAAGATGCTTCTTGGGGAGAAGATTGGATCCGGCAAGAACGGATACTACCTCGCCTCATCTGGTTTGCTTGCCTGGGACCAGATATACAGCGCCATCTCTGCAGCACTTGCAAGGCGCAACATTGTCGACTCGGATGCGGTTCAAGATGCGAGGGAAGGGACATTGGATCAAATGGGCCAGGCACTAGATGTAGAGCCTTCATCCGTGCCTGTGCTCCTTGGCGGAAAGTAAGGAAAAAACCAAATCCACCTGATGATGAAGATATTGCAGTGAACAAGAGCTAATGCATTGAGAAACCAATAGGTGCACATTCGTATCCGAGCACGGAAAACAGATTGGTTGGGTTCCGCAGTATGCGCCGGAAGAGTTTGTGAGATGTATGGATGAAGAAGTCGAGCGCATCCTCGACGACCTGGCCACTAATGCCCGGGCCAGTATTCGGTAGTGACCTGGCTCCTCCGGAAGCATCCCTTCGCTGGTGAGCCAAACTCATTATTCAATATGTTGGCAAGGCGCTGGCAGAGGGCAGTTGTTAAGTATCTTGTCGAAGCTCTGGTTACGGTGTAAACATGTCAGACTCAGTGCATAAGATACCATATATCTAAGTAGTAGATGCTCCTCTGTACCTCAGTGGATGGAAACAGCGCCATCGTAATTCCACATTAGACTGAGAGGTTACCCAGGGTACACTGTTCGTGTAAATTCTGCGCAATTAGTGATTACAGCGGGGGGGCCAGGAATGCTACCTTTTTATTATTATTCATTATTACAGAACGCTTACACTTGCGTCAAATAGACTAGGCGCCCCGGTCTTGAGTGTAGAGCTCTCTGGTCCGGATATCATTGTCCCGGACGGGAAACACACTGCATCATTGTATGTTCGCTACCATGGCGGCCCCACCGACCGCCAGATAATATTCCGTACCCAGGTATTCTGGCAGTTGGTTCGCTCCTATCGTTTAGAGGGTGATTTATGGGAGCTTCAGGAGGACCCCTGCGGATGTTCCGGGCTTTTGTAGGATGATCCTACTATCACGGTGAACGTGGCGGAGGACGAGAGCTTTGTTCCCCTGAACCGGGAGAATGCTGGACCTCCTCATGGATGATCCTAGAGGATATTTATGGTTGGAAAGTAGGAGATACATGGCGATATCGCTTCAAGGGTAGTGCAATCGACTGGTGGGATTACGGGGGAGTGAACGAACACGTTGACACAACTGTCAAGATACCACCGCATCCCTGGGGGAAGGTGACAGATCCAGCGGACAATGGGGGTCGACCTCAACTCGTGATACCGGCGTCGAATGCGATTGAATTTTGTATTGTAGAGAAGGAACAGTTCTGGAATGCCGGTAATAACCTAGGATGAGTCAGAATTGGATTATAAGCATAGTGAAAGAAAACTGGCAGCATAAAGAGAGATAACAATGTTTCGAATAAGGGAAAATTGCGGTTCACAATTCTCACAGTATAGCGTGCAGTCTGCCCCTACTACCAGGGAACGAAGAATGTAGGGTCGAAAGACCGAGTGGACGTTTCCCTGAACGTCACTTGAGACTTGATATTGCAATTGTTAACACATATTAGCGAGCTAATCAAAGAAGGTTAGTGCAGCTTGTGGTCCTGGGGACTACATATTCTGAGAAGGAAAGTGTGCTTGTTAGTAGGGTTACATCGTGCCGTACGCTCGATTGGCAGAGTCTCTATTGGTCCTAATTGGTGGAAGCAGGAATTTGTTTGTCTTTGTTCGAATCGCCGCCCCGCACGCCATGCGCACTTAGTGGATGTCGCCCCGGGGAAAAGAATAGAATGCATGTATTCTTACATGTCTTAAATGTGCGCCATTGTCATCTCGGTTGCAAGTAGGTAGCTGGCTAGTCTCCAATCAAAGGGCGAGGCTCTGTGCTTAGCAGCTTAGTAGTGGTACGCCAAGGAACGCCACGAAACCTCCGTTGACTCTATCACGCAATCTACAGCCTTGTTGAATTAATGAAGCCACGTACTCCATGACACGTATAACTCGCTGTTATGGCTTGGTGTTGTCTGATATTTTCAGCCATAGGTGCGACAGTGGGCCCTGCGACTGATCAAGGGTTCAGGTAACGAAGCAGAAAAAGACCTCTCTTTGATCCGCATGTCCGCAACTGGAGGTATTATTCATCCAGAGTGCAGGCAGCTGCATTGACCGGATTTCGGGTAAATTCGAGCCAGATAAGCTGTGGTAAGGCGATTGGACTGTAGTAGTGCTACTATGTACTAAGTATATTAGGGGATGCACGGACGTCAGTCGGGCGGGAACACTGCGACCAATGAAGATCGGAGGATCACCCAGAGATAATGACTAATTGAGGGGTAATTGGGAATGTGGTGGTCTGCATTTAACTGGATCAACCAACGGCTTCTGCCAACTCAAGTCTTAAAGGGTGGACATATGGCGATACTCTAGATACTTATTAAACCAACCTACGGCAGATCCACACGCGGGAGATCTCTGCCATAGTTAATCCAGCTCCACACGCCGCTCGATCGACCGGAAACCAGCGGCTTGTCATGCCGACGAGTGGCGCGAGACATCTTGGCAGATCGACATTGATTTTCTTCTCACACAGTAATCGCTAATCGCTAAACACTCAACGGCTTCAATGGACACAATCGTTCCGAAAGCCTTGAAGAGGGGAGATAAAATCGCGTTTATATCGCCCTCCGCACGCCTCAATGGCATCCTACCTACACCCCTCGAGCGGGGGAAAGCCTGTCTGGAGTCCCTAGGGTTCCGCGTGCAGATCATCTTCTCTAGCCAAGCAACCGCCACGATCGCCGAGTCTATCCGCATTCGATGCGAGGAGATCCATGCCGCATTCCGGGATAGCACGATTGCCGCCATTATTTGCACGATTGGCGGCGCGCATGCGAATGAACTGCTCCCTTTCCTCGATTACTCTCTGATTCGATCGAATCCAAAGATCTTCGTCGGCTACAGTGACACTACCTTCCTGCATTATGCGATTCAATCTCGGACCGGCTTGCGCACGTTCTACGGACCCAGTGTTCTTACCGACTTTTCGGATTTTCCTAAGCCGTTACAGTTCACAATCGACCACTTCGTCCATGTACTGACTAATGCGGGGACGTCAGTGGGTCCACTGCCTCGGTCGTCTCTCTGCTCGAAAGAGCATAGCGACTTCTTTTTCAGCAAGGAGATGTCCGACAAACCACGCGAACTCGTTGATGCACCGGCGTGGAGATGGCTGCGGGGAGGTCGAGCCACTGGATATTTATATGGGGGCACTGTGCCTTGTGTCGTGCGTCTTCAGGGAACTCCCTACGCGCCCGCCACGTGGAAGGACAAGATTCTCTTTCTTGAGTCTGCGATGGGCGACAACATGCAACTGCCGTATTCCGTGTCCCGGTTTCGGAATAACCTTGTCGATCTTGCTCTGTCTGGCATATTGCATGAGATTCGCGGATTAGTTGTTGGGCGAGGATACAAATACGATACTCATATGCAGGATGAGCTTGCCAGTGTGATCGAGGAAGTCTTTGATGTAATTGTTGGTCGCAGTCGTGAGGAGCCGCTGCCGATTTTGATGAACGTCGACTTTGGCCACACGAGCCCGTTCCTGACTTTGCCCATCAACACGCTCGTCAGATTAGACGGCGATCTCGATGAGTTTAGCGTTCTGGAACCTGGAGTGCGGGCCTGATGAATAGAGAACTTCTGGGATACGTAATATAGTTAGACGCGAAAATACGAATACGGCCCGCGGTGCTGTTATAGTAAAAGCTCAGACAATAAAGCTACTCGCTGAATAGAGTAAGGGTTGATTGGTAAGTAACAAGTGTTTTCATGGAATAATGGACTTCAGGTTCCGCGATTGGGCGAGTATGTAGGGCCGCAAGGCAGCTAGAGCAGGTAGGACCGTTAGATACTGTCTACTTGCGTGGTGTTACCCCTATTTTGAAGGGTCCACATTTAAGAATGTCATTATACTGTAGATAATACTATTTGTCTAATCCATTTCTTGAATGTGGATATCGTGCTTAATCCCGCGGACACTGCCACCTTCGTTGGGCGGGCGCTAACCCTCTACGGCCTCGCTTAAGTACTTTTGTGTATGAAATATATCTTGGACACGCATTGTGTCTGTTAGTCCCTGGCGCTCTCCAGGAAGAGTTACATTGTATTCCTACTTATCTTACTGCTCCGTCCAGATTGGGTAACGAGTCCCGTTTTTTTTCGTTGGCTACAGTTATCTCCATTGGCCCAGAACACGACGGATAAGGCCATGTCAGCCGATGGGGTGAGGCTACACAGTAGGTATAATTTCATGTCCTAGTAGGGCTAGACGGACGGTGCATAGAAAATGCAGAGATTGCGTTTTCGACCACTAGGTAGGCTTCTAAGGCCTTGCTAAACCTATGTAGGATTGACCCATGGGGGTGGTGAGTAGTAGGGAAGTAGATAGTTGTTGGGTTGGTAGTCGTTTGTAGTTGGGAAGTGATTTGCATTTGACCCACGAGGCTAAGAGTGGAGCGAATCTTTGGAAGCGAAGGAGGATGACAGATTGATCGACATTTCCTGATGTTTTGGATGGTATTGGGACTTACCCGTAACGCGGCTGACCCCGAATACCACCGACGCTACAGAAACATTTCCAGCCTTCCCTGCATCCCCTTCCCTTCAATCAACCATCCCATCCAAACGAGGCTGAATTCATCTGATCTCATTTGCCCATATACATACTGGTCCAGACTGTATTAGTTCCCTCTGACAGTTATATGTCCTTCATAGAAGCATAATCCATGTTCCATTGTGGCAATGACAAATTGGGGAATGCGAGTAGATATATTCTTCACCCTCCTATGATCTACGTTATTGTCAAGAGAGTCAGTTTGAAAGTGTTGTGTAAAACTATCTCTGCGATCTCCCATATGAAACTTCCGAGACTCTCAGCCGCTACGTAGTTCCTTCCTCTGTTTACCCGTGGCTGCAGATGGGTCTTGCTTACACAGTGCTCAATTACACTAAAATGAAGCAACCCCGCCCTTCCCCTCTCCTTGACTCGATCGGATGGCTATTGCATGAGACAGAAATTTGACCGAACTGATCCCAATCAAGTTAAAGTCATTCGTGCACGCGTGGGGGCTTCTCCTAGGAGTCTACTCAGGTTATTGATGGGGTTCCGTGCTGACATCCACGTAATATGATTGTGAGATGTAGGGTCGCAAAACAACCTCTGAGCGGTCGAAGGATCTTTACTATGCATACCCATGCATCACTTGAACCTGTGGATTCCGGAGAAATCGACGAGGCTGAGGCTGGCGTATTTACCACCGTCCACGATGCACCTCGAGGAGAATCATGCAGGGGGAAATTCATCAATTCTCTCTAATTTTGTCTCAGTCACTATGGGATCTACAACAACCCCGGTTCTAGGCCGTCCCAAGCTCCGGGATAGCTGCAATGCCTGTTCAGCATCCAAATTCAAATACAATCGGGACAAGCCGATCTGTGCTCGCTGTGCCAAACGGGGTCTGGCTTGCGAGTATCTGGTCACTCGACGCGCAGGCCGCAAGCACGACAAATCTCACTCACGCAGCAATACTACATCCAGCGACCTGCCCCTGTTCGCCCCTGATTGGTCAGTCGTCGGGACGCCTATCCCTACTAGTACTACTAGTAGTGCAGTGGATTAGTTCCCTCAGTTGCACTCTCACTCAAACTCGGAGCAGCTGACCAGCTTAGCTGTTAAGTTTAGCACATTTCTAGGCTCACTAGTTTCCTTCCACCCGCTTGACTTCTCTGATTAACTCCTAGTCTTATCTAAATAATCCTCGTTTGCAGCCTACGTTGACGGCCCTTCTCTTCCTGGGGAGGAGCTCTCTTCCCTGCTGAATGATCGTGTACCAACGACTCATCCATGCACAGGGAATTCGTCAAATGATGAAGCAGCTCGAGATCAATCATCCTGTAGCTGTTTCGCCCAAGCACTGGACCTGTTTTCCCAGTTGCTTTCCCATGGCTGTGCAACCTGCACGCGATATCACTGCCCGTCCGGTTCTCAGTCTGGAGACCAAGCCCTTACAACAGATTCTATTATAACTACCAATGCCTGAACGGTCGATGCGATCATCCACATTGTGCACTGCCTGTGTGCCCATGACAGCTTCCTGTTTGTACTCATCTTCCTGATTGCCTTCAAGGTCCTAGACCTCTATGCGGCTGCTGCTCGAGAGCTACCTCCGGATCCAACGGATCCAAAAGGTGATGATGTTGCTGCCGCGGAGCCACTTACAGAGGATTCCACTGGCCTAAGGGCACAATCAGTACTCAGTGAGCTGCACCGCATGCAGAAACTCATCCATTCGCTCTCTACAAAGCTGAACGCTACGAACCCGAGGAGAGAACTGGGAATTATCTAGTCTCGTCGACAGTCCTGCATCAATATGAGCGTGACCTACGACAGCAGCTTCGGGCGCTGTCCTTGGAGATTGTCAATATTCTGCGGAGGTGATCTCGCTCGCCTGTCACTATGGGAGATGGTATTGCCATGGATTTCAGAATACCCGCGTCTAGCCCTGAGTGATAAGTCGCTCCAAATAGAAACCTCGCAGATAGTTCTTCATTCGTCTCGAGTGGTCCCTTCACTAGTAGTCGTACGGATAACCTCCGACCCAACAGCTATAGGATAGCGTAGTTCTAATATGTCAGGGATGACGGCATCCACCGGGAGGGATGAGTGTAATAACTTGATTGTGATAGGAAATGAAACTATGGATCCCTCTCATACGCATGATATCGAATCTCCAACAAAACACCTGCCGTGTGAGCGGCCACCATCCGCCGTACCACCCCCATACGTCCCGTCCCGTCCCCGATGCTGTTAACGATCTGTATCAGCTCGGTCATCTCCATATCCCGCTCATTAGCGAGCTGCAGAAGCGATAGGTCGTGCAGCCGCGCCACGCGCTCCCCGGCCGAGGCACTCGCCGAGCCATGGACGCACACCAAATGGGCCGTGAGCAGCAAGATCGCGGGACGTCTGGCGCCCCGGGCTACGGATAGATGAGCGCGCAGCTCCGATTCCATCTGTTCGCGGATGGCGGTGATGGGGAGGGTGGGCGAGGGAGACGGCAGTCCTATGACGTAGACGTCTGCGTCGGCGACATCTTGTACTGTGCCCGTGGCTCGTTTCCGGGGAGTTATGCGCGGACAGATTCCATCAGTGTCGACGTCTCCGGGGGTCTGCACGATGAGACGGAGGAGGGTGGGATATCGATCAGCTAGGCTGCGGATAACAGCGATGGCGTGTGTGCCAGACTAAACCCGTCAGCCTCTGTGTATACACTCTGTAGATTCAATATCTAGATCACAATAGAGATAGAGATATATGTATATATATACCGTGACAACCGTTGCCCCTCCCAACCCTAGCCAGTCAAACTGATCCAGCGGCTCCAGTATATTCCCGTCCGTGTGACCCAATCCATACTGCAGGTACGCGGACCACTGTCGCTGAAGCTTAGGCAGCTGCGCATGGGCCGTAGGCATCGGCAAAGGAGTCGAGACGGGGTCCCGACTCGTGGCGGGCATCTGCAGTGCGGCAGGGGCGGCAGTCTCTGCGAGAAACATGGCGGCGTCGAGATACGATGGACGTGTCACGAAGGATGCTGAAAGGGCGCTGTGCGCGACGTGGCCTGGTTCCGGCTCGCGGAGGAATCCCGTCGCCGCCATCATGCGGACGACTCGACGCAGATGCGACTCCGGGATCCCAGCTAGTTCGGCCACGTCTTGGAAGGGGACGCTGTCGGACAGGGGAATGCAGGCGAGGACTTGGAATTCGCCGAGCCAGTGGAGACAGGCGAGGTATTGGTTCTGCTGACTTGGTCAAAATTGAAGGAACGAGTCGATGATGAAGAGAAGGTATGGCCGAACCAACCGACCTGCGTCGCCAGCTGCTGGAGAAAGTCCTGCGGTTCACTGAGAAGGATCTGAATCTGGGTGAGGTGGGAGAGAATCAGTCGTCGCGCCTGTTGGACATCCGGGGATGCTTCGGCCCGGGGGAAAGGCTCGGCATGGTGCATGCGACAGTAGGTCGTGAGCGTTTGGGCTCCGTCGAAGACCTGACGGGCATATGCCTCGAGTTTGTCGATTGAACTTTGCATTCTGATCACCTTTTTAGTCGTTATTTGATTTCCTGTTCGCTGCGTAGAAAGGGCGTTGTTGAGGAGGATTCGGAGTAAGGGAGCCACCGAAATTTGAGTATTTATTTTGGCGCCGACTGTTCAATTTCGAAGAACGACATGACCTCCAAGACGTGAGGAGATATAGGGAGTTGAGATCAGCTCAGACCCCGGCTGGGGGTTCTCATAAATAAGGAAGAAGCCTTGTCGGCCATTAGTTCAATGCAGATGTAGATTGGAGCCTACTCTGGTTGACCCCAGTGGTTAGTACGGGGGAGCGGTGCAGGGATTCAAAGCCTCCAAGTAGCGAGTCTCTCAGTCAGTACTAGTTGCTTACAGTCATATGACGATGCTGAAGTCCCTAATTATATAATTATTCATTGCCGTACACCCCTGTACCTCTGTCTCTAAATCGAAGAATAAAAGCGCATTGATCGTGATAATTATATCAATATCAATAAAGTCATATTAGATGATCAACGACATGAGGTTATCCCAGATGCCTATAATACTATATTAGAAGTATATTTGGATAGATTATTAGAAAGTATAAAACCTGAAGATGGCCTTATCTAGAAATTATGAATAATAAATATATAACTAGCGGGATTAAAAGGATTTCAATCCCTGCACCCTCCACAACCACTTGGGGCAACCCGAGTAACTAACCAGACCTTTTCATGAATTACCAATATCACTTGTTACGTACCCCGGGGTGGCATGCAGGCATTGTAATTGATGGTATGCCGCCGTATGAAAAAAGGGGCCGCTTACCCGCCGATCGACGAGGGTCCCCTTGTCAATCACCATCCATTCACTACTGTCCACTGCCACTTCGAGCAGGCTCTGCGTCAGAAAGCAAACAAACCAGGCGTGGTGTGCATGCAAGAACTGTCGAATCATCTGACGTGCCATTCAGCCGAACGTTTGCTTTGGCCAAGGCACCCGTTGTTTGCCCACTGTTGGAACAGGCTAGGCCCGCTGCAAAAGGGCAGTGCTTGTCCACTTGACGGTCCGAGCCCTCCTGCTCTAGCGAAGGCTTGCCCCATCTTGTCGAAGCGACCATGTGTCCCTTTGCTCTCGCATTCTCTCTTCCTTCCTTCCCCGTGTGGGATTTAAAACGCACAAGGACTACATTGCTGTATTGATACTACTAGAACCCTTCATTAATAGTTAACTGTCAACTCTACGTGCTAACCTCGAGTCTCATATGGCCTTTCCTTCAATTTTCTTAAGTGTGGAATTCAAATTAATTGCCGCATATATATGAGATATCCGTGAGATGGTGTCAATTCCGCTAAGTAAACATTCAACGTGTACATGGCTTATAAACTACTGTCACATACATCGATGGATCGATAGACAGCAGCCAGTTCCCCACTACACTGTATACTGTTAAATGATATGTGAAAACAAACTCCGTAGAAGATTGTAATACCCTGACGAGTAATTCAATAACGACGACCCCTGACATCGAACACAGGTATACTCGGAGGATTAGGTAGATACACATCCCATGGCATTCTACATTGACCATGACACAAGCGTTGATTTACCTCCTTATGAAAACTTCTTCAAGTTTCAAAGTTACCAAGGAAAACTACCATCTTTATGAATCACCTTCCCAACCTCGGCATCCCTCTGCCCCCGTAGGATACTCAGTATCGTATTTCCGGGGATCATTGGATCACTGGCATGCCCCCAGCCACTGCGTTCCTCCTCACTCGTTCCACGTAGATTCGACCGTACGAAGCCCGGACAAAATGCAAAGATCTTGAGCGGGGTATCGAGAGACGCTGCCCAGTCCTGCACCATGATCATATTCAGGGCGGATTTACTCGCGCGATAGGCCTCCCCATTCGACGGACCATGGAACACCCTGGACGTGGGATCGGACGCCAGGGTCAACGATCCGACCCCGCTAGTCACATAGATCGTGTAGGGGTTCGGCGACCGCAGCAGAAGGGACCGGAAGGTGGCCGAGACGACGGCGGGGCCAATGACATTGGTATACATGCAGAGTTGGAGCCGGGTCTTGATGTCGGGGTGTCGACTCGCCACGCCGGCGTTGTTCACCAGCGCATCGAGCTGTCCGAACCGCTGGTGTACGCTGGCCGCGGCTGCCTGGATGGACGTCTGGTCCGTCACGTCCAGTTGCACAGTCGATATATTTTCCGTCGGGATCCCCTCTTGCTTTATTTCCTCTAGCGCCTGCGTGCCCTTTTCCAGGGACCGGCAGGCGAGAATCACATGGAATCCTTCAGCGGCCTGCGCGAGTACCTTGGCTGTGGCGAGGCCGACACCGGAATTGGCTCCTATTCAATCATGTTATCAAGCAGTAGAGTAATGCGAGGCTGGGACAATCCTACCGGTTATTAGAACAACCCGTGGAGACATGGGGGATTACGTGATAAGAAAACAAAATTAAAAAGAAAGTCTCGATTTAATGGAGCTTGATGAAGAAAAAGGAAAGGAAAAAAGAGGGGGTTTGCAGAGAGATAAGTAACATTCCTAATGAGGGGAAGACATATCATCGGACCCCGGTAATAATGTCATGGGAATACGAGCATAAGCTCAATGCTCATACATGATTGGCCCAGCCTATTAGCCATGTGAATGCGCCTGTGTTTTAATCGTTGGTCAAATTTTCTTAATTTTAATTACCTGGCAAGATCTTGCCGACAGTACCTAGCCTGATACTTGCTCTCCTGTGCGAGACTTGAGAGGAGTAAGCTTTCTCATAGTATCTCCATCGCACGCATGCCGTCTGCGCGCCCGTCGACCTACACACCTACAATGGGGACTACGTGATTTATGTGGGTAGTTGCCATGACACCATTCCCAGACGAACGTAAATTTAAAAAATACATTAATAATGTCTGGAAAATGACACCCAATACTAAGTATATACGCTACGGAGTAGAATTTTGGTTATTGCTGAGATATCTTACTTGCTGGGAACAGTGAATATGTTGACAAACCCGAGATAAAAGAATTCCAGAATATATCATCAAGATATAGAGCTCCTGCCATCATTAGGGGCGACTCCACCTATTTCGAAGGCTTGATTGCCGCCGCCGGCTCCACATAGTCGAAATGACCCAAATTCGAAAGGAACGACACATGCTGTGGACCCTGAGACATAAAGCCTCCCAGGTTAATGAAGTTGTGGGGGAAGCCAAGATCAAAATCGTAGGCTTTCTCAACCTCGGCCACATCCTCCGGAGTCAGCTCCAGGCTTAAGGCCTCGACATTGGCCTTGAGGTGGGAGATTTTATTTCCGCCGACCATAGGGAAGATATAGGGCGCCTAGGCCGGTTAGCCACAGAAAGTTTGGTGAGATTAGGGCCTTCTTACCTTTTGAAGGGTATATGCAAGCGCAACAGACGTCACAGGGACTTGATGACGCTTGGCAACGATGTCTAGGGCAGCCGACACCTGTTCTTCGCGACCTGTCTTCATATGAGGCGTTTGACGACCACCCTCTTTAGGAGGGGCATCCGGAGAGCGGAAGTATCCTATATTTATTGATTAATAAACAACAATAAGTAAGATAGAAAAAACAATCATGCCGGAGACACATACCGCTGCCAAGCACGCCGAATGGGTGAATAGCCATGCCCTCGTCTCGAGCCATCGGGATGATATCACGCTCGAGATCACGCATCATAGCAGAGTAGCGACCCTGATAGACTGAGAAAGGACGCAGTCCATGCTCCCGGGCATAGGCATTAGCCTTGGTAACAACCCAAGCGGGCGTATTGCTGATCCCGAGATAGAGGACCTTGCCCTGCTGCACGAGGGTATTAAGCGATTGCATCAGCTCAGGGATGCCGGTGGCAAAGTCCCACGCATGGACATAGTACAGATCAATGTAATCGACCTGGAGACGCTTGAGGCTCTCATCGACGGCCACACGCATGCTCTTAGTGCCGGTGCCACCGTAGTTGCTCTGCTGCACGGAGTTGCCGAAGACCGGGCTCAACGTGTACTTCGTCGCCAGCACAATCTCGGATCGGCGGCCGGTCTTCTGTAACCACTCGCCAATCCACTCCTCGCTCTGTCCAAATTGGTACATGTTCGCAGTGTCGATGAAATTGCCGCCGAGGTCGTAGTAGGTGTCTAGAAGCTCGAACGCCTGCTCCTTGGTACATTCGCCCATCACGCCCTTCCAGTTATTTCCTAGACCTGGATATCCACTTCTTAGTGACAGTTTCCGATGGGGGAAAAGGCTATCTCTTACTCATCCCGCCCAGCGACAACGGGCTGACGCGCACCGACGCCGTGGGGGCGAGGAGACGGTGGCGGCCAAGGGCACTCTTCGGAAGCGGGGGTGGAGGAGGCATTTTCTTGACTTGGGTTGATTTGGATGGAGAGTTCGATATTGTAGTTGTCGAGCTACTCTGGACCTTCAACTTGGTTACCTTCGCTCGTCGAGGTTTAAGTCGAATACTGCAGCACAGAGGGGGGAGAGGCATCGACCTGAACTTATAGCCAAACGAGTGTATTGCCGGATAGCTAGACTCTTCTCAAATATATCTGGGGTGATGCTACAGCTGTAAATGATTTCGCTCTTCCTCTTTCCTATTTGGTCGAAGCTCATTCGTCGGAATCCGATGGTGCATGAGGCCGTCGGCTTTTGGCGGGTTTAGCTTCGATGCTAACTCCGTCGCTACGGTCGGAGTTAGGGTTGTGGAGTTGCTTTGTCATATGCTTAGCAACCCAACTGAACTTATTATTTCCAAAGCTACAAGGATCTTGATGCATCCCCGACTGTTATTACTCTCAGCTGGGTTCCGGTGGCGCATGAGGTCGGTTTGGCAACCCCTGTCAGGAGAGAATCACTTGCTTTCATTGCATCTTCTGCTAAAAAGGCGTACGGAGATACCGCAATTTGCAAAAACCAAAGACCGACAACTAACTAAGTACGAGATTCAACCATGTATCAAGGTATCAATCACTTCTTGGACCCCAGAACGAGCACCACGGAAAAGGTGACCTTCTGCTTCCCGCCCATCGCTGCCCGAAGCTCTTCACGCATCGCCTCAATCTCCGCATAGCTTTCGCCGGCTTGATGCCGATAGTGCGGATACACCGAGTCCAGGTAGGCCTTGACATCGTCAGCATCCCACTCATGCACCCAGAACTCTCGGTCCACAATATCGTGGGTGACTTCGCTCGGTGCGCGGCGATCGACGGGGTGAAATTCAAAGTCGAAGCCCTCGGGGCTGTTGAACAGCAGCGGATAGTCGCAGTTCCACTTGTAGCGCTGCACGTTCTGCCAGTCGCCCGCCGGCAGGGCGATATTGTCGAGGAAGCTAACAAGTCCTTCAGCCCCGCGGCGGTGGAAGGGTTCCCCCGGAGTGCCTTTGAAGGGAAGCAGGAACTGGCAGATGCGCGTTGCCATGCGATCGTATATTTCATCGCACACCGGGTCGGGGAAGATGGGCCGACCGTAGAAGTAGATGGCGAGGGTTCCGCCGGGTCGCAGCAGGGCGTGGAAGGCCTCCAGGGCTCTGGGAGCATCGAGAAGAGGCATGCATTCGCTCACGACGACGAGGTCCGTCTGCTGCAATTCGGTGGGAAGACCAGCGGTGACGAGCTTCTCGGCCGGACTCTGCACAAAAGTCATCCTCTCGAGGAGGTCTGGCGAGATCAGCTTCGGCGCTGCGGCCAAGGCTTGCTCGTTCACGTCCGAGCCGACTACTTGATCATAGTATGATGCCAGTCGTGCCGCGATATTCCCCGGCCCCGTGCCTACATCGTGTGCCACTTCCATACGACCATCACTGTGGTTTGTATGGTATTCATTGATGAGGCGGAAGAAAGTCTCTGGCGGGTTAGGACGCGACGCAATGTAGGATTTCCAAAACGAGACATCGCTGCCTAGGGCGGCGGTGGTAAAGGGCGTCTCAAGTCGAGTCGATGTCTGTGACATGGCTATATTGGAGATAGGCTGCTCGGGTTGAGAATTTCTTATCCAGTGATAATGGGGTTAGAGCTACTGTCCAGAAGAGAAGCCACCACTTTATACCGCCAACCATGTCTCCGAACGAATCCGTAGAGAAGATCGAGAACCGTGCTCAATCAACACCGGACTCCGGCCCTAGGAATGTCTTTCAACGAGACTCTTTTCCGACATCAATGCGCGGAGTATTTTTATCCGAAAGCAAGTTCTATTTGAGTTACTGTACACATAACGCCTCTGGGATTTTCTTTAGTCCTTATCTAGATATATTGTGCACCTTATACTCGTTGCATGTATAGGCAGAGAATGCTACTCTCCAATATCAATATTGACCAAATTATATAGGCGTCCTTAGATTAAAGCTTAGAGTCATTCTCTATGTCATATAATTTCTCTTTGGATGCTCTAGTCATCTCCGACAACTGAATGGTTCCCCGAAAGACATCATGGTGGGCCGCGATGAACCAAATCGGATTCCGAGCCCATCGAAACTTTTATATAGAGCTTTGATCAAGTATGTTCTTAGTATAGAATCATCGTTACCAAGAAGCCATCTCTATCATGTTTACACAGCGACTGCTACCTCTGGGAATCCTCCTGTGGGCCGTCTGGACACGGGCAAGTCGATCTGACTGCGTTCACTCGCCCCAATCGAGAGATTGTTGGCTCCCTGGTTTTGACATTCATACCGACTATGAAGAGAAAGTTCCCCCGGGTAAATTGGTCGAGGTAAGGCACCGTATTCTTGTCATACCATGATTCTCATTGAAGTTTTCTACAGTATGAGCTCACCGTGTCTAACCAAGTCATCGCTCCGGATGGATACCTAACCAATGGAATGGTGGTCAATGGTATGTTATTTCTCTTTACAGGTCTTTAGCAATGGCTGACCGTCGTAGGGCAATACCCTGGACCAACCATTGAGGCCAATTGGGGCGACACTCTGCGTAAGTATATCGACCTTTTGCCTGGCGTCGAACTAATCACCGGCCAGGAATCACGGTCAATAACAACTTGACCAATGACAATGGCACCTCCATACACTGGCATGGACTCCGCCAACTCATGACAAATTATCTGGATGGGGTTCCCGGTGTGACTCAATGTCCAAGCAAGGTGAGACCCCAGAGTCTTCTGTGATAACAGTGTTGACACTTTTACAGCCAGGGTCGTCGCAAGTATATGAGTTCAGACTTATGCAGTATGGCACCTCATGGTATCATTCCCACTTCAGCATCCAATGTAAGGGATATTCTACAACTTCCTCTACAAGCTATTTACTCACAAACTTCCACAGACACGAATGGGGTTCATGGTGAGGAGCTGCGCTTCCCCCAAAATAAAAAGTAAATAATAACGACCGCCAGGGGCGATCAAAATCAACGGACCGAGTAGCATGAACTACGATGTCGACCTGGGTCCGATTCTGATGAGTGATTGGTACCATACCGATGCTTTCGCGCTGTATCCCACCGAGATCTTGACACCAGAGGCTCCCATTCCAGAAAGTAGTGTCATGAACGGCAAAGGAGTCTTTGACTGCGATCCGTCCAAAGACTCTCGGTGTACAGGTAAGAAGGAGCGGCACGAGATATTCTTCAGCAAGGGGACCACTTACCGGCTTAGTCTGGTGAATACGGGTAGCCTCCTCACATACAAGTTTTGGATTGATGGGCATAATTTCACCGTCATCCAGAATGACTTTGTGCCCATCCAACCGTTTGAGACGGATGTTTTGATTGTTGGCATTGGTAGGTACCCCGGTGTCATTCATGTTCAAAGCTAACCGCAATAAAGGACAACGATATGACATTCTGGTCAAAGCAGATGCCGACTTTACCAATGGGACCAACTTTTGGATGCACGCAAACTACTGTGACGTCGACACTTGGGAATCCCGCCTCGGCATCATCCGATACGATCCTCTGAATACTAGTGATCCCTATACGCCTCCTGTGAGCGAGCAGCACTACGGATTCGGCTGTCAGGATCCCCCACCAGAGCGTCTTGTTCCGATTGTGAAGAGGCAGGTGGGTAAAAACGTGAACAGCTTCGATACACCAGACTACCTGCGCATTGGGCTGCAGGCGTGGCCCAACGTGTCGGATCCCAACTCGCGCATCCACACCTGGCTCCTCACCAACCGAAGCATATACCTCGACTGGTCTGATCCCAGTCTCAAAAAGCTCACCTTGGACGCCACTCCCGATTTTCCACCCGACACGACCCCCATCACATTGGACTTCCAAACCGGAGACTGGGTGTACTTTCTCATCTTGAACAACTATACACTAAGCGATGCGGCCACACCCCGAACCATCCCGCGGTCCGTCCATCCCATCCACCTGCACGGCCATGACTACGTAATCCTTGCCCAGGGTGAAGGGCCATTCCCAGACGACGTCGTTCCCAATCTGGATAACCCAGCCCGGAGAGACGTGGCTAACTGTCCCATCGGCGGGTATCTCTGGATGGCGTTCCAGATCAATAATCCCGGTGCCTGGCTGATGCATTGCCACATTGCGTGGCATGCCAGTGCCGGGCTCGGACTCCAATTCATCGAACAGCCTAGCCAGATCAAGCCCCTGATGGAGCAAGCCGGAGTGTTACCCGATTTTGCGGATCGTTGTAACGAGTGGACTAACTGGTATGAGAACCATAATGTTCGGGACAATACAACGCAAGAGGATTCGGGAATCTAAATCAGTGGCGCTGTATGTCCTGTTATCCGCTATAGTTGAATGTCCTGCGGCGAAGAAGTCTATCAAATTTACAAGTTCATGTGAACCACGCTCCTCCATCCTCAGCGCTGGTTAATGAGAGATTTTTGTCCAAGGAATTAGAATAGCGAGTTCAAGTATAATCCTAGTCCCCAGAACAGCGTATCGACCATGTATTTGCGGAAAGCAGAATGAGCTATTCTAAAGACACATACTAGCAGCGATCAGTTTGTCGGCGCTGGGCACTTCCTCTTAGGTCTAGATGGCTGTTACAGGTAGACAAGAAAGGAAACGATTGGGTATGCCGTACAGGAGGCTCCGCAAGGACGAACCATAATAGACAAGATAATACACACGATCCTTCCATCACTCGCCCCCACTCATGTCAGATTTCGTATCATGCTAGCCTTTCGGTGTTGGATTTATTCGTATCTCTGACGTGAGAAGGGAGATCGGGCAAGTAAGTAAACGAGCCCCGAGCGTGGAAAATTGTTGCGTCGGCCACCGAGTCCCCCAGGGCTTCTTTCATGTCTTTTCCCAGGATTGGGGGATAGTGTTCCTGCATCCACGTGGCATGCACTCCCGCCACCGGATCAGCACCTCCCAAACTAGTACCGGGTTCTATATATATATAACCTAGGAACAGGAACGGCAATACACTATCCAACAAACAACAAAATGCTTTCCCTCCAAGCCTTACTCGCTCTCATCGCGGTCATACCAGCCGCAGCTCGGCCTTTTCCAGACTATGCAATTGTCGGGGCAGGACCCGCTGGGTTTGTCCTAGCGGATCAGCTCTCACAAAACCCAAATGTGCAGGTGGTTCTACTGGAGGCTGGTCGCGATGGCATCAATGACACCAATATAAACAGTGGGTTTGAGACGGACAATTAAGAGACTAGTGAATGAAGGCTGATTTTATTCCAGCTCCCGCATACTATCCCCTCATCTCAGGATCCTTCTGGGAATATTCCTCTCAGCCCGACCCCAATCTCGACGGTCAGGCACCGACTCTTCAACAGGGGCGGGTCCTCGGAGGGGGTACAGCAGTCAATGGCATGGCATATTGTCGAGGATCTGCCTCTCTTTTTGATGAATGGGCCCAACGGTCCGGCAACCCAGGCCTAGCATGGAACTCGCTGCGAGAGGATTTCAAAGCCACAAGTCATTATACTCCCCAACCAGCCAACTATCCCCAGGTTGTCAATACGTCCAACTACGGCCAGGGACCCCTTGAGGTCAGTCGAGCCCCGACTGGCACAGGCTTCGACGAGCCCTTTGCGCAGGCACTGGAAAGTTCTCTCAACGTGCATGAGGTCGATATGACCGACGGAACCGGACTGGGTATGTGCAAAGGGCTGCAATCTATTCGTGTCTCTAGCCGCACGCGGTCCTATGCTCGTAATACGTTTGGTCTCCGATTAGAAGACAGACCCAATGTCAGAGTTATCACCAACGCTTGGGTGCAGCGCATCGGATTCGCCGGTCAGAAAGCCGTTAATGTTACCTACGTTGACACCGTGTCCAACCAAATCCACGTGCTCCCTGCAAAAGAGATCATTGTCAGCGGTGGGGCGATCAATACACCCAAAATATTGAAGCTCTCCGGGGTGGGACCCGCTGCTGAGCTCTCCAAGCTGGGCATCCCCGTCGTGGCGGACATTCCTTCGGTTGGGGCCAAGCTATACGACCACCACTTCGGAATCGTCGAAGTTGAAGTCACCCCGGACATCATGACCGTCTGGCAATGGGCTACGAATACCACGGAGAAGGCCCTGGCAGAGAAACAGTATGCGACGCATGCTTCGGGTCCTCTGGCCCTTGATAATGGACTACTCTTCGCGGCATTCCGCGTGCCAGATTCCGTCTTCGATGGCATCAACGGTACCCACTATACATCCCTGCCAGCGGATCGTCCGCACGTCCTGATGGAGTATAGTACCGTGCCATTTGACACGGCTACCCCTAACATCAGCACTGTTACGGCGTGGGCGAGTCTCGTTCAACCGGAGGCGGCCGGCACCGTGACCTTAAATTCCTCTGACTACCGCGATTCCCCGATCATCAACTCTAATTATTACGGTTCTCCGGCTGACCGAGCCGTTATGCTCTGGTCCTACAAGAAATTACGTGAGATTTTGTCCTCGGACCCTCTCAAATCCGTCATCATCCAGGAGTGGTATCCCGGTCCGAACGTTACGTCTGATCAGGACGTCTGGTCTGCCATCCAGCAGCAGTCATACTCGTTTCACCATCCGCTCGGCACAGTTCCTATCGGTGAAGCTCTGGACAAGAATTGGAGACTGAAGGGCCTGAAGGGGATACGCGTTGTTGACTCCAGCACATTCCCATACCCGCCAACTTGTCATCCGGAGGCATCGGTGTATGCGCTGGCGCACCGTGCCGCGGCAGACATTCGCCTGGAAGATGGATCTCGATAGTCTATGATGCTCCGTATCGTTATACAGTTACCGGGCTCCGATCTCCGATGTAGAATAGTCTTTGATCTTAGTCGGTTATGTATTGAACTCTCCGGAGTCTCGGGGTTCGCTGTCGGGCTCCGGTGATTGATCATACGATGTATTCATTAAAGGATTGGGGGATGATAGACTTCATGGGAAAGGGTATTTATCCTTCCTGCCCTGGTTGCTTTCAATAAGACGATTCAAATCTGAGTTTGCGCACAATGGCATCTACGAGTCTTTCCCCCTTACCGTTCTACGACATCCCTAACCTATCCGATGAGCGTTCCAGGACCCTGCACGCTTTGCTCCAACAGGGCCATAGAGAAATCGGCCTACTGCTCGGTCCAAAGCTCCTCTTCCACAGTCATGTCCCCCATGTAAGAATTTTTTCTCCTTCGTATACCTATGGCTGATCAAATAGAAATTGGGGTCCGCCTACAGTCTTGGTGCTTCTGTGGACCAGATGAAGGAGATGTATCAGACTGAAACGGTAGGACTAAACTACGAGAAGAAAGAAGACAATAGCCTTTTTACGCGCGAGAGCATTACCCGTCAGAATTGGCAGAAATTCATCAATAACAAGAGGTATAATATTATCATCGGTATTCCCGTGCTCCATCTAACCTAGATCTCAGCTACACCGTCTCTTTCACGGATTTCTTCGATCGAGAAGTCTCCCAGAGCCACGGAGACTGGAAGGCAGTGGTCCATCAATATCTCTTCGACCCGTCTTATCCCCTGATTAACGGTTTTATTGGTGGATGTTAGTACTTACCTTCCCATGAAAGAATGAGCTAACCATTTAGTGGGTCATCCTTTAATTCATCTCGCCTACGCCTATGAGCTCAATTGTCCCGATGTGGCAACGGAAGCACTCAGTCTGGGCTGTACAGAACGGGACTATACCTTCCGATTTATGGACCTCCCATCATCGGGTGACAACACCTCCCTTAAGGACATACTGATGAAAGTCCACGCCGACCCTCGCTTCGACAATCTGTTTGATCTTCCCGGCTACGCCAACATCTTTACTATCTTTGGTGCAGCCGAACCAGCTCTCTTGGAGTACTGGCAGGCCTGGAACGTCACCGATCCGGACCGCCAACTCGAGGAACTCCTCGATCTGGCGGCCTTGCTTACCATCTCGACGCCAACACAGGAGCATGAGTATGATTTCTATTTTGCGCATATGTTGACCGTTGGACATGCTGTCCGATTGCTGCTTCCTCATTTTCCTTCGGAGTGGGTTAAACCTGTGCTCCGGCAGTATTGGATGTTTGTTTTGTATATGTATATTGCTCAGTTGAGGCCGGACGTTGCTCATCTTACGTTGCCGTCGGCTGTGGAGGAAGACAAAGATTGGGAATGGGTGAAGACTCAAGCTTTCTGCGGGGATTTCGGGTATGACTCCCATCGTCTGAAAGTCTTGAGAGCTTTGAAATCAGCCGAGGATACATGGGGCTGGAAGGGTGGCCAGTATCTGGCGTGTGCCGTTCACTTTGTTCAGAGTTTCAATGGATGGACTGGCTTTGGGAGGGGAGTGGATGGGGTTGAATAGCTGCACTTGATTGGACCTTGATATAATATCCAATGTAGCTCTTCTTGGCAATCAGTACATATTTAACATGGAAATGAGGATAAAGGGAAAAGACAATCTAGAGTGTCACGTCTAATCACTATTAATATGTCTCTTATGAAGAACCTCCCAAGGCTTCATAGGTTTCCCAGGCCTGAGGGAGTAGGGGGAATAATTGATGATTGCAATGCTTAGATGACAGAAAATATACCCGCCGGTGCGAAAACCCCAGCACATTATGCTATGGACAATATTCTATAACTTCATCAGTCGATATTAAACATCTTACAGATCGTGAGAGGACTTGTCAATATTTAATACACCATAATTCATTGTCTACTACAAAGGAAGTCGTTTCTTTACCCGATCAGGCAAATATATATATCTCCGCTTGTGGACCACCATTCTCGATGAGAACGGTAAATATTATTTTTCAGTCTACGAAAGATGTGCCCCACTGCTTATGATACTGAGCAGCACTACGGTGTTGAATATTGAGAGAAAGAAACCTCTCATTGATGATATACCATTAATGACCTGAGTAGTCGGATTGAGTATGGTGCTTCAGGTGTTCCCGGGTCTTCCGCATGGGCAGGAATTGCGTATTTGCGAGACAGTGCTCCTAGTTGCCCAGCCCCTTTCTACGCTACTACAACAATACTAGAGTGGCGCCGAGGAATGTGTCACTATTAGTGTGAATGATTAAGAGCAAGACAAGTAGTTATCATGGGGTCCTGGTCTGTCCTACGCTACGACCTTATCGGCATCGGCGACAAAGATGCTCTCCACGGGAATATGCGCAAAATAAATGGACAAATATCCTCTTTGTGACGTCTATTGGACAGGCCTCTGGGATTTATTTTCAGACGAAGCCATACAAAGTGATTGTGCTGATAAGATAATAACAGTAAAGGATCGATTACAACACCCCATCGTCCCGTTCGTGAAGTGGGAAATGAAGGTAAGGTAGTCGAATGAATCCAATCTTTTCACCATTAAGGCCCCGACTTAGGCAGATAAGGATGCAACCAAGGAAAGTAGTGACTCAGGAGACCGTATAAGATACACAACGGCGTTCCCAACGGGAATGCAGCACTTCGTCCCGTATTGACAACACTGACATTCTTAAAGTCATACCGACCGTCGACATCCTCGACAGCCTCGACCATGGCCGCAGCCAGATCGATGTACGCGATAAAAGAAGTCTCCCTGTCAAAGTCCAGACGATAACCCCGAGGCTTATCGACCGCCAACCCGCCCGGCTTGATGTAAATTGTAGTCAACCAGTCCTCCTGCGCGCGCAAAAACTTTTCCTGCACGCGTAGGTCGTCATAGACATAGGATCCGGCGCGTATCATAATGGGATGGAACCACCACGGCATGTTGCGTGAGAGATAGGGATCGATCGTGGCGGAGGAGAGAACCACCAGCTTAGGCATGGGTTGTGGAGATGACTTCTTCAGCACCGAAACCACCCCACGGGCTGTATCCTCGGCCACTCGACACCCTGGTAAATTGTCGTTCATTGTCACGACGAGGAAGATAGCCTTGCACCCGCGGATGCAGTCTCCCAACACTTCCTCATCACTGATAGAGCCTGCGAAGATCTGAAGTCGAGGGTCTTTGACCTCGTCTGGCAGTTTCTTCTCTAGTTTTGCCTTGTTGCGGCAATAGGCGTGGATGGAAGCGTTTGGGTTCTGAAGGAGAATCTGGATGAGGGAACTGCCGCAGTTGCCTGTAGCTCCGAGAACAGCATAACAGGAAGACATGATGTTTTTTTCTTCTGCTCCTTTCGTATCGTGAAAGGCTCTACGGTGAATTACGTGTTGAAGCACTCAGGATGGTTTTGTATCGCATCGTAGTACGTTTCATTCCCGCTAATCTTGAATACCCACGCTGAACGGAGTCCGGTCGGATCGGTACAATAATCATTACTTATTTTCGCCGTTTGTTTCAGCTAAGGAATGAAAGTTAGATAATCTCATGCATTGAAACTATTACAAATTGGTTGGTAGAGTTGCAGGAAAATCGTCGGGTTCCGATGGTCAGGTGTCGGAACCCGACATCGGTGATCTGACCCCGGAAAAATCAGTCGAAATATCCCCGATGACTGCACCATAGTACTCTAACTTGCACCAAAGAAGGATCATAACCTATCCTGACAGTACCTGGTCAATACATGGAGTACACAGGTTTGATCATCGTAGTGTTCGACCAAATCAGTTCAACTGCCGCAATGTCCCAATCCAGCCCATCAGCGCCCCTGTCAGAGGGAACAAAACCCTCGTTGTGTGTAAGAGAGTCCACTTAGTAATAAGGGATATCGCGTTGTCAAGCGACACGACCTGTCCTGCATGGTTCGAGATTTGGGTGGCGAAGAGCGTGCTGTTGGTAGCCTGCATGACCGTCCAGGTAAAAGGCAACATGCTCATAGTTGTCAGACCGGCCAACGCAAAAATTCCCCAAGGTCGACCGGACTTTCTCTTGCGAGCCACTGCCCAGGCGTAGAAGAAACCGGTTGCTACCGACAGGGTGGGCAAGACGCGATGGCCATAGTGGTACACTCGAACCCATTGATCGATCAGGTGTGCTGGTTCGACGGACGTGTCGAGGAGAACTGGGATAGTCAGGAGAGAAATGTTCATCATTGAGCCTAGGCACTGTTAGCCAGAGTGCTTCTAATTGCAACCGATTACACGCCGTGCCTGATAGAAAGGATCCGGTGATCACGGCAAGGGCTTCAGCCCCGATGACTGGATGGAAGTCAAACATCATGATAGACAGTAAGGTGGATGGAGGAATGAAGATTGAGAATTATTGTATACACTCGAACGTCGAATATCACTGATATTGTGCATGTAAAGACTACAGCGGAAAAGGAATATATAGCTAAAGTAAGGTCGACCTACACAACCTTCCCATCCCTGACAAACTCCTCCACCCATCCAATTGTCATCCTAAAATCGTTAGTCAAGATCCATTCACCTGGAGGAAGTAACCTACCGGCTCCTCTTAGTATCGGCAAAATTTTCATGATCCCCGATCAAATGCTCCTTGTACCAGGGGTCCTGCTTCATGCGCTTGTAGTCCTCAATATCCCTAAACACCGCCTGGCTAAAGCAGTCATAGTCCGCCACATTGGCAAATTGGGGGTCGAAGAGCTCGGCCATGAGGGCACGGGTGGCACTGGTGTTGTGGATCTGTGAAATCAGCCGGAGTCCGAGCCTGTTGGCAATTCCCGAGCTCACCTGTGTCCAGCGAACGATGCCATACTTGGCCATCAGGTCTTTGGTCATCGGCGCCGAAATTTGGGTCATATGGTGCCGGTAATCCTCCTCACTCATTCCTGGTTTTCGGTAGCCACAGATTGTAAGGCAGAGGAGCTTTCGAGCCGATGGGGCCAAGGCCGCATTCTCGCCATGGTCATCTTCTTTGGCCATTTTTTACAAAGAGTGCTTTTTACTGAACTAAATTGGAGATACTGTTAGTGATAGAATTTAAAGGATGGGGATTCGGAGATTTGCTCTAAACGGAATCCGACGTCGCTACACAATTTCCCGGGCCTTTAACCTGATCCGAATGCGCGTACAAATCTTAAATCAGTAGGGTAGGTACTTCAGCGACATCTAGTTCTCTTGTATAATGAGTACGTGGCGCGGTAAAACAAAGCCTGTTGATATGGAACGGAAACAGAGAATACAGTAGCCTCTGGTATAGTGGCAAATGCGAATGATGCCTACTACATAGCGTAATGGAAAAAATAAGTGTAATTGATCCTAGAAACTAGAACGAAATCGCAAACCATTTCTTCTCTCCGCCTCGGAGCTCAAACGCAACCTGACCGTCCCCTGCCAACTTTCTCAAAACCTCGTCCATGAGTGGCTCCAGTGCCCGCTGTTTCACCTCATCAGCAATACCCTCTCCGTACATCGTAGTGACCAACTCCTTGACAGTTACACTGGCCATCTTGCGTCCGGACTGACGTCTGATTTCCGTTAGTGTCCGTAGGATCTGCACTTCCCGTCGGTTCTTCTGTGCCAGCTCCCCTTGGATCTTCCCCGGAAGGTCGATGATGACAACACCGTGAGCCGGGTAGCCGGTAGTACATCCTTGAAGCTGCATTTTGTTCAAGGATGCCATGTACACGCCGAGTTCCTCTACCGCGCTGCTCCCATGGCCCAGAATGTTGTCCCCGGTGAACATGGCGTTTTCCTCCTCAAGTACAAAACACATATGATCATGGGAGTGTCCCTGAGCATGAACCGCACGGATCGTGGCGCCCTCCACTGTAAACCTTTGGCCGTCTTCAATAGGTTGTTGGTTTCTCCCGGGAGAGTTCTTGTAAATGCTCTGCGACAGGCCGGGGTACAGGCGAAGAAGGTCCGGGACACCGCCCGTATGGTCACCGTGCCAGTGGGTGAGAAGAACATGGGAGAGAGTGATGGACTTATCGACCAAGGTAGATGCGATGAGCTCAGCCCATTCCGGGATGCCCTGGCCTGTGTCGATGATCAGTCGGCGGGAGCCTGTCCCAACGATATACGTGTTTGTTCCTTGTAGAGTAAACTGAAGCCATCAGTATCTCCTCTAAGTCTTTTCATTAGGTAGCCTTATAGGTACCTTTCCAGGGTTTTGTCCAAGGACTCGCATCACGCGAGGACTAAGTTGTTCCACATTGGCCAGTTCAGGTAGTCGGGCTTGCTGGGTAACGAGATAGTGCTCAAAGGCGCTGATGTCCAGCGCCTTGTTGATCTGACGATATCCCCCTTCTCCCATTGTTGTTGAATCGACTGAACTGATGGAAGAATCGAACCGGTCGAGAGTCAGGTCATTGTCGACTCCGCTGTCCGATGCGACATTCGTGCTGACCCGAAGGTCAACAACCCCGTGCCCATCGAATTCCGAACAAATCCACCGGCCATCGCCGAGCTTATCCCAGCTGTGAAGATATGGAATTCCCGGAGTATGGTCGGATTGCGCTCTTTTGTTGTGGCGTTAGGACGAAACGTACATATGAACGCCCCCGTTCCCCAATAAAACTTCTGATTGACTGTTTCTTCTATCTTTCTTATCCACCATTTTCCCCCCGTTGTGTGTCATCCTACATCCTGGATTCCTGTTCACATAGTTGGGACACTATTCCCAGTATGGATGTCTTTACCCCAAATTCAACGGAGGCTCGTCCCATGAAGATTCTGTATTTCAGCAACGAATTCCCTCCGGATGATCTGCAGGAACTGCTTCGACGACTTCACACCCACAGCAAGATTGCACAACATGATATACTCGCACGGTTCATCCGTGAAGCCACCTTAGCCATCAGGGACGAGGTGCGCCAGCTGTCCACCACGTTACGGTCTTTGGTTCCGGCATTTGAATCCGTCCTGGAACTGGCCAATTACAGCGAACTGCGTAAAGGGCCTCTGGCTGGATCTATAGAGGGTGTGCTCCTCTGTGTGGTACAATTGGCCTCGCTTATCGGGTAAGTCCACCAAATTCATCCTTATGAACAGTTTCTCATCCTTTTGCTTGCAGGTACTACGAGAATGCACCCCGCGAGTTTGACCATACCACAGTCAAGACACGTCTAGCTGGGCTAGGGATCGGCCTCATGGTGGCCGGAGCTATTGGATGTGCCCCCGCTTTGACAGATATTCCTGCCAGCGGTGCATTGGCTGTTCGATTGGCCTTCCGTCTCGGGATTCTCGTTGACGAGGTCTCGCACACCTTACAGCCGCGAGACACTACGGGCTCCCCAGACAGCTGGGCATATGTTCTGCCAGATGTGGCCGTCGATGAGGTTCAAGAAGAACTAGATAGGATTCACGCGGAGCAGTCAACTCCTGAAGCCAGCAAGATCTTCATCAGTGCCCTCAGCGCCACCTCGGTCACTATCAGTGGACCGCCTGCGAGGCTAAAAGCTCTCTTCCGCACGGCGGACTTTTTCCGGGATCGGAAGTTTGTTGCTCTTCCCGTCTACAGTGGTCTATGTCATGCGAAGCACATTTACAAGACCGAAGACGTAGCTCGCGTCGTACAAGCCGACTCAATGTCTTCCGTGTGTCGCCCGGTCCTCCCGGTGCTCTCAACTAGCACAGGCAAGCCCTACGTCGCAACAACAGCAGAAGAGTTTTTCGGACAGATTGTCTCAGAAATTCTTACTCAGCCAATCACCTGGGACAAAGTGATCGAGGGACTCGTACAGGAGGCCGATGACCTCGCCACGTTAGACTGCCGAGTCTTTTTATTCCGCATGTCGCTCGCTGGCAGCGAACTTGTCAATGGCTTGACAAACGCCAAATTGGAAGTATCGACTGAGGACGTCCTCGCTTGGACCAAACAGCCCTCGACAGTCACATCCACACCCCGAGGTCCCTCCCAGTCCAAGATTGCCATCGTCGGCATGTCCTGCCGTATGCCAGGAGGCGCCACTGATACCGAAAAGTTTTGGGACTTGCTGGCCTCGGGGTTGGATGTGCACAGGAAGATTCCACCGGATCGATTCGACGTTGAAACACACTATGATCCGGCGGGAAAGCGTGTCAATGCCAGCCATACGTCTTATGGCTGTTTCATTGATGAACCAGGTCTCTTTGATGCGTCATTTTTCAATATGTCACCACGCGAGGCCCAGCAGACCGATCCTATGCAGCGTCTGGCTCTGGTGACGGCTTATGAGGCGCTGGAACAGGCTGGTTACGTCGCCAACCGCACACCCGCTACGAACTTGCATCGAGTGGGCACGTTTTATGGCCAGGCCAGTGACGACTACCGCGAAGTGAACACAGCACAGGAGATCAGCACATATTTCATCCCCGGTGGATGTCGAGCGTTCGGACCCGGTCGTATCAATTACTTCTTCAAATTCTCTGGGCCTAGCTTCAGCATCGATACCGCGTGTTCATCAAGCCTAGCGACTATTCAGGTATGTGTCATAAGTCCGCGTCAATCCTCAATCACTGACGAGATAGACCGCCTGTACGTCTCTCTGGAATGGGGAAACCGACACCGTCGTAGCTGGTGGCATGAACGTGTTAACAAACTCGGACGCCTTTGCTGGCCTCAGCCACGGTCACTTTCTAACGAAGACGCCCAATGCCTGCAAGACATGGGATTCCGAAGCCGACGGCTACTGCCGCGCGGACGGTATTGGATCCATCGTTATGAAGCGGTTAGAAGATGCTGAGGCCGATAATGACAACATTCTCGGCGTCATTCTCGCAGCAGCCACTAACCATTCCGCGGAAGCAGTCTCCATCACGCATCCCCATGCCGGCGCCCAAGCTTACCTGTACCGCCAGGTGATGAGCCGCGCCGGTATCGATCCGTTGGACGTAAGCTACGTTGAAATGCATGGCACAGGCACGCAAGCTGGTGATCTGGTGGAAATTGCGTCCATTAGTGAGGTATTCGCTCCGGTCACTCGACGTCGCTCCACCAAACAGCCGTTGCATATCGGGGCGGTCAAATCCAACGTCGGACACGGAGAGGCTGTTGCGGGTGTGACAGCTCTACTAAAAGTGCTTCTAATGATGCAGAAAAATACCATTCCTCGCCATATCGGTATCAAGAATTCACTTAACCCCGGATTCCCCAAGGACCTTGACGCCCGCCAGCTGCGCATCCCTTTCGAGGCCCAACCGTGGCCTCGTCTGCCCGAGCGACGACGTATCGCTGTAATCAACAACTTCAGCGCCGCAGGCGGCAACACTACTGTCGTTCTTGAGGACGCACCCATTCGTGCTCGATCCGGGTGTGATTGCCGTCCGTTGCATCCTATCGCTGTCTCGGCGAAAAGTAAGGTGTCCCTGCGAGGAAATCTCGAGAATCTCCTGGCTTATTTGGACGCGCATGCGGACGTGTCCTTGTCCGACCTCTCCTATACAACCACTGCCCGTCGACACCACCATAACCACCGTGTGGCCGTCGCCAGCGCAGACCTGGCACAGCTCCGGAAGCAGCTGACTTCCTACCTAGCAACAGTTGACACCCACCCAGCCATCTCCCCGACTTGGACCCCGTCCATAGCCTTTGCCTTTACAGGGCAGGGCGCATCGTACAAGTCGATGCATGTCGAGCTCTACCACGATTGTCCGCCATATAAGGCGCAGATCCAGCACTTGGACGTAATAGCTCAGCGCCAGGGATTCCCATCCTTTATTCCAGCACTCGATGGGAGTCACGACAAGGACCACGCACACTCGCCCGTTGTCACGCAGCTAGCCCTCGTCGCCACAGAGATGGCGCTATCCACTTACTGGGCGACGCTTGGTATCACCCCAAGCCTGGTCATCGGGCACAGTCTCGGCGAGTACGCTGCGCTGTACGTCGCTGGTGTACTTTCCGCCAGTGACGCCCTTTTCTTGGTGGGGTCGCGCGCGCGCCTTCTGGAGAAGAGATGTGCCATGGGGAGCCATCGCATGGTGGCAGTCCGAGGGTCCCTAGAGACCATTGCCGAATATGTCGATACGTCCTATGAAGTTGCCTGCATCAACGGCCCAACTGACACAGTTCTGAGCGGCACGCAGGCGGAGATGGATGCTGTCTCAGCGCAACTGCAGTCAAAGGGTCTCCGGTGTATAAACCTAGACGTCGCCTTTGCGTTTCATTCGTCCCAGACGGATCCGATCCTCGACGACTTTGAGGCCCTGGCCGCAACTGGTGTTCTCTTCCAGACGCCGACCCTGCCGATAGTATCGCCCCTGTTAGGCCGTGTCATCTTTGACGAAAAGAGTGTCAACGCGTCCTATGTCCGCCGAGCCACACGCGAGACTGTCAACTTCCGTTTGGCACTAGAACGTGCCCGGGACATGGGTCTCGTCGATGATACTACCGTCTGGGTGGAGATTGGACCTCATCCCGTGTGTCTTGGGTTTGTTAAAGCAACACTTGAGGGTGTTTCTCTGGCAGTGCCATCACTACGTCGTGGCGAAAACGCTTGGTGCACCCTGGCGCAAAGTTTGGTTGCGCTGCATAGCGCCGGTATTCCTGTCGGTTGGAGCGAGTTCCATCGTCCCTTTGAACGCGCTCTGTGTCTACTAGACTTGCCAGCCTACAGTTGGAACGAGAAGAATTACTGGATACAGTATAATGGGGATTGGGCTCTCACGAAAGGCAACACTTTTTACGATGCTGAGAAGAAAGCTCTTCAGGCTTCTCCTTCTCCTGCCAACTCCTTGACGTCGACAGTGCACCAGATAATTGAGCAGAACATCCAGGGAGCATCCGGTCATATTATTATGGAGTCGGACCTGATGCAGAGGGAGTTCCTTGAGGCGGCTAATGGCCATCGTATGAATGACTGTGGGGTTGTCACGTCGGTATGTATCCTTTTCCTTTGCTTCTGGAGATGGTAATAGCCTGACGAGAAAATAGTCTATTCACGCTGATATTTGCTACACGCTCGGCCGTTACCTGCTGCAAAACATGCAGCCCGATATCAAAGACATACATATGAACATCACGAACCTAGAAGTGCGCCAGGGCCTTGTGGTACAGAAAGATATTAACAAACCGCAGCGCATCCGCGTGTCCGCCGCCACGCCCGACATCAACTCGGGGGTTATCAATCTCCACTGGTACAACATAGGCCGAGAGGATGACCCCTTTGCCAGTGCAACACTGCTTCTTGAAGATGCGGAAGTATGGCGGACATCCTGGATGCCCTTAGCGCATCTCATTAACAGTCGCATCGTGGAACTAGGCCATTTGGCAGAGTCCGGCCAGGCGACGCGGTTCTCGCATAACATGGCATACCAGCTATTTGCTCACAATCTGGTGGACTACGCGCCGCAATACCGAGGAATGAAGTCGGTGGTGCTATACGAGTTGGAGGCGTATGCCGATGTGGTCCTAGCCCCGAATGATCATGGGACATGGACAGTGCCCCCATTCTTCATCGATAGTGTGGCCCACCTGGCGGGATTCATCATGAACGTGTCCGATGCCGTCGATACTAAGAACAACTTCTGTGTCACTCCTGGTTGGAAGAGTATGCGGTTCGCGTCTCCGCTTGTGGCGGGAGGTTCTTACCGTTCGTATACCAAGATGATCCCCACACTAGATGACCCCTCCGTATATCTGGGCGATGTTTATATACTTCAAGAGGGTGTCATTGTTGGGATGGTCGGAGGTATCAAGTTCCGACGGTACCCACGGATTCTTCTTAACCGGTTCTTTTCGGCTCCGGATGCAGATGCATCGCCAATATCTGCATCAACGGTGGCCAGGCGTGTCAAAACTGCTGCTGTGCCTGAGGTTGTTCCTGTGAAATCGTCTACGTCACTACACATACCCACAACTCCAGTTCCTCCGACAAGTACAGCAACAGCGATGCCAATGCCTGAGCAAACCAAGACGTCCCCCCGAGATCCGGAGAGCACCGCCGCCAAGGCGATCGCCCTCATTGCCAAAGAAGGCGCCCTCGAACTCTCGGATCTGACAGATGACGCACAATTTGCCAACCTGGGTGTCGACAGCCTCATGAGTCTGGTGATCTCGGAGAAGTTCCGCGACGAGCTAGGTATCACCGTAAGTGGAAGTATGTTTTTGGAGTATCCAACAGTGGGCGATTTGCGAGCGTGGTTGGAGGAGTATTATAATTGATAGTAAATGTCTTCGTTCGTCGGATCAGATGAAATTGATATTTTGCCGAGTTTGAAGATCACAGCCAGAAGGTAGAGTACATTGTGCTTCTTCCGCCATTCTAAGCGTAACTAGGACGACGGGGCATCGAGGTGTAGTAACAATGAGGGAGGACAGCAGTATCGACTTACTAATCATCTACCAGCAAGGAGAAAGAAATAGTGCATCCATGGTATGTTGAGCATAAGTGACAAAAATAGCAACTAAGAAACCGAATGTGACAGTGTCTCCGTAAGACACACGGTCAGACAATATATGTTGGGACAGTATCTCTCCGTCGCCTGACTGGCTAGGCGCGATATAACATTTTTGGTCTAGCGGTTAGCGCGTCGACAATATATAATTCTTGATGTTGAGGAGCATGCAAACGTTTGGATTCTTTCAAGATATTGTCTGTGTGACATGACCACGTTGCATTGTTTTAAGGTTAAAGAAGGGGAGATGAATCATGGGCGGCTTGCTACATTATGCTGGGTATCTTGAACTACAATCTATCATACTTGATACACATTCTTGGAAATTTCGGTAGAATTCAACCAGCTGTACCTTGGTACATCTATTTGTAAATAATATCACCTTTCACACTTATCGGTTCTTTGTTCACGAGTCAAAGGACCCGTTCCGGCAATGACAGATACTTCGCAACGGCCTGCTGCACCTCAGCGCGAACGACCTTGTGAGTGGCGTTGACCGGGAACTCCGACAGCCCAATCTGCCGCAGCGACAGCACCCGATCCAGCAAACAGTCCTGACCTAAAATATCCACAACATGAGCTCGTATCTGGTCTTCGGTCTTGTCCGTCATGTCACTCAGGACGGCAATCGGCCTTGGATCAATGGCCGGATATGCAACAACAGCGGCCTACACAACCGTCCATCAGTTATCGTGTCTATCAAAGGGTGAGTTTCTTCTTACCTGACCCTCCGTATATTTCTCCAGACAGCTCTCTACTGCCGCCGGCATAATGGTCTTCCCCCCTCGCCGGATGGCATCCTTGGTGCGGCCCAAGATGAAGACTAGTCCGGAGACATCCATGACAGCTACGTCTCCCGTGACGAACCATCGTGCATCATCCTCGACATGAAACGCATCATCCCCACCACCTACAAGATAGTCGCTAATGACACTCTCACATTGAACCTGCAGCACCCCAGGCTGACCACGTAATACGACAGTTCGTCGTTCGGGGTCCCAGATCCGCAATCGGGTTCCGGCTGCCACAGCTCCCGTCGGACAGATCTCGCCAAACAAGGGAATTTCCTTATCGGCTTTGGTGAACGGCCACTCGAAAAAGCCCAGGCCCTCCGTCATGCCATGGCTGATGCAAACACGGGCCTTTGGGAATAGGCCCTCACAGGTACGAAGCACATCATGCGTGATGGCGTCGCCACCGAGATGAACGGTGCGGACCGAGTCAGTCAGCCTCAATTGGCCATCCAACTCGCGAGCCAGGGCATGCACCATGGCGGGCGACAGAACCAGAAATGTCACATCGTGATTCCGCAGCGCCGTCAGGGTATCCGTGACCGCGAAGCTTTGTTCGGCCATGATAACCGCTCCGCCCTGTCGCCAGGTCTGGAGGGTGTGTGCCGGGGCAATGGCGCGCGAGTTGTGCGCCTGCTGCAGCACGGAGGTGGCGTTGTCTGGTGTAATCAGCCATGAGAGATGCTCTAGCACATGCGTCAGGGCGGCAACGCGCTGCGGACAACCCTTGGGTCTGCCAGAAGTGCCAGACGTGAAGAGGATCGAGTGGATGCGATCTGGGTCGTCCTGTCGGGCGAGCTCGAGCAGACGGTTCTCACCGGGGAGGACAGTGTGACCCAGGGCGATAAGCTGGGAAAGCGAAACACACCCATTATGGTGTGCGTTGCCGAGGGGGCTCAGTGAGACGTGGAGGGGTGGTGGTTGAATCCACTGGTCGATGATATCCCCTGCGTGCCCATCGGGCGTGATAACGACGCCCGGTTGGAGGTCTTTCAAGATCGGCAATTGAGACTGGTCGTCCAAGAGGGATACCTCTAGCGATGAGAGGGTCAGCCGCAACAGGGCGCATGCCCACAGGATGATGGCGTACTCGCCACCATTGGGGATTAACGTAAGAAGGCGAGTTCCGTCCCGCACGCCTCGGGCCTGGAGCCCCGCCGCGAGGGCAAGTGCTGCTCCGTGTATTTGGCGATACGAAAGGGTGAGGCACGGATGGTGATCGGCCAGATTCTCCGCAGGATTTCCCAAAGGATTCTTCGCGGGGGCTTCCCCAATAGGAACTATGTCGACAAGGTGATCCCACGGCTGGTGCATGCATACCACGGCGGCGTTATCTGGCCCCCGACGCAGTCCCTGCTCGATGTGCCAAAAGACCGACGGGTGGTCATTCGCCAAGGGCCCAGCATCGATTTCGGATATTTCTGCCATAGTGGTAGGACTTGCTGCTCTCAGATTTTGGTCACAAAACAGAATCTTACTAAGGCTCCAACTTACATCTTCCATGGGGTTACCCGAACAGTCTACTGCTTTATAAGGCATGGGCTCCACTTTCTCGGGACCCGACAAGCACAAGTTTGTCGGCAATGCCGCTCTCCGGGATTGGCTGGTGGACTCCGTAATATTATGTTGGTGTCCTATTCGGAGGTGCCACTCGGGGAACATAACTTGGTTTTTCAGCACTCGAGAATCGGTCCAGAATCATAGAATGTCCTACTCCTTGATTGTCGCAGTTCTATACTTCACTGAAGAATTACAGTAGTTTACTAGTAACGATCCCGGTAACAACTAGAAGTACAGGCGAACAGGCGAACTAGGATCTAGTATACACCCCGTAACGCCGGTGTTATCACTAGTCATAGTACCAGCGATTACATACAATGACCAAGGAAATGCGGGTATCTGTGGATGACTAGGAGTGTTGTTAGTGGTAAAATACTACCGCCGATCTGCAACATCATATATGCCCTGATGCCCCGGTATCTGGCTTCTTAAAGAAGCAAGCCGATCATGCAGGCAACGATACTACTGCATCCTAGCCTCTTCGAATGTCGAGTATCGGAGTTTCAGCTGCCTGTAGCTTCGGCCTACTCATCTCGCTTCCACTCATTACAAACCAGGTTACATTTTCCAACGTTCTTCGTGTGACCACAGTGGCTATACAATCCTGCATATGCAGTCATAAATAAGTACGAAACTTCCCCGCTTCTTAACCCGATTCGAATGAGGCTTGAGTGAAGTCAATCTGACACGAGCCAACTCGATCAAACATGCGCCGGAGGGTCGTCTGAGGCCCCGTGTGGCTTTCTATTGGAAGTTCAAGACAGGCCATCCAAGCGAATGATGTGGTTACTTTGGTCTGTAGGCTTGGCGAAGGATTTACTACACCTACCCCATGCATCACTTATCTCGCTTCACATCAAACCTCCTATAGCCGAGGCCCCTCAAGATCAAGGTGGCACAATTTCTTGCGATCCTGGATGCGCCGCCTCTCAAGTAATGATAGGATTGGTTACGTTCGTGGTTTTGGGGGCCAAGGATAGCACTCTCTCACCTAAGACCATCCAGTGATAAAGATGTCACGTGTGCTGACTGTCCAGCAACCCTGCTATCTTACGGGGGGATGGTCTTTTCTCGCCATCGATGATGCGCCTCTAGATAGACTACCTTGCTAATTGTTTGACTGTTTATTGTCTTAGAGGGGTTGAAAAGTTTCTTCCACTATCATTGATGCGACTGTCCAAGAATTGTGCGTTCTACTTCTTCCACCCCTATCCTCTTATGGAGTGAGGAACGGGTTCTATGTGAGCGAGAAACCGCCAAGGCTAGACCGCTTGATTGCGTTATTGTTTATGTACCTTTCGAGGAATCTTTGTCCACTTTTTCCTTTGCCATGGAATCCGCCTCTGCTGCTCCTCTTCCAGCCCGTCCGAAGTTGCGGGACAGCTGCAATGCTTGCTCGGCCTCTAAGGTGAAATGCAACCGGGAAAAACCGACTTGCGCGCGATGTGCCAAACGGGGCTTGATGTGCGAGTATCTGGTCACTCGACGTGCTGGACGCAAGCGTGATAAGACTCAGCCCCATAGCAATACTACATCCAGCAACTCGCCTCAACAAACGCTTCTATATACCCCTGAACTGTCTGCATCAGGGACGCCCCTCTCAATGTCGGATTATTTCTCTCAACTACAGTCTTTTTCCGACCCTGACCATTTGACGGGCTTGGCCGTCGATTTCAACACCTTCCTGGGCTCATCTGGCTCTTTACCGCGGCTCGAGTCCTCCGATAGTCTACTGGAATCATCGAATCAGTCGGCTACGGGAAGCATTGACGGAAGCTACATAGATGCTCCTTTTCTTTTTGACCAGGAGTTTTCCTCTCTTCCAAATGGCTCTCTGCCAACCAACCATCCTAACCCAAGTGACTCGACTGATAGTAAAACGGGCCCCGACAAGTCATCCTGTAGCTGTCTGATCAAAATATTGGATTTATTTCGCCAATTACTTCCCCCGGATTTCGGAGCCTGTGCGCGAAATCACAGCCTGTCCCAGGATCAGGGCCTTACCACAGAATCCATCGTGGCCACTAATGCCAAGACAATCGACACTATCATACAAATACTTTGCTGTCTATGCGCCCACAACGGCTTCTTGCTAGTAATGGTGTTCATGGCTGCTTTTAAACTCATGAACTGGTACGCAACCGCTGCCAGAGGACTGAGCACGGACTTGAAATCGGATAGTAATGCTACTACACGGTCTGCTGACGATACTATTCGTGTAATGGCACAATCCGTGCTCAGTGAGCTGCACCGTATGCAGAAACTTGTGAATGCACTCTCTGAAAAGTTGAAACAGTACCAATCAGAGGAGACAGGGGACCATCTGATCTCATCAACGGTGCTGCATCAGCTTGAGCTAGACTTGAGACAACGGATTCGGGCGTTATCTTCGGAAATCATTGATCTTTTAAGGGGCTGATTGCGTATCCTCTATTCTGGACTTTTCAATCTGAGATACGTTTCAATCCCTAAGATAGAACCTTCCCGTGCCTAGCCAGAAGAGTGATACAATTGCAGTATAATATTATTAGAATATAGGAATCCTAACTATTCTAATTTAATAATGTACTTTGCTTAAATGTGGACACGGGCCGCATGTCGACGGTCGCTAGTAAGAGCTGTGTAAGAAAGAAAGTTGATATAGTAAGAGTAGATCTACTACTATCTCCTAGCATCTTCCACGCGTGCAATTTCGATGTATTCCAGCACCTTCTTGTAGCAAACTCAATGCTTATTGCCTTGACGTTGATTGTCATCTCTCCGCAGAGGGGGATTCTGAGATACCTTGTCTCTCCTATGTCTGGGCGAAGGGCGACAAGGGAGTTTTCTGTGGCTTGGCCTCTCTTCAAAGCGCCGTTATTGGCGTGACAGGCGCTCGCCCATCTGTTGGTGATAGAATAATCCCCGGACAGTGCAGTCCTTGGACATACGCCTCTTATGATTGTTAAACCAATTGATCTGGTGCGATTTTCTGGCTGCATATAGTACACGTGATGATAAAAACAGAATGTGTATTTCTTAGAAAGGTCGCTTCCAGGGTTGTCTATCATTGCAGCACCGGGTGCTTCTGGATCGGTGCCAACAACATCTCTGCCACTGCCTTCATTCCTTTCGGATTGGGATGGAGGACAGGCCCGCGACGAATCAATGATAGGAGGTCCAATCCGTCCAGCCAAGGGCCCGGGCTACCGAGGGCATGCGATAGGCTTCGTTCATGAACAGGCACCCTTTCGCACCACTCTGATCGAGGTCCAGCCGCTAGCGAATATGCTTTCTGAAGCTTGGATGCAACCTGCGAATGGTGCGCCATTTTGACTTGATTAAGCGGGATATCCAAGCCAGGGCGCGTATCATTACAGAGAACAGCGGGATATTCGACAAGATAAATACGAGCCTTGGGAGCTCTCTTATGTATTTCATCTAGGACTGCTCCCAGGCGATCGCCTATTTCTTCCAAAGAAAGACTGCTGGACTCCTGAGCATTGGAGGATGTTCTATTAGTGACAATATATTGCCATATGCTCCTGACAGCGCTGGTCACTTTTTCTGGCCAAGTCGCGTTCCAACAATCCAGGAGTAATCCACAATATAACTCAAGTCGTTGCCTCCGGTAGTCAAAGTGATGATATCTGCGTCTTCGGGTATGCCGGTTATTTGAGGCGGGAAAGTGTCATTGTAAAACAGGAATGTCTGGGGTTCAGTGATGATGTTCAACAGGGTTGAACCCGAGGAAGTGAGATCCGTGAGCTGAGAGCTGCTGCGCGATGAGGTGTGCGTAATTGTACCCTGAGCGCATTGCATCGGCTTGCCCAACCAGCGGAGGAATACCTGGACCAGCCGCATACGAGCTACCTAGGCTGCATATTTGAAGCATGTTGTGTGATAGAATAACCCTGTCCCCACCCCTTAGATTCATTAGTATGGTGCACCGATGCACTTGATAAAGTCATGAGACTATTAATAATAACTCTATATCTATCCAGGTACTATAAGATAATAATTCTTTATATTATACTACTAATCCTGCAAGAATCAGTCTATTGTGTAGATATAGACTGTCTTTATTAATTATATATAATCTGATATTATTTCATGGTTGATTCCTTACCTGGTCAACAAGCTTTCTACCCCGACAAATAGATCCTATCACAAATAGAAACTTAAGGGTCTGATAAGATAGCAAATAATATATATATATTCTAGTTGTTAAAGCTTAAAAAATTAAAATATATCTATATTAACTCTTTTCGTTCTTTCTCTTTTGCTTTTTATATATTCGTCGATTTCAGTATATCTGGCGGTGAAAATAATCAAATACAATAGTAGAGTAAGAATCCAGTGCAAGTAGTAAAATATAGTTCTATAAAATTTAGATTAGGCCTCTGGAAGGCACAGTATTGAATTATATAATCTTGATATAGCTAGAACTTAATCCTATCTGATTCTGATAGAATTCTAGTAAAACTTATCAAGTTTGAGTAACTGCTATACAACGCAGAGCAGGCGTATTAACTTTGAATTTAGGAATATAAAATTAACAGCTATTATAATTATCTGTCAAATTTTTAGCACTCTCTGTCTTGCACAGCGTGAGAGCACCGTACCCTGAAAGTTAATTCCGCTCCACTCCATGCCAAGAAATCGGCCCCATACAAATTGCGGGAACCCTACTTCCGCCGCATATGCGGCGGCATAACCCCAGTGGATTAGGGCTATGAGGGGTCAAACTGGGGGCAGGGGAACCGGGGACTGACTTAGGCCCAGGGATTCGGACGGTATCAGCTGACTAGCTGGTATGGATTGTGGATAATGGCTATATCCACAATCCAACCCGCATAGATTTGAGGGTTGGTTAGATAGGTAGTGGTCCTGGGGGACAAACTTGTACATCGAGGTCTACCATTATCTCTCGCGCGGGATCAAGGTCCGTTATATTAGCACTACCACTTCCTCGGAGTCATATTCAATAGCCGCACGTAGCGGCGTGCATTCGTTGCCTCCAACATCCAGCCTTGCCCCAGCAGGAAGCGACATCTTTGAGAGGGTGCTGTTTGCCTCGACGGCCAAGCCCAATGGAACATTACCCACGACGCCCATGAGGTGCAGAACATCGTCTGTTGTGCCCGTCAGTGTCCCTCTAGTCGGACGATATACACACTCGCTGAAATTCGCGCGCGCAGCACCGAGCGCCCATCAGCATCCACCTCGCCGGGAGCCGCCGAGCCCGTTGATATCTTTTTTAGTGTCCTGCGGCATACGGACTTGGTCAAATAGAGGAGGCTCGGGACCCACTGAATGGGATGAAGAAAATTGCCGCAGAAAGTCCGAAGGCGAAATGTCGCCATACATCGTCCTAGCGACAGGTACTTGATACTGCAAGATTGGAAATGAAGTGCTCCGATAAAGATGATCTCTGCCAGGGGTGGACACCGTAGTATATACTCGGGGCCGGCCCCCGGAACATCCCAGGATACGAGAATGTGAGTCAGCTCGAATTCAGCCTCATGACCATAACGAACTAATTCACTCAGTGCCATGAATGATGACAGGTTCTTTGATGCGGCACAAGCGTCCTGAGACGGACTTTGGTATGCTGTGCGAAGTTTTCGCGGAGCAACTTTTCCAAATAGGGGATACTACTCATACATAAGGAAAATTCTAGGTAGATTTGCTCTCTGATGGAAAGACACTCGGTAATTTAATATAGGGTGAAACGTTTGGCCTTGTCCATAGCTTAATTGCTCTCTGAGGATCCGGAAACTATATATTCTGTAATTCAAGCGCCTTCAATATAATTAGTTTGGTTGTTATTTATTCATTATTAACCTCATACGCCCTAGCTACCGGATTTCCTTTGACACTTTTCAACTTTCACCTTCTGCTTTAGTGCTCACTCCCTCGCCACGTTACTCACCAAGTAGAACTAAGCACGCCCTAACCGCGCTGACCAGATCAGTAACCTTCACATGCTGAGAAACGTGCTCAGTGAGTGAACCAGGCCGCTCAAGTTTCCTCTCACTGAGCCAATTAACTAATTGGCCCCCTTGACGAACTCGTTCCTACGTACATAGTAGGACTACTTCTACAACAGCTGACATTTGTGTTCCCGCCAGCCTTGTTATTATACCGCAAGAGGAGCGAGAAATTCCTTCCCTCTTCCCGGCATTTCAAGCTGGATAAGCTTGGCTGGATTGCCAAGCTGATTACTCTAGCCTTTGCAGTGTTTGTCCTGGTTTCCTATAACTCTCCATCTGTTACCGGTGACTACCGGGAACATGACCAAGTATAAGTTTCCTACATTGTTCCTCACCATAAAACGTAATCTGAAAGATTGGCTACTGCAAAGTCGCCCACCTCTGTATTAAAGGCGACAACCGCGCAAAGTCCGCAGAGGCCTGCACCACATCCATCCCCATTGCTTGATTAAACTGCTGATGACCCTCAGCCCCCAGGGAGGTATGCCAGTTGAACCCAATGTCCGTATTCCCGTACCTCGTACCGTTATCAATCCCCATCGCCGAAATAATTCCGTCCGTTCCTGAATTCATTCCGGACACCAGCAACAAGTTGTTCCTCCGCTGCGAGCGCATCATCATCTCAGCCAGCTGGCGCTGCTTCTCTAGCTCCATCAACAGAAACGCATCCATGCGCTCCTTTGCAAGCACCAGGAAGGAGTCTAGGTCGTTGTTCTCGCAAGCTTGCTGCCAGAGATTCCGCATTCGGCGGGAGTACATCTGGCATCTGGCTTCGTTTGGGACGACGGCGCAGACGAGATAACTGGCTAGGCTCGTCCCATCGATGACATCCTTGTAGCAGAGTTCGCATGCGGTAAAGGGGCCTTTTCCATACCATTTGCGATTCTTGTAGGCTTGGTCCCGGGGACAGTCTGCCAATGGCCCATACTCCGACACATATTTGGAGAAGATGGAGAAGTTTCCTTGGTTCACGGCGTCCTCATATTTTGCGAGATACTTAGAGAACCGTGGCGATGCAGGGTTTAAGTCGCAGAGCCAGTTGCCATCACGCCGGAAGTTGACTTCTTTGAACCCCGTAGCGAAATCGGGAATGACCATGAAGGCTAGGAGGCAACGTCTGCAGATGGCGAACGCATCGAAGGTGCAATCCTCTGGGGCATACCAGGTCGCGTTGCGCATGTCATCTGTACTGCAGGGATGCGACTCGAGGATCAACCTGGCTAGGTGTTCGAAGCCGTCGTACTCGTCGGTGTTTTCAGTCATACTGACTCGTTTGCAGCCAGCCCAGGCGGCATAGATTGGAACTGTCTGCATCGCACAAACGAGTTGCTGCTGTTGCTGCTCTGTCGTAAGGTCGAGGAGCTCCCACGAGCTGGCGTGGTCCAAAAAGAAGTGGTCCAGGTAGCATGCCGTGCAGACAACCAGGTCGGGGACCGCCTTAGAAGCGTACCAATGTGTCGAGCCGGCTTGGAGTTTTGTCATCTCTACACAAGAGGGATACTGCATCCGTCTTCTGAAAATGGGGTGCAGGTCATCCCAGCGGTTGCGTGAGGTGATCGCCCGCAGGAGTCCCTCCTTTATCAGCGGCACCGCCGCATCGCATGTCCATATTCCCTCTTCCGACTTGATTGTCGGCATCGTGATGAAGTACGTCCTGAGCTGATTCCACGTCACGAGATCGAAATAGCACGCTTCGCATATCACGAAGCCCTGAATTTCCCATGCGCCGATCATCCCGTACCACCGGGAGCCATCAAGCCCGGTGTGACCTGCTGGGCCTTTGCAGGCTGGAATTTTGATCCGCTCGACCATGAAGGCGTCGATCGCATCCCAGTCATCTGCGGCCAGATGCGACATCACCCGCGGAGTATTCCATTGACATTTAAGGTCACGATCCCCGTTTACCCAGAGAGCCTCGAAAAGGCCTGCGTGACGAGTGGGTTGGATGTGTTGGTCATAGCAATAGGAACATACCAGGAATGAGGGGGCACCGGTGGGGGAATACCAGATAGCTGTCCACGATATTCCTTCCGGATTGACGCAGCGGGAAAGGACCTGTTGCTACTGCATTAGCATCTCTCCAGGCTCTGTGGGTGGCATGGGCGTACTGGGATCTCGTCTTCGGCCCCGCGGGCGCCGTTGGCTGCTGCATTTATTTGAATGGACATGTTGACAGATATATCTGGAGACACAAGAACTGGGCTCTTGGGTCTTTCCGCTCTCCTATTTATTTGTCGTTGTGGACGTGGCTGAGTGCTTATCTGCTGCTCGCTTCGAATTAACTAATCGGGTTAAGCCAACAGCAGGCTTGTATACGCCACAATAAAATCTACCAGTAACTGGTGAGGCGCGAGCTGACGCTACTTAGCTCGCGAAGCCTGAAGGGAATGCCGATTCGCTACTTCGTATTTTACTCGCTTCCCGACAATTTTATTGGTGCAAGTTGATAGATCTGAAGCTCGTAATATATCTGCTATTTGACCCACGACGAAACTGTCCTTCTCCGTATTATACTGTCGGCGGCGTATATCTGTCTGGGAGACACCAGATGCCACATGGACCTCGACATCCCCTGTGCCTATTCCACTGGGGTTGGTGCATCGCATATGCGATTCCTTTACGGTTCCCGCAATTTATATGGGGCTGATTTCTTGGCATGGGGTGCGATGGCATTAATTTTTAGAGTACATTATATTTAGGAACTAGTATATATAAAAATTTAAAAAAATATATAAAAAATACTCTATATAATTAAATTTAATATAATTTAAACCCGATCGGAATCGGCCCACTAATTGGGGTTTTATAGGACTTTAAAAACCATAACTTTTTATTAATGATCCAGATGTCTTGGCATAGAGGTAGAATTCTATAGATTTAATATAATAATATAATAATATATAAAAATAGAAAAATAAGGTAAAATATGTAAAAAATACTCTAAATAATTAAATTTAATATAATTTAAACCTGAGCGGAATCGGCCCACTAAATAGGATTT